>NW_009260775.1:1216058-1264931 GCF_000687185.1 Egretta garzetta
CTCTTCCTTAATAGCAAAGGACAAATTTTGTTAAACTCCAGTGAAATTTTGTAGTAGGTATCAATAACGAGGTGAGGGAAAAGAAATAAATTACAAGCTTTATAGCTTTTAAATATTGCATTTACAGTCTAGAAAAGCAATCAAAACTTAATGAAGCGATGAGTTTGGGAGTGTTGCAGTAGATAGATTGGGTGTCGGCTGCATCATCATATTACTACTGCTTCGTAGTTTATTACGTTTTGGTAAAGAAGCTGTTTGCAAGAGTCCGTGCACGTGTTCCTTGCCTGTGGCAAATACAAAGTAATTCAATTCAGTTCAGATTGCAGTGAAAGTATGATAATTTAAGTCATATTACTTTGCATTTATCTAGGTCTAAGCATATGCATGAAGGAGTTACTGCGGATCAGCTGACACACAGTAATTTGTTAACTCTTGTAATGAACCATGTGCTCGAGCCCTTCATTCTGCCTAGGAAGGGAATCCAAAAAAAAAAACCCCTCAAAAACTATAAATACATGAAATACCTCACTCATTTTGTTTCATCTTAGCAAGGAGCAGAATACCTTACATTTAACCTGAAAGTGGGTTTTATGGACTTTAGTATTCTTTGTGGTTACGTGTAAACCATCAAAAATGTACTTTTCAGTTTATAGAGGGTACTGAAACCAGCCATTCCAACTTCTCATTAAGAACTGAGTTGAGGGGTTTTTTTTGTTGGAAAATAGTTTGGCAAAAAAAAAAAAAAAAAAAAGTGGTTTCTGTAATCCTGAAACTATTTGGAAATCTGGGATGATTGGCTGAATAGGTTTGGATGGAAAAAGGTTTCAGGCTAATGTAGTAATTGTTCTGCTTTTACCAATTACCCTGTGATTAGGGTGCTCACAGATGATAAAGAAGAACGGGTTCAAGGCCAAGAGGACTTGAAGCCACATCAATCATCTCTTAAGTGAGTAATGTGATCTGCAAAATAAAGGATATTTTGGGGTATATTACGCCTTATCTCTCCTTTTGATCTTGTTCCTTTAAAACAATAAAATAAAAGACTTACATATTTGTTGAGCCCGAGGAATAAAGGGTGAGAGTGCCAACGCGCTGGTGGTTAGGGCACTTGCCCTGGATCCAGACCCGGCCCAGACGGTTACTTATGTATTTATAACAGCTCATAACTTCTAACAGCTTAGCACCTTGCCACCACCGCAGCTGCTGCCCTCCCTTTCCTGTGCTGTTGGAAAACATGCGCAGGGAATAGCCATTTCAGTGCAAATTTAAACATTTTCTTTGACCTGCAGAAGAACTATGGATTGCTTTTCATTTTAACTTCAATGAGAAAAGTTTGAAGGATTTAAAAAAACCCCAACAAACCCCAACAGTTACATTTTCTTTTCCTCCTGTTGAATTGCTAATGTAGAAGACAAGGAAGCAGTTGCCTTGTCGCAATTCAGATCCTTTAGGCCACCCAAGCAGGTAACCCCAGCTGGGCCCAGTTCTCTGTAGCTTTGACCCAAGTGAGGCCATCTCTGTCATCTGAAATGTACGGCGATCTTGCCATTCTTGTATGACACCACTCGCTCTGGATGGGTAGACTACCTAAGCTGCAAAGCGTGATGGGTACCCTGTGTAGCAAATCTAGTAATCTGCTAGGCTTTTGAAACTTAACTAGGAAAGTAAATCCTAGAGAGTTAGAGGAACAGAGCAGAAATGTTGATGGCAGTACGGACACTCTGCTCTGTGTCCATTTACCATCTCTGCTCCGTGGCATCTCCTTTTTTGCGTGGTTAGTCTGGCTCGTAAGAGACTGAACCTACTGCTGTGATCACGTCTTTGCATGCGGCTGGAGAAAAGATCTCTGATAGGTCTGGATTTTAACTTCTCTGAAAAAAAAGCATAATGAATTAATTTACCAGAAGCTGGAAAACTTTATACTAGAGGAAGGGACCAAATTTTCAGCAAGGATGTACAAGTCTTAATGTCCGATGAAAGGATATGGTGGGTGCCTGTAACTTGACATGTGTAAAGCAGGGTTGTCTTTCTAGCTGCTGGAAATCTGAAACGTGCTTTCTGTAGCGCTTTTTTTCCTTTAACTGGTGCAAAAAGTTAAAAATTCAGAATTTCAAGAAAAAATATGTTTTTGATTGTGTTTTATTTTGATAAAATTAAACCATTTTAGGACAGGCAAGTCACAATAATTTTTAAGTTTTTACTTAATTACTGTATAATTGTGGAACATTTTTATTTATCAGATAATCTCTTTCTAATGGACAGGCTTTCCAGTGGGAGAATGTTATCTGTTCATAGGAACGTGTTCCTGTAGTACCTATAGCTCACAAATACAGTAGGTGAACACCCTGAATGGATTAGGATTCAAAACCTCTGATGAAGCAATTTTTTTCAAATACTTTGTTTTTGTAGAACTAAATTTTCAAAGTGTGAGTTCCAGAAGGGTAAAATGGTTTTCATTGTTCAGTGTTGGTATATGGCATTAAAAGAATGCATGACATTTTAAAGAGAACAACAGGTTCCTTTTAAAAATAGTCTTTAATTCAGGAATAACACTGTCCAGTGAAAGATCATGAGAACAGTAGCAAAGCGCATACTAATGCTGACTTGAATTTATAGACTGTATATTTTATCCTCCTTCCTCATAAACACAGAACGGACTGAGGAGAGATACTGGTTGTATTTTAAATTTTGCAGACTCTGAGATTACAAGCCACTGTAGAAAATACTGGTTTTTAAAAAAGAATATCCCACTGAAATCAGGGGATATTTGTAGCATAAGGCAAGCTATAGTAACCCGTACCCATGGCTGTCATCAGCGTGAAGCATGGCTTTCTGAATAGCAGAGAGGGCTTTGAAAAGAGCTCTTGGAGAGAGCCAGCCTCCTGCTTTTTTTTTGATCCCCCATCCTTTGGGGAAGGGGAAGCCTCACACAGTTCAGTCAGGGGTGGTTGCAATCTGGGAAGCAAGAGAGAAATCTTTAAATGTCTCTCAAAACTAAAACACTTCGGAAAAAAAATCGAGTACATCTTTTAAAGACTCTTCCAGTTTAGAAACATCACTTTTTTTCCTGGCCCATGTGGTATTTGAACGGTCTTTAGTTTTGTCTTTTGTTGGAGAAAAAAGTGACGCTGCCACTTACCATGTCATAGATCTGGAAGGGTGTTTTGCGTGATGGGAGGGAAAAGGTCACCATCTCCAGCCATCCTCGTGCTCTGAGGTGGCCCCTGGGAGGCACCCTCACTGTCATTGAGAACCTTCTGCCAAATGCTGCAGGCCATTGGGAAAAACTCTTGAGAAAATGGAGGCATTTTTTGAGAAAACTCAGATTTTTCTAAGCTTTTCCATTTACAAAACCTATGCTTTGGGGCTAATGCAACTCATCTTCTGGAGGTTTTATTTTGGATTGTTGCTTTTTCCATGTCGTGTGAATGTAACTACTCCTGTTCTGGAGGCTGCAACTCAGTTCCAGTAGAGATGCCGATTTCTGGCTTTCCCAGCAACCCCAGCTGCAAGAGTTCATGGGGGTTTTTTTCATCTCTCTTCAGATGGGTGTAGCAATGACATTTGGGGGAGGGGGAGGCAATTTTGGCAGGCTTGCAGAGCCAGGGGGAAGGCTGCAGCGCACCGAGGTGGTGAGTGCTCCATCCAAGGTGGCTCCCTGGTGAGGGGCTTTCAAGTAGATACCTTCTGCAGGGGAAGAAAATTGCTCTATTAATAAGAGGATACCGACAAAAAGTCCCGTAGAGTGCACTGGCTAACATATCCAGTGCGATCCAAGAAGGCTAGAAAGCAAGGCAGGGACGAGATTAAGTGGGATGAAAAACAGAGGCGCAGCTTGTCTTTAATTGGGAGAGGCCACCTCCGTGGGCTGGAACGCAGCTTGCTCCTGGGGAAGGGCTCTCTCCCTTTTTTTTTGTTTCTGTTTCTAACTTGCGTATTTTGTGTTTTGACTCCTGTAAACGCCCCTGTGAAAGCCCAACGCTAGGAGCTCATGTGTTATTAAAGAGGTGCCAGCCTTTGAGATGGTGAAAAGCTTGTGTGATGGTGAAAACCTTGTGTGATGGAGAAAGGGACCGCGATGTGGGTAGGAGAATCTCCTGGGACCTGAAGGAAAAAAGCACAGGTGACACCTCTGACAGAAGGCGCTTGCAGCTGTGGTGTCCTTCGGGTGCTGACTCTCCAGCTGGGAGAGATACTGACCACAAAATGCCCATCGGCGTGGTGAACATAGGACTTCCCTACATGGAGGCGAACCTAGGGCTTCCCTCTTCAGGCATTTCTGTGCAGAACTGTTGGAGCGGGTCCAGAGGAGGGCTACTAAAATGTTCTGAGGGCTGGAGCACTTCTTCTGTGAGGACAGGCTGAGAGAGTTGGGCTTGTTCAGCCTGGAGAAGAGAAGGCTGCAGGGAGACCTGATTGCGGCCTTTCAGTACCTAAAGGGGAAAGATGGGGACAATCTTTTTAGTAGGGCCAGCTGTGACAGGACAAGGGGTAATGGTTTTAAACTGAAAGAGGGTAGGTTTAGGCTGGATATAAGGAAGAAATTCTTTACAATGAAGGTGGTGAAACACTGGAACAGGTTGCCCAGAGAGGTAATGGAGGCCCCATCCCTGGAAGCATTCAAGGCCAGGTTGGACGGGGCTCTGAGCAACCTGATCTAGTTAGCGGTGTCCCTGCTCACTGCAGGGGGGTTGGACTAGATGGCCTCTAGGGGTCCCTTCCAACCCAAACTATCCTACGATTCTATGACTATCATTCTATGAAGCCTCTGCTGCGGTCCCAGATGAGGGAGCGGCTCTGGCTGCCGGCAGGGGGGGGTGCAGGGGACACCGCCCCGGGCTGAGCAAGCCCTGCGAATGCTGGGCCCTGCCGTGGCTGTGCTCGCTGCCATCCAGGCCTGGCTGCCCTGCCAGGCGCCTCCAACGGGAGGCCGGGGCGGGGAGCAATTGCGTGATTTTCCTGAGTGCTTAAAGCAGTTAAAAATAAACATGCTGGGAAAAAAATAAATACACTTAGAAAAGACCACAATTACAAAGACATTCCCACTCCTCCTTGCTTTCCTGTGTATGTACGGATAGGTTATCTGTTTGGTGGGGTGGAAGAAGAGGAGCAAGGGTAAGGAACGAACAAAGTGAATTAACTCCCGAGTTCAAGACTTAGAAGCAATCTAAGCTTCTCAGACCATCCTTTTCTTATAGTGTCTTTCCTTACAGAAAAACACCAGGCCTGTAAAAAAAAGGCGTTGTCAACAAGAACTATGTTTTGTTAGATCGACACGGAGCAGGGCAAGGCACTCTTTCATCAGAAGTGTTTCTGCTTTCGTAAAGTGCTGCAGGGTTGAAGCTTTTTTTTTTTTTTAGTTTTTAGAAAGGAGTTTCTTACTGGCCTCATGCACAGTTTTGCCTTTATTTCAGTGCTGCTCTATTTTGTTCCCCTTCTCCCTCAGCTTCTGGTGAAAAATCTTGAGATGCATGTAACTTTTTTTTTAAACCTCATACTACTGCTGCTGCGCTGCCAAAGCTGCCTTCAGTTAGTCCGGTGGGTGGCTGAGCCTCTTCGGCATAATCATGATGAATGGTGGATGCCGCTTGGTCCCCCACTTGTCTTCTTGGCAAGCAACTAAAAAGCTGAGTGGGAAAGATTCATTTACTAGTATTATTGGGGAGAGTAGAAAGCTGGGATGGCAGCGGGGGGAGTGTGGTTTTGGTTTTTTTTTTTTTTTTTTTTTTTACTATGGCCCATTGCTGTACCTGCCTGGCTGAGGCTGAGGCACGGATGCTCTCGTTAGCCGCCACCGCTGCCGAGGCGTTTGGCAGCGTGGCACTCAGCAGTGCTGTGGTGAGTGGTGGTGGCTCTCGTGTGCGCAGTGAGATGGGTTTACAAGTGGTTCTGATTCCCGCAGCCGTCTGTCCTTCCTTCGCCATCAGGCTTGGTGATGCTCTGAGCTCTTATGGTAAGCAAAATCCGTGGCTTACCATAGCAGGCACAGCTACAACCTCCACCTCCTCACATCATAACTGTGACCTGCTCACCTGGGTCTCTGGTTGCCTCTGTGCATCAGGGCAGGAGCCAGGCTGCCGGCAGCACGTCCCCCTGCAGGCACACAGAGCCACCTCTCCCCAGTCACACCCGCCCGGCAGCCGATCGCACCACCACCCATCCTTCAGCTCCCTGTTGCCTTCAGTGGTACACTTAGGTTGTGCTGCTTGTGTTATTATCTGTTAAACTCAGGACTTTTTTATATTTTGCTCTGTGTATGTGTGTGTGCATCAGGACACATGCATGCATGCGCGTGAGTATTTAAGCTAGGTATTATGTTTTGTCAACTCTTAAAATACTTAACTTCGTAGTGTATTTGTGCTCTTAGAAATATGGGACTGAACGTCACTGTTTTAAACTGGACATTATACAAGTTTGCTAATTTAATTATTGAAATCCTTGCTGGAATGAAGCCATCTGTCTCACCCTTGGAGCATATAGACCACAAACTTCAGACAGACGTGTGTGCAGGAGAGCAGACCCATTACTTTTGAATGGGAAATTAGGATCACAAATGAACACTTGCCTACCTGTTTTTAGGATCAGAGCTGTGAAACACCTGGTATGCTAAAAGGATTTTCTGAGTCTTCTTACTGCTTAAACTCTCATTTTTATCCTGAGAATTAAAAGCTAAAATTGTGCAAGACTTCTCACTTGAAGCTTTTAATCAGCAGAGCCATTCAGGAAGGTCAGTATGATGTGGTGCATCTCCTCAGATTCCCCGCTCAGAGCAGTACATGCTGCTAACCACGGAAGCAGAGATACTGGTGTAGCTAGGTGTAAATGCAAATAGGCATCAAGCAGTAAAATCTCTCCTCCGAAGAAAACTCGATTCTTAACCATTCTGCAATTCCTTTTTAATTTCATCCCCACTGTCCTTTGCACTCCCCAGGGCTGGTTCTCTATTTAAAAGGGGTCTTCCAGGAGCAGCTTTCCATCCATTGAAGAGGAGCGAGCTCATGGGGAGCAGCTGCCTGTTTTTTTGGAGCTGGCAGGAGCGTGGCCACCAGCACCTCTCAGACCATTGCCAGAGCAGAAGTCAAAAGGCCTGGAGACCTCAGGCAGCCATGTTGTTAGTGGGCTGTCAGTATCGGTCTTACAGGTGATAATATTTACGATTTTAGTGCACTACAGTGGCATATAAATACTGCAGTCCTAACTAAAACTAATCCTTCCAAGTCTTAGATTTGCACCTGAAGGGCCTCTCTAGACTTAGCATCTCCCTTCTTCGTATTTTGATGGAGTTTTGATCTTTCTTCTTGGGTTCAGAAGAGTTATGTTATTCTGTACCTGGCAGAAAAAAAGCCTGGGTAGGCTCTCAGCAGTGTGCCATGGGGCACACTTCACAGCACCGCACAGATTGCTAGAACAGGTTGAAATACAGTCTAGAAGTGGAGTCCGTGGAAAGTCCATCAAAGTTCTACTCCACAGGAAGTCTGTGAATTCTGTCTTGAGCAAAAAGCCCAAGACTCCTGTAGAGACAGGAATGAGGTGCTTCAGATGGACCTCGAAGGCGCAGCCTGAGCTCCCTGCAGTAAACCCACAGGACACTGAGTTGGGGAGGTGGTTGCTCCAGCAGGCCTTCGGAACTTGCTGCAGCAAAGCAATGAGGAAACACTGCCTTTGGCTCCAGCAGCAGCACAGAGGGTTTTAGGGAAGTTACCTCACCTTCAGCAGTATCTGAAGTATTTCTATATATTGTGAGATATAGCTACCCAATGCATATTATACTGTTAGAAAGCTATTCAGTAATACACTTGCCAAATATTGAATGCATTTTGATAGGGGTCTGAATCCACCTTGTGTAAATGTGTGCTATAGTAATGCTCATTAAGAGTGGAAAAATATGCTCCTGCTGGCACTGTTGTAAATGCAGGCTAGCTGTAACAGTTTGTTACGATTTGTTACAAAAAGGTTAGATGGCTTGTTTATGTATTGTGTCACACGCCTGCACCAATTCTTACTAAAATTGTACCCCACCTTCTTAGGCCCAATGCACTTCCCTTCATTTGCAGCTACAGCAGTGTCTCCTGTATAGGAAAATAAAAAATAATCTTGCTTTGCGATGTCTCATACATTAAATAGCAGAAGTTACTGAGAAGGCTCAGAACTTGCCTAGCGACGGCATTAAGCTCCGTCCTTTTTCCTCCCCACGAGCTCTTGGTACCCATGGTGCGTCACTGCTTTTACTTTATTACATCTATGTTTTTTTTCTTATCTCCCATTTATGGATCTCATCAGCGTTAATGGTGAACAGGAGGATAAACTGGATGTGCTACCTTATTAGTGCTAATAAATTTTAAATTTACTATTACCAACATTCTGAAGCAGACAATAAAGTATTTCTCCTGTGCATTGCATCTTAGTAACAGGAAGAAAGAAGGATGAGCCTGACTTTAGCTGTCATGTATTGCTGAGTACTTTGTTTCAGCTGCTTGCAACGGTGGTGGCCCTTCTGTTTATTTCTCTAGTAACTGTAAAATGCTGTGATTGGTGTGGTTTTGGTTGTTTTTTTTTCCCCTAAAACAGAGGGATCCTGTTTTAGAAGCGTATAATATACGCCTTTGGGATTCCATTTTCATTAGGATGCTGAATAGTCCTAGATTTACATCTTTCTTTGCAGATTGCAATTATCTCTCTTAATGACTCTTTTGTGTTAAAGAAAAATAATGGAAATCTTCCAGTACACTTAAAATGTTACTAATCTTCCTTAATTTGTTGGAAGATAGCAGCAGAAATCAGTGAAGGGTGAGAGGAAAAAAATGGAGCATCCAGATAAGCATAAAAAGAAGTTATCACCACCCAGATACAGGAAGGACCAGAGGATGTTCATCCTTGGTAATGGGAGTGCAGCACACCAATAATAGTCATTTCTGGTCCTCTAATAGTGACTGAAGTCAAGGAGGCTTGCTTGGAAGTGTTAGATATTTAGGACCTGTGATATGAGGAGTGTGCTTTTTCATTAGAGGGTTCATACTGCAATCAGTACACTGATCTGTGTCTTACAGAATGGGACTGTCTTTTCACTTGGTATTTGGTTAATGCTGCCCAGGTTTTATTTTATTTATTAAGTTATTGAGGGGACGGGAAGAGATTTGTTATCTTTGACATCAGAGCTTTTACCCTTTGGTGCTGCCATCCCGCAGAGGTCGCTTTCTATTGAGGACAGGCTGGCATTAGTTCCTCCCTTAATTCTTAGGCTCTTTTAGGAGGCCTCAATATTTAAGTACAGGCCTTTTCAATCAGCTTGAAGCCAAATAATCATTTACTTGATAGGACAAATTTTGAGGAGAGGGGAGCTAGAAAGCGAAGGTTAGGTATGACTGCTCAATGATATGCACAGCAACCCCTTTTGCTGTGCACATGGGGAACGGGGTGGAGAACAGGAAAGTGTTTCGTGGAAATGTTTGCAGAAAAAAAAACATGCCACATTTTGAAGCTGAATTAGCTCTGTGATTTGAACATTTTTAACCAATTCCACAGAGGATACGCTGAAAACTGTTGTCACCAACAGCCTGGTTTTGTGCCTTGCGTCCTCAGGATTTCGCCCAGCAGCTGCATGCAGCTCTCTTTCCAGTAACAGCCTCGTTTTTTGTTCCTGGTGGAGTTTAGCATCACTCTGTCTCCAGAAGTGAATGGCGATTTTTTTTTTAAGAGCTGGTTAATCTTGTATGTGACTGTAAAGCTACTTCACCATCTACTTCACCAGTAGAAGCTACTTCACCAGGTACCAATATCTGGTGTTTGACTGTACTGCTGAAGTACAGAGCCAAAGATGACGTCAGAAGTGACATACGTAGCGATGCTAGATTCAGCTTCTCCTTACTCTTGCCTGCACTGTCATAAGGAAGGTGGAAAGAAGGGCAGCAGAGAGAGGGTTGCTTGGAAGGGCCCAAAGTGTGTAATGTGCTTATGATTTCTCCAGCAGTGGCCTGCCGGAAGGGTCTGCCCGGGTGTGTGGCACAGATGATGGAGCTGGTTGGGGTCAGTATTTATTAATGTGCTATTTCCTTTGCCAGTCTCAGCAGGGAGGACTCCTCGTGTGACGGGTTCAAGTGCTTCCCCAAGGACAGCAAAAGGGGAAAGAGGGGGAAAAAAGTATATTTATTTTTTCTCTTGCATTTTTATATTTTGGGGTTCAACTCCATTTCACAGATACTCCTTAATTTTAATTTAATTAGATGACATGCTCTTAAATCATGTCCCCTGTCTCTGGTCCTTTCCCTTTTCAAACCTGTAGTGTTAGAAATTCCTAAAATATCATCAAAGTATTATTTTGGGGTTTTTTTATGTCATCAGGGCTTTGTTCAATGACAATAATAAATAGTCATTTGATTGAATTGAATTCATCATTTCCAGCATAAGTTAATACGGATGACCATGCTAAATTTATTATGTAAAATCCACAGCTTGAAATAATGCACTAACAAGAACGTGATGCAAACCCGCTGATCCCCCCAGGGAGATGCTGATGTTACATTTTGTTATTCTACTTCCTTTTTTTCCCTGTCATGTGAAAACCATGTTTGTCCTGAACTTCAAATCTTTTCCAGCATCCAACAGAAACTTAAAGAGGTTGATTTGATTGGCTTCTCAGGCCCTTTTTAGGAAAACAAAATATTTGGACTCGGGCAACAGATGGGCAGTAACGCTGTGTTTTTAAAACACTGCATAGTCAGAATTGGCTAATGGTAATTCTAAGACCTTTGGCAGGATGAGGGCGATAAAAGCTTTTTTTTTAAATGATGTCTGCTAATATTTTCCTGTAGCTACTTGTAATTATAAGGGCAATTGTGTCTTGTGCTTGTCTTAAATTTCAAATAGTTCTCACTGCTGTCCAGGGAGCTGGTGATGCATCGCGGTTTTCTGCATTGTATCAGGATAGGTACTGGCATTTTCCCAGCTGAACTGAGCTGCCTTGTAATGAGTTGTAGCAGCATAAGGAAGAAGGCAGGCTGCAGAGCTTGTCCCACCGCCAGGTTTTTTTTTTGCTTGCTTTTCGTTATGATAAAATGCCTGTAAAAATAAGTCAGTGATTGAATCCAGTCCTTAATTTGAAAGGGACTAAATGGAATGGGGAGTGGGAAATGTCATGCCTGAGTCCCTTAATCATGAAAAATCAAAGCTTTTGGTGGTGTCCCTTGCTGAACCTTTTCTCCTCACTGGAGTCCCTTGTCTTTAAGATAATGCTGTAGGGAGAGCGCTCACTCAGAGGGAGGGTCAGAGCAAAATCTTTTGTTTCCATGGAAGATGGAGAAATGTTCCGCCATGTGGGAGAGGACAGCCAATACACAGGCTCTTGGTGGGAATAGGGTGCTAATTTTAGCACTGTCCAGCCAAACCAGTAAAGCTGTAATGTCACGGGCTGCAGGCAGCCACCATGGTGGTGTGTCTGCTAGTCTGGTCCCAGCAGGATGCACTGGCTTCCTTGTGGGAACACCCATACAACTCTGTCCCTCCAAAACTAGCTCATCCCCGGGGCTCACTCTGCAGCATGATCTATCACTACTCTTCTCGTCTCAAGCCCTTCTTTTTTCCCTATTCTTCGTCATAGGTGAGTAGAAATACATCTAGTCTAACTCTAGATGTTTGCAATGTAGATGACTACACAAGATGTAGTATGTTGTAGATGTAGTCATCAAAGATGTCTCTTTGCAGTCAGTCCAGTGGAGAGAAGCAGCACTTCATATGTCTGTTAAAGGATGTTAAAGGAGTAGTACCCTGCAAATGCCGCCTTTGCCTATAAAAAGCATCTCGATGACCAGTTGAATCCTACCCATGTCAGTCTCCTGGCCAGGATTTCTTAAAAATGGCAATTAATCCAAATGAATGGCTTATTTTGGGCTTTTTCATCTGGATGCATATTGCTGTAATATTTTATGTAAATAAGACATATTTCACATTTGGTTGTTCCCAGTACTAGAGTTTAGGAAGTGGATGGAAGTGAAGAAATGCATGAAATCTTCCGGGAAAACAGCATGCTCTTTCTCATCCCTTGGAAAGGTCTTCTGGTTGACCTATAAACTGGTCTAAGACAACATTTCCATTTCAGGGACTGTGTTTAGATGCCTTATAGTCTAGGAAACGATCATGCTTTCCCTTCAAGCAAGTATTATGGCTCTTTTTTATTTTTTAATTCAGAAATCCTTTGTGCCTTTTTGTTCTCATAATGGAACATGCACTTCTTATTAAATTAAAAGATCTGTATAGACACTAGCTGGGACATTTGCCTGAATATTAAAGACCTAATTACAGATCTGTGAGGTCTCATTTGTTTTGGCTGTCACTTGCTCAACAGCCCACATCCCGTCATCACCTGCCACAGTGTCTGTGTTTCTGGCCACAGCGTGGGTGGTGCTGTCAGTGTGTTTTCTCCCATGAAGGAATTTATTCTGTAGTCCCAGATTTTTATAAAGGGAAATGAGATATGGTGCTATCATCCCGTATCCTCTGGTTTTCTCTGGAGCTATGTCCCAAGAAGCTTCAGGACACCTGGCAGGAAAGGAGTTAATGCATTGGAAAGGGATCGCTGCAGACTGGGTGGGGTTGTTTTTTTCCCCTTTTAATCTTTGGTATTGCATAAACCTCTCTCCTTGATTTAGAAACTTTAGGCTAGTTCCCTGGCTTTGGGATAATAAACCAAACTCTTCCTGGAGAGTGGCAAAAATAAATTGTGTTCCTTGATTTTGGAATATGTAAAGGACAGTCACTTCAAAAAATATCAACAAAGCCAGTCCGCAGTCTGGCTGGGATTAATACTAATAATCCATTTCACCTCTGGCAGGGTCAGGTTGTGCTCTGGCCCTTGGATTTCAGCCTGGTGCTTTGAATCTTCTCCATGCCACTCCAGAGCGACACTGGCCTTTCCTCAGATGACTGTTTGTGTTACAAACCTTGCTTTTGTGGGTTTTTAGGGGTCCCAGTCTGAGGGCTATTCTTCCAGGCTGGGCCCCATAGGAAGCTGATGCAAAGGCAAGGCAACATTTTTTCCCCTCTTCAAGAGAAAGATTGCTAGATCCCGAGTCAGTCAATCTTGGTGTTTGGCAGTGGTGCTTCAGCTCCACTAGAAACAATGTTAAACTTCAGCACAGAATGACGGGGAAGCATGAATGCTGAGATAACACCCTATCTTTGGGGACTCCCTGGGGAGCTTTCTCTGCTCCGAATTTTCTTAAGAAACAACAGAAAAAAGGGTTATCACATCCTGTCCTTTCATTTTTAGGAAGCAAAAAGTTGTCTGGCTTAAGAGCAGCTCTTTCATCATGGTGTGTTTTAGTTCAGTCACTTAGGAAAAGGACTTGTGTCATTAAACAGATACTGATGTTAATGATGGCGGGATGCTGGCATGAAAATTACCAAACATTAAATTCATGGGCTAAACGTGATTCAACCTCCTTGATCCACTGAGGGAGTCTCGTTTAGATTGCTGGTAAGTGCTTTTACTCATCAGTATGGAAGTAGATCTTTTGTGTGTATGCGTGGGTGTTTTTGTTGAATTGAGACGCTAAAGGGATACGAGAGGGACACACTTGGAAATTTTCCAGGCTTAGACTCATCCTCTTCTTCTCATGGAGGTTATTTATGAGACTTGAAAGCAGACATCTATTGTATAATCACAGTGGAAAATAATTCAAGACCTCTTGCTATCACTGCTTTTCTTTACCATGTTATCTTCCAGAACTTACTCTGAAGAAGCTCTGATACTAATTTTAACTTTTGAGTCCTGATGACAAACAAATCAGTGCTAAAACTCTTCTCTTTGCAGCAGCTTTCTGGTTGTCCCTCATGTTTGCAGGTGAGCTTTCTGACAGTCCCTGAGTTTCTGAATCCAATGACAGCATTTTCTCATACAGAATTTATCACATTTTAAAATGTTGCAGCTTTTTACAAAATGGGCTGCCACCAAGAAGAGGGAGAAGAAGCTTGAATGTAAACACTGATTTGTTCATGGAAAACATAAAATCATTTGAGGTCATTTGGGAGAAGAATTATCCACAAAATGATCCCATACTAGAAGGACCCATCTGTTAAGTTCAAGCCTGGTTCCATGCTGGAAACATTGCGTAAGAAACAGATGCACTTTTTAAACAGATTATCTATCATAGTTTCCATAGTATGTACGATTCCAGTGGGAATTGTGAGCCAAACATCCAAGGATAAATTGCTTAAGAGTTTATTGCCCCAGGAAATAATTTTTTAATATGAGATGTGTACCAAAGCACCTTTAGCTGTTGCGGTGATACTAGTTTCTCCCTGGTGTGAGGGTGCCGGTGTTTTAGTTTGGGGATTGACTGTGCCTGTAAGGATCGGCTTGCGTCAGGAAGAAACCCCTCTTCTGGTAGCTGACGTGACAGCCTGTGAAGTCCCGTTCTTGCAAGAATCAAATGCTGTCCTTTGAGGGAACATGGTGCATCTTCAGGCATCTCATCTTCCCTTTAGCTTCACCACAAGCTGTCATCTTTCTATTATTTTCAGAATACCTATGGGGTTTGCATGTGAATAGGAAGTGTTGAAAGGAGTGCGCTCTTCAGCAAGCTCTATGGACAAGGTAACTCCTGGGTGAAGCAGTATCCTTGGCATTTATTGCATTCCTTCCACTCAGGGAGGACGTAGCCACAGTGGCCAGTTGTGTTTGGTGGAAAGCATCTTGTCTGCAATCTAATATGAAACCTTGAGGTCTTGTTTTATACGCTGAAGAGACGGGGCTTTTGCTAGATGAGGGACTGCCGTTCCCTTTCAGATCAGTAAAGGATTTTGTAAGTGATTTTATCTGTGGGCAGAGGTAGCTGTAGGAGACTTGCTGCCCTGAGAACCTGGTGTAGCACCGTATCCGCTACTCAGTGGAGGCAGGCGGGAACATAAAATACCTGTAATCCACAAGCCTGTGTTTTTTCAGACTTTGGTTTCTGGTGCTGATCAGTGAAATATTTTACTTGTTCTGTCTGAAATGCCTAAAAGTCTTTTTGGTTATTCAGAACTTCTGAAGGCAGCTACATGGTAAAATATTAATGTAGTAAAATGTGAATTTGTGCTGTATAGAATAGAGATACTAAATATTAGGCATCTAGGAAGAAAACTTCAAATGATGTTGGTCAAAAGGCACGATAAGGGAGTGTACTGTATACATCCTGCAGATAACATCTAGTATTCCCATCTTAATTTAGAAAAGTGCAAAGAGGAAAATCTTGCTTTGAAAAGAGCTGCAAAATCTGTCTTTATAAAATGATGACAAGAACCGGCCTCTGAGTAGGAAATGAACATTTTCTTGAAACAGAGATACTTTGTAAGATGAAAGGGTCATTTCATACTGAAGAGTCACAGATCCCTGGGGTATTTTTCTGTGTTTTGATATCTGTTTCACAAAATGACAAGATAAAGGGGTTAATGTAAAGGCAAGACATTGTATGTATAGAGTCCTTTATTCCTTGAAAATCATCACTAGTGGATAATTTCCAAAAATAGTGTTACATGTTACTGAAATGCTACATCAGTTCAAAAAAAAAAAAAACCTGAGAAAAGAAAGGTGATTCTTAAAAAAAATCAATTGCACATTCATCCCTTACAGAGCTTGAATCCTTGAAAAAATTATTTCACTCAATATCCTTAAATGTGTATTACTGACAAAGGATCCTGCTGCTGAGGGACAGACAGTAAGTGCTGTTACTGTCATCATCCTCTGGGTCAGTGCTTTGTAAAGCCAGAATCCCCAGCCTCTGATATTTTTAATGAAAATTTTATTAGTGTTTAATATGATTTTATGTTTGTTTTCTGTCCCCCAAAGCCTTGGTTCCTATGGCAGCTGTTGGGGGAAGTCCTTTACAGTGTGTTTGATATGATTTGCTTTAAATAGAGCTGTTTTTCAAAGCTTTCCCCGTGCCAGGATCCCTTTGGGTAGGGCACTGAACTTGGTGTGTACCTAGCAGAACACACTTTGTGGGGAGATCACCCTCTGAGCAGCCCAGAAGAGCAAACCGATGTGACCGTTGCCACCGAGCATCTCTCCAGCCCCACTCAGTGAATTTGTGGGCTGACTCACGTTGCCCTTCCCTGGTGGTGTCCTGACTGTGGGCTGGCGTGGGTGCTGGGTGCAGGCGATGGGACCTGTTAATACTGTTTCACGTGTGGTTTGGTGAATAGCAATGACATTGCAGAGGAACTGGAAGTCCTATTTCAAACTGAGGAGAAATGATTGCAGAGCAGCCTAATCAGTCTAGTCAAAGAAGAAGTGTTCAGAAGCAAGCAGTGAGTTTTCCCACAAGGAATAGAAAAAAAGAACAGAAGCATCAATAAAGAAATATTTAAAAGCCGGAAACACAGACCCATAGTAAAAGAACGCGAGTCCTGCTTAGTTACCATACAAGAAATGTGCCGACAGTAGAAGTTCTTTTGCTATTTATAAAATAAGGGATTGCATTTGTTCTGCGGAGATGGCAGAGCAGAGAACCAAAATGATCAAATGAAAAATAGGCTTCAGCCGCTGGTGATGTCCACTGAAGGAAAGAGGGCTAATGGAAATGAGGCTTGGAAGTGGAAAATAACACCACTGAGAGGAGAGCAATTCAACTGAGTGATTTGGAGGGTGATTCTCTGATGATTGCCAGGTTCTTACAGTAAATGGAACTGTAGATGTGGCAAAAAGGATTTTTAATGAATATCAAGTCAGCCAAGTTGGTGACTGTCCCTAAAGGAACACAGGGCAGGAAATGTAGTACTCAAATTTGAGAACAGGTAGAAAAATGTGGTCTAGGCAATATTGATTCATTAATTGAGTTTCTGTATGACCTGAGGGCTTTGAACATGTATGGAAGGAAAGACTAATTAAAAACATGGAAAGAAATGGAAAATAACCTAACACTTTTCTTTGAAAAGAGCTCATTTTCAAGAAAGGGAAATTTAGTAGATCTGATCTTTATTTCAATATTGTTTTGAAAATCCTAGGAAGTGGGGGAGATTGGTGTGCTATATCTCCATAACCACAGTAAACTGCCTGTCTGTGCAGGCATTAATGGGAATGACAGACTGAGCAAGAGGTCAATCCTATATACTGAGCCACACATCTGTCATGGTCCAAAATGAATTAACATTTTTTATTAGTAACTTGGAAAGTGGAGTAGAGACTAAGTTTATTCACTATGCAGCCAATGCCAAACTGAGAGAGGAGTTGTTCTGCAAACATTGGAGGATGGGATTAAAATTAATTTGTTTTGGTCAGCTTGGTCTGAAATTAAATACAAGTCAAGTGCAAAATACTGTATTTATCTATCAGCCATCAAGGGCACATCCCCATGATAGGGGATGGATTGTTTGTTAGGCAACAGATCTGCAAAGGAAGATGCAGTCATTATTGTTGCCTTGCATTTAACCTGTGGTCCAGAGTGGCGTGTGTTGTAAGGGAAGCAACCACCATACCAGCATGTGTAAACAGGACTTCTGCATACACGACTTGCAAAGTAATCTGCCTACTCTACTTAGCTCTGCTGAGGCTTTAGCAAAAAAAAAGTACCGTGTCCATTTTTGGGCATCCTTCATCAAGAATGATGTGGGCCATCTTGAGGTAATTCTGATCTACCAGAAGTTTACAGACTGCTATCTATTAAAAAAGTCTGAAAGAACTGGCATTGTGTAATTTGCAGAAAAGAAGATGTGGGAGACACACTCCAAATTCCTTAAACATAGCCACTGGCAAAGCAGCAATATAATTCTCTGTGTCCACAGCAAATAAGACCCCTAAGAATAGAGTGAAGAAGGGGAGACATGTAAACACCAGTGTTTCTCTGATGACAAGGATAGTGAAGCACTGAAATAGATCGCCTAACCAATACTTACCTGCCAGGGAGAGCGATTTCACAGCTTTGTTAGGTAGCTGTGTCCTGGAATAGCTCAGCTGTAGCTGATCCTGGCTGTCAGGATTTTCCAGCTATGCCTTCAGTGACTCTTAAGTTCGTCTACAGATGAGCACAAGGGTTTATGCGTCGATAAGAAATGTCGATAAGTAAAGAAGGTGACAGCGTCTTGTCCTAGAAAGAGGAAGAGCATGTAGGTCGACAATGGCTAGAGAGTTTGTTGGTGATGAATTCTACTGCGAGGTGGGATACATCTTCTGTACTTTTTAGATCACCTGAAAATGCATGACGGAATTTCCCATAAACTGGCAAGAGAAAGAATCAAAGACTGTATGAAGTCCTCTGTTGCCAGTTTACTTTACATAGAAAATACAGTGATTAATAGCAGTGCAAATTCTTTGGTGTGTACATAGTCCATGTATCCAGAGACCTTAGAGATCTGTAGGATTATTTGCAAATCCCTCATGTGAGGAAAAAGGCAACTCAGAACTACTGGCCTGAGTGCATCTTAAGCCCAGCCTTTCTCAGAGACGATGGGAACTATGTGTCTTGGACAAAGCAGCACAGCTGCAACTGCACGTGAATTAGTCAGCCTAGCTGTTGTAGCAAGACATTTTTTCTGCTGCTAATTCGTACATGATGTGGCACATGGAGCCGAAAATTGCTCATTCTGTATGCTCATTAAAATAATGAGCAACATCTTTGCAAGCATGGTGGGTAGCATCGTTTGCATCAGTGTGACCAGAAATGCAGTTGTGGCACCTGTGGTATGTGCCCGACCGTACCAGCTCTGGCTCCCAGCAGCACAGCCCCTGCAGCAGGGCTCTAGCCCGTGCTGATGGGAGTGAGAAATGAGGAGGAGAAACCTTCTCTGTGTTTACTGTAGGTATACGGACAAGTTCTTTACTTGAAATTACTTCTTTGATGTGGTTGATATGGTAAGAAGCAGGAAGACACATATGTTGGCCAAACCAATGTCCAAATACTTGAATGGAGATGAACTTACAGGAAGTACCTTCATAAGGCCTGATCCAAAACCTAGTTGTGTAAAAGAGGTTCTTCCACTGGTGACAGATTTGCCTTATGTGGTTGCCTTTTTCAGTTTCCCACTTGTTCTCTTCTTCCAAATCTGTGAAATAAGCATTTTTTAAAATGGACTGCAAAATGTGTATCTGTGGAGAACGGTTTGTATCAGACTTTCTTTCTTTTTTTTTCTTCCCTCCTCCCCCCTTTTTTTTTTCATAATTTGGATCGCTTGACAAAGCTGGGTTAGGATAGGACTGGCTGAATAGTTAAATTAGTAGGACTGAGAAGGTGGTAACTTGAGGTGGGAGAGGTTGTATGAACTATTGAAAATAGTAAGTAATAATAGTAGAGTAATTCTTGTATTCTTATGGTCACTTTTAAATAACTGTTAGTCACATTATGAAAATAAATTTGTCCTTGGTGACGTAAAGAAGATCTGTAACTTGATGTTATTGAAAGGAACAGTCACTGAAAAAACTTCATTCCTCCTATTCCAGCCTCCTTTTAGAGGACAAAGACCACAATTTATAGTAGTCCACAGATGAATAAAACCAAAAATCCTGAAGTCTGTGGAAGCGACATAAATAGGTTATATGTGGCTGCTGAAAGGAAACAAAAGGAGAAGGAAGGATTCCACCCTTGTTTCTGTAGGGAGGTTTTAAATACAAATCTTTCAGGGAAAGACAAATCCGGCTCTTAATCAAGTTCTTGCCCAAAATGTACGTGCTCGTAGAGAGAATATCAGAGCAAAGGAAGGAGACGATAGACAGCTTTGTCTCATGAGCTCATTCTGCAGAAAGGATTTTCTTTTTCTAAATGTTTACATTAATTTAGCGGTGCAGAAACCCACTGTGCATTGTATCTTGAGCTGGCCTTTGCGCATGCGTGGGGATGAGCGTGGGCACCCCGCATGTCGTGCATGCAAAGGGGAGGCTGGGCAGGAATGTGTGGCTGCCCATCGTTGCGTGGGAGCCAGCCTGGGCACACTCAGTCCACTCTCAGTCTGGACTATAAACCCTTTCAGATGGATTTTGCTGGAATAAAAGCACAAGAAGCAGGGTGCTGTGTGGCATAGCTTTAGGAAGGATGGATGGAGGCTTTATTCCCATTATTCCCAGTATTCCCATTACCTGAAGAGGGCACTACTGAAGACATGAGACAGTTTATACCCCATGTTGGTTTTTTTTTTTTTTTATTTGGTGAGAGTGGGGGCAGAAATAGGAAGTTTTGGGTTTTATTTGGGTTTTGCTTTTCCTAGAAGGTTCAGTTGAGGCAGGTTCCTCTCTGCCCATACTCCCAGCTGTGAAGATGCTCGAGCCTAGGGAAGACCTGGGACAAAAAGTGAGAGAAACACAAGAACAGACCTCTGCAATAGAATAGTTGTGACATGCCAAAAGTGCAGGGCTCCCTGCCCTATTTTAAGTGTGTGCAAGTCCTTCAAGGATGAAAGCCTGATGTGTGTTAGGTCTGGCACAGGCACCTAATGCCAGTCTATTTAAGAGATTAACAACAGAGTTTCTCAGTGAACGGAGTGGAGGAAGTGGGCTGAGAAGGACGGGATAACCAAACAAACAGAACTCAGAGATCATGGTATAAGACTTATGATCAAACCAGATCAATATTAAACCTTAAGAACATCAGAAAAATCTCATTAGTTTGTTATCCTGTAATCTAACCCTCTACCTGTTAGGTATGTATGGATTCTTGCATAACAACTGGATTCATCTTTTAACTTCTGACCTCCTACTTCTTAACTTTGCAAAAGGGGAAAAAGAGAGCTTGCTGGGAGTTATTCCTTCTCCCCATGCATTTCCGAGTAGCACTGAGGTGCTGTCTAAACTGGGACCCAAACTATTTCCCCACCCAGTGTCCGTGTGTGCACACCACTCACACCCTTCCTGGCAGTTGAGATGTCACTTGGGTTTGTAGCTTCTTTCCTCACTCCCTGCACTTTGGTCTTACTGGAAGGAAAGGGGCAGCATAAGCATGGTACAAGGATGAGGAGAGAAGGGGCAGTCCGGTGGTGGGATTTGTGGGATGCTTTGCAGGGCCTAAGTGTCTTATTCATGTGCAGCAGACAAAATAACATCCGCTCTCTTGCTTTTCTCCTGACACCTCCAGCACGCTGCGTCAAGCTAGAAGCATGTGCCTCACCTCACTGGGATGGCTTAGGTGCTTGAACACCTGCATTTTTGCTAGAGCTCAAACGGTCTTTGAAGCTGTGAGTTATTTTATATCTAATTTTGTTCTGCATTTCTTTCTGTTTCACAGATAGTGACCATGTGTTTTTACTATCTTAATCCTTCCCTTTGAATTTCTTGTTTGCGGAGCGATGTATGTGATTCAAGATTGCCAAAACCAATAGTGTGAGTTAAACTAAACTGAAAGATCCAGTTACTTTAGAGCAATCTTCATTCTGAGACTATCAGGCAAGACTAAGGAGCAGTTTTGCACATCAGCAGACTAGTTTAGATGGCTGTCTCAGGAAACGGGTTTAATTCTATAGATACAGATCAGTAAGGTATGCGAGACATTGACTTCATCGTCACAACTTCCTGCAGTCAAATGCTACAGCCCTAGCTGGTAATGCCACCCAGTGGAGAAGAGGAATATGGTCAGCTTCCGACAGAGACCCCCAAAAATGCAAATAAGAATTTCTTACTAGTAAAGATGTAAAAACACTCAATTTGAGAAGAAATTAAGATTTTTGTCCCTTTTCTATATGGACTATTTGTCTTGCTATTTTCTTATTTCTAACTTTTTACAGAGTTATCTGAAGTTTTAATCTGTTTTTTACTAGTAATTTTGTTTTATCATTATTAAACTAATATCTGTGTTCTAAAATGTCACAAATTATGCTGAAAATGGAGTTCTTCTAATGTACGAGATTCCATTATTTCAAAACTTAGCTTTTCCTTTGAATTACAAAAAAAATTATTTCAACCTTTTATAAAGAAAACTGTTGAAAAAATATTAAGAACAATCAAATTGTTTTGTCTTATGTTGAAATGGTTTTTTATATACTTCTTATATACAGAAGAGAAAACGAAACATGTTGAAAAGGTTTTTTTACTATTAATAATATACTTTTCCCAGGATAAAAAGGTCGATTCCTAGATACTTAATCTCAGTAAAATGTTTTCTGGCAGAAAACTAGAAAAATATTGTGAGATTTTTTTTTCCTTGGGTTTCATAAATATCAGTGTTTGACATCTTGAGATCTCATCAGGAGTGAATTTGTTCTAAAATGACTGCCACAATATAAGTAGGAACTTGCAGTCAGATATGTTTCTTTAGGCATAGTCACATAATTATGCCATCAGTCCTGAAATTCTCAGGAAGCCCAGCATTCACAAAGGAAGAAGCTTGGCAAGTTGCAGCTCACAGAGGTGTAAAGCACTCTGCGCATTGCCTGCCAGCTTGCTAACCGTTACCAAGCAGTACCTGGTGTTACCTGGTGCTATGAAGGCTGCTGAGACTCCTGCAGTGGCAAGGGGGTTTGCTGCATGCTGGTTGCTGAAGGCAATGAAGGCACCAGAGAAGGAGCACGGCTGTCTTGGAGGCAGCGGTTAGGTTCAGTAACTTTGGGTCATCCAAAATTTGGCTCATTACTCTTGCTTTCGTCTGAAAGGGTGGGATTTTGGTTTAATGGTGCCTGTCTGGTTTGGTACTGAAGTCACTCAAGCTGTGAGCCCCGGTTGAACCCAAGTAGAGCAGCCCACCCTGACATCGTTATTGTCCCGTTGTTATTGTCCCATCCCCACGTGCTGCCTGTGTCCACTGTCCAGTCTCACGGTGAGAGTTTGTTCAGCTCTGCTCATGAGCTGCTGCAAAACAAGTTCATTTTTCAAGTAATTGATTGCTTGGCAGGTGAAAAGAGATCAAATTGCTTTCACTTAATGTTTCTTGGCAATCTTACTGTTTCTGTTGTGTTGCAAGGGAGACAGCATCCATCATGGCTCACAGCCGCACTGTTAGTCATATGCTGGCCTGGATCAACAGGCTGCCCAAATTTTGGAAAGCTGAATTCTCCCAGGGGAAACTGCAGCCTTTGCCAACCCAGCCAACTGATGCTGAGGGGCCACTCAGCTTGATGGCTGTGTATACTCGGCTTGTTTGGAGCTGTAGTTTCAGGCTCGTGAAATACCACCCCATAGTGCATGAGCATTTTGCCTGTCCCTCTGCAACAGTTTGGACTTTTCCATCACTGTTTTCCCATGTCCTGGCTTTGATATCTTCAGCCCCATTGCAAGTCTGTGGTGCCTTCTGGCGTGGGCGATGGGGGAGCTCAGGGCAGGGATAGTGAGAGGCTGCCCTGCCACCGGGAGCCAGGCATGGGCATGGCCAGAAGAAAGCAGGCGTGGACTTCAATGGGACATCTCTTGCCTTGTCACTGCTGTTTCAGCGAGCAAACCAGTTCCTGACCAAACACTAGGCCTGATGATTTTTTTGGGTCCTCTACTCAAAAAGTTTTTTAGCTTTTATTTTGATTTTGAGCTTGTTTGTTTCTGTTGCTTATTTTTTCATATTGTCTGTGGACTCAGAGTTGTACTATAGCCAGCAGCTTTGCTTTTAAAGCTGCTTTTCTGAAGTTAGCAGGTGTATGTGAGGTGTTTTTAAACAAAAAGCTACAGTTTGCTATATGATTTTTTTTTTTTTTTACATTTAGGAATACAGACACATATGTGAAGCGATGATTGGGAGTTAGAAAAATACACTGCTTTCCTCTGAAGGTTGTCTCTAACTGTCCTTTGTGGTAGAATAATGACTAATGTTTCCAACTGTTCTTTGTGGTAGAATAATGACTAATTTTTAAAAAAATGATTTGTTAAAAAGAACTCTGCTGGGTGATTTTCCTTATTTCCTGCGGGCTTGTACATGGCATTTTGCTGTGACTCTTGAATGGAACAGCGAGACATGATTAGAGCATGTACTGATGGAGATGTATGAATGTCAACTGACCGAAAAGCGGAGGTCTGTGCGTCAGGAGGCGTGTCATTTACAGCATGTTTGCTGCTAATATAGGGATCATGTGTTCGAAAATGTTTTGTTTCATCAGTATTGAAGCTGGAGTTTGCAAGAAAGCCGACGATACGGATATTAACCTTACTGGACCCAGATGAGAGGAATGTGTGCATGCAGTTGTGTTAAAGAAAAAGAAACGTCATTCTTGTTTGTTTATGTACAAGCGCTCACGAGTTTATGCGTCTTTAACTATAGTAGTTACTCCGGGTGCTGCACAGGACATCTGTGATGCAATGAGTGTTCGGTGATTCACTGATACAGAACATGAGGACGCATGTGATGACTCACTTTTTCCCTCCCGCTTTCTTTCCCATTAGTCTGAACCAAAGCTTAACAACTTTTACCAGAATTTAAAGAAAGATTCGTACGGGCTCTAATAATTTGAGAGTGAGATGCATTTGATTGTAAATTAAGTTTCCCTTAAGATTCCCTTAAGGGAAATAAGATTCCTTTATTTCCTTAGATAAAGAAAAATTAACTACACCAACCACTTGAGAGTTGCTACAGGGATTAAGCTTGCAGCAATGCCAATTTCTGATACACAGCTACAGCAAAGATTGCTAGGTTTTGGGAAAAATAAAGATAGTTAATATGAAGAAGGTTCTGCTCTTCCAAACTGTAATTTTTCTTCTCCCGTTTACAGATATAAACAGACATTTCTATTTGACCACCTCAGGGTTCTCCCAAAACAATTGAAATTAAAAAAACCCCAAACTATTCTTTTGGAAGAAAAAAGTAAAAAATGTCAGAAGCCACCTTTGGAGAAGAAAAAGCTGGGCACCTGCTGTGCTGTTCAATGGTATCTGTTTTAGTAAGTTTTTGTTGGGCCAGTCCCTCTACAAGGGTTTAGATTTTTCTGGCGTTATTCTCCCATGCCCCTCGTTTGATGTATCCCTTTGGCTAAAAATGATTGAGTTTTGCTTAGCTTGCTGTTTGGTGGCGATTCCGATGCAGCTTTTTGGGAAGGAAGAACTGGATTTCACAGACCACAGGAGGGAGTGGTGTTCTACATGTCTGGCTGCTAGCAGCTCTTGCTAGTATGGGGCACTTCAGCTTCTTGGGTTTACCCTCTTAAAGGAAAACATTTTCTTCAGCAGGTCTTAACTTTTTCCAGGCTGAAGTAGTTTCTCAATAACCCAAGGCTTTTTTTTTTTTTTTTTTTTCTCCAGAATTTATTTCTTAATCATGGCAGATCCTGAGTGCTGGCTCTGCAGCTGACACACCGGCTTTCCACCCCCTGCACCAGCCATGCTGGGAGTGTGTGCTTTGTGGGGGGGTGTCTGGGGGGAAAGCAGGCAGGGTTGGTTTATGTACTTTCTGCTTCTCTCTTTTCCTGCCTGTCGAAGCACAGGTTCAGTTAGATCTTAACCTGCAAAGAGTCCTTCTATTGCACTACCTCTAGTTCACATTACAGCGCCTGCTGTGTTGGAACTGTTTGTCAAACACCATTTATTTTGCACTTTAGATTTCAGAAAGTAATCTTCTCAGAGCATCACCCTTTCTGCTTTATGGGGGAGTGGTTTGCATAGATGAATTCTTTGCAGCTGTATTGTTGGCAGCCCTCAAATGGGCATCTTACATCAACTCAATCTAGGTGCTTGGTAGCTGCATGCCCATGAGTTGCTTGACTATTTTTCTAGTGCTTCAGGCAGCCAGGATGGCCCTTCCCCTTGCAGTAGCAAGAGGTGCGGTCTCGAGCCCCGCAACATGAAGTCAGGACTGGAGCCGATGGCCCTGCTCACATGTCCCATAGGACAGGTGGCTGCTGGGCACTGCCAGGGCTCATAACTGTTCCAGCATTGAAATGAAGTCTCTAGGGTAGATGCACCCAGAGCAAGACTTTGGGCAATTTATCCAAGATCTACTTTTCCCTTGAAGAACTGGAACCTGTTTTTTGGAGGAAGTGCTACAACACATTGAAAGAGAACCCTGCAGAGAGCATGGCAGTTGCTTGCCCATCAATCCAGAGAGGAACGTTATCCGTGAGTGATGTTCCAGGAGATCCCGAGTGGACAGCCCTTTTGAAAGCACTATTTTGTGAGTCTCTCCAGTAGTGTGATCTCTCCCTGCAGTATCATTCAGCAGGTGTATTTCAGCTACTTTTCCTAGCTACAGATGGCCTAGCACATTGTTGGGTAGAGGAAAGTACCTCTCTAGTCATGCGTGGCTTTCAGCCCCCTACTGCCAGCTTTTCCCAAGTGGCCTTATGCCAGAGATGGAAATATTTTACCTTTTATTTCTGACGGTATCTTCTCCATGCATTCCTCTTTCATGAAACTTTGGAGGTCATGATTCAAAGACTTCAAGCCAGGAATTCAAAATCCTTATGTACTTAAAGCAGTGTCATGTGGTGATTGTACAGAAATCTGTCAGTTTGGCAATGCACTTTAGTTTGGTCTGTGGGAGTTAAGGCAAAGAAAGTATTCTGTTTGACAAGGGTAGTAAATGATCAAGTAACTCTCTCAGCGCTCCCTAAATAGCTCCAAATAGTTCCAGGAAACATTTGGTTCATCCCAACTGAGAGATGTGAAATCAGGCTTGTGGAGAATTAGCTTCTTGGAGCAGTCTCAGTGGAGCAAATGATAACATGTGGCTTTGTATAGCAATAGGATTAAAACCTACAGAGGAACACAGCTGCTGGGTTGCACCTCTTATTATAAGACCAAGCACTACACTCCAGTGCCCTGCAAAACTGAGCAAACACTCCACACTGGGATAGCCATTTCAGTCGGCCAACTTGCAGATTGTTTCCACCATACTCAGTCCCACAGGAAATAGAGTCTTCCTTGCCGTGACTTGATTCTCTTCTTCCCAAGTTTAAAAATTTCCAGGTTTTGTGGAAAAAATGCTTGTGTTTTCTGAAACCAACAAGTGCATTTTTAACTCTGTCCAAAAAACTGTATCTAGTTCTGGTCAATCTGCAAATGACAATTTGCCAGCTTTCTCCATTCATTATATCTAACTTCTCCTTTCCCATTTTTCTCCTCTCTTTCCCCATACAGAAGTATTTTTCCTGTCTAGCAAAGTGCTTCCTGGCCACAGCTGCCCTTGCTATTGAAGTGGCAACTCTAATGTATCTATGCCCTATTTCCTTGACAAATTGCACTTTTTCTCTCAGAGCTGGCCTCTACAACTGCCCAAAATTTCCAGAAGTCTCTTCAGTTCCTGCTCTTACATAGTATCTAGGATTTTGCTCATTAGATGTTGAGCTAGCTGCTGCAGAAAGTTCCCCTCTTGAGAAACAGAAAGTTGGGAAGCATGGCTATGCTATCTAACTGATGATCTCCCAAAACCACACAGTTGTACAACTTCCCTGCATTCAGTCACAGCTCTTCTTTTTGCTGGCCAGGCTTTCAACAGGAGGCTCCATAAACCAGGAGAGCTGAGTGTAAGTTAGGCCTCTGGTTATGAGAAAGATTTTAACCTTCTGCCCAGCTTCTTCACAAGATCCAGCAGTTACTGCCTTGCAGCCAGTCAAACGTACCTGACAACAGCAGTGATAATGAATTTATCAACAGCACCTGGATAGCTGCTGACTGCAGGGATAGATCCCTTCCAGCTGGGGCTCACAACAAACTTCTTATGCTGAGGGGTGCTCCCAGGTTAGATTTCTATCACAGAGCATTGGTGTGAGCCCCAGAGTGAGTTGTAGGTGTGTTGTCTTTGTCATCCTCCAGTGCTGCTGTCAATGCTGGTCTTCGCAGTTCTCTATTGCTGTGTAGTCATGCTGGTCACTCTGCTGAGTTAAGGGCCATGTGGGACATGTTCTCTCAAAGCCCTGGCTTGGTACCTCCATTCTGTTGTCCATATCACAGCAGTACCAACATCCCTAGGAGATGCTATATGTACAGGTATGTATGTGTGGAAATTTTTGAGTGAATCTTGTAATGACAGCTGTTGATTCACAGTAAATTTTGTGTATGTCTGCCATTTCTAGGAGAATGTAATTTTCTTATGTTGTAGATGTTAGGTAGAAGTTACTGGTCTGATGCTGGGTGGTTGTGCAGGCATATCAGGCAGCGGATTTTATCATGAACGAAAGACTTTTAAGAGTACATGATGCAATTCCTTCAGGATATTAGGAGTGGCAAGAGTATAAATGAGTTAAAAAATTGATTGGATAAAAATGCTTTGAATATAGCTTGTGGCAGTCCTTAGACCACATTGCTAGAACTGCGGGGAAAGCCAGCGTAAGGATAACTTCATACTTGCCCACTGCTCATATGGTCTTGTTAAACATGTAGTACTGTGAGAGAGGAACTGGCTGAAGTCGAGCCAACCTTTGCTCTGACTCACCAGGCCTCAGAGAGGCCTATTCATATGATAGCAAAGTTATTTTTTAATGCTGTGGTGCTGTGGTGCTCCTAAAGGTATCTTTAGACTTTCAGGTATTGGTGCATTTGCATAGCCTTCTCAATGCCACAGCCGCTCCAAAACAATTTTAACATTGGAAGAATTGTAGAGATTTCTGAGGCATGCATTGGAAGATGAGTTGCTTTACTGTAGGGGAATTTGGAAAACTGGAAAATGAGTTAAAAATGGAAACTACTTTTACATTTCACAGTAGATGCACAAATACTTGTCCGTAGTGTTTCCCTGCTCAGCATATTTATCAATACTGTTGCTACATACCTCCACCCTTACAAGCAAGTTAGGCATCAATATGACATCAATATCTTGGAAACACCTGGAGATATGTGTGTTGATCTCATTCATTAGAAGCAAAAGGAAAATTATTCTACAAATAAGCATTACCACAATCATCTTTGCTGTTTGGATTTTAGGGAATATGAGCTAAGACTCATCCAAATATCATTAAGCTGTTTATTTTAATGAGGTATAATTTACCTGGTAATACTTCCTTCTAGATGGTTGAGCACAAAGTATTATGAAGCAACATTTTCCCTTTCAGGACAGTGAACAAAGCATGGGAAATAATAATTTATGTAGGTAATTGTGACCTTTGTTTTTCTTATAGAATGGTTATGGCTTCTCAGAAGGAAACTTAAAAAGATGGAACAGGAGCATAACAGAATGTCGCAGAGAAGATGATTTCTTGTTTATGGAGTGAACAATAACTGTGAAATTTTTGGAGAAAAAAGTTGACCAAAAAATTATTCTTAAACACTAGTTACCAATAACAGCTGTAGTTTGAATTTGATTTACTGGGAGGGACTTCACCTAGCAATCCAATACTTGTATACTGCACCCTCAGATACACTTACAACACCACCAGAGTTTGATTAATGAGATTTTTTACCCCAGCATTGAGTTAGAGAGGAAGGGACTGCAATAAATGAAAAAGTAAGACTCAGTTCTGTCAGTGACTTGCAATAGAAGCCTTAGCATGCCTTTGCTCATAAATAACATCTACATTGTAGCATTATGATGAGACTTAATTTTGGAAATACCTTATGACCTTTGGAAAACTATTGATTTGCATGTGTATATATATAGTTTTATTTGAAAAAGACTTACTGCATTGTACAAAGCATGACTAAGACTTAATGTACAATTTTGGTCATTCATATTCAAGTACAATGACCTAGGGCTGGAGCAGATCCAAGTAAGTGCTGCTAAAATCAGGGAGGAGGAAGATCAAAAGATTTTAGATTGCTTAGCCTCACAAAAGAAGGACATTGAGAAGGCGGTAGGATTATCCTTTCTTAGTAGGGACCAAATACTAGGGATGAAATGGGAGAGCACAGCTATTTAAGCTGAAGATTTAAAGGGCTATAATGTGGCTCTGAGTAACCTTAGGACAGAAATTAGAAGATGGTGTCCAGGCATCAAAACAGTGAGGCTCTGAAACTCTTCAGAATGAAAGTAATGGGAATAAAGGCAACAGGTTTATGAAGAGACTTGCCTGCCCAGAAAGCTTGTGACAGTGGCCTGACCAATTACCGCAATAGTTGCCAATACCCAGGACTCTCATCTCAGAGGTGCCTTCCAGTCTCTATACCACAGGTTTTGTAGCTATAGTCCAAGCCTCTTTTACTGCCAGGCATTTTTTTTTTTTTTTTTATTTTCCTACAACAGCGTGAACAGATACCCAGAAAAGCCACCAGCCACAAACAGCATACATCCTTAATATATGCTTTAAGCAGGCTGAAAGGATTTCAGGATCTGTGGCTTTGACTTCAAAGGCTGGAGCATCATCATGGGATGCTCTGTAGCAGCACGTCCAGGTGTGAGACCCTACTTCTGACCATCTTGACCATGAATGGCAACTGTACAGGGAGCAAGGGCAGTTGAGTGTGTGGTGGAGTTAGGGACAGAGCTTGGGAGTCCCCAGGTAGGTGGTTACCGAAGCTCTGAACTCTATTTTAGAATAATGCTCTTTCAAAATGATTGCGTGGTCAGCATGCTTTGAGAGGCCTGCAGAAGGAAGGGCTTACCTAAGGAAGATGTCGAGTCTGGCTGCCATCAGTGAGGAGAGAAAAGGTGTGTATGGCTGCCTAGCGCTGGTAAGAATGATACAAAATCAACACATGATAGTTCTGTTTTCTCTTCCAAGTTTTTTTTTTTCATTTAAGTACCAATAAAATGTTCCTTTAGTTATGCTTAAAGTTTTTTTTCTTACAGCTGACTCTTCTTGATTCTTGACTTTGATTCTTGAAAAATACTGATGTAGGAAATTAATGGTTTTGGTAGAAAGGCAGCACATTATTGTGACTGAGTGTGAATTCCTGTTTTTGGATGATTAGCTAACGCTGAACAAAGAAACAAGAGGCAAGTGAACAACAGAGCAAATGTAGCCCTAGAGAACGTCAGAGATTGTAAGGAGGCTCTCATAAACCAGTCTCCATGGTACACTGTGTACATTTCCATGGCCTTGTTTATACAAAGAAGTATTGAGTAGGCAGCTTAGCTGTTCTCCTCCTTCTCTCTAGGCAGTCTTACATTAGAGGATTTTAATAATGCAATTACCGTTGTAGCTGTTTAGCACACCTACAGATTACCTTGCATTCCCCCACCTCTTCCAGCAAAGCGATGCTGGAGAAGAAGAGGGACCGCTGTTCAGAGGTTGCCCCTCCTTCCTCCTTCTCCTCCTCACAGCAAGAATAAGCCTGACTCCATTTTGAAGGAGAGGAGCTGCTCTAAAGGCAGGAAGGGGAGTCAGGGAATGACAAGATGGCTTGCAGGATAGGTACGATCTTGCAGAATAGACTGGGTGGGAGAGGGATTAGGAGAGAGGAAGGTGATCCCAGGGGAGCAGTGGGAAGAGAAAGCCCTCCTCAGCCTTGCTCCCATTGACTCCTCTTGATCGTGCTTTCCAGCATGGACATCAGTGATGTCAGGATGGACAGAGGAGGCAAGTGATGCAGCTGACCTTAGCCATCCTCCTTCTGCATGACCTCATGGTATTACTGCTTGTTTTAGGGGAACAGCTGTGACAGACCAGAGCAGTGACTGGCATGCCGTGTGTCACTACCTGTAGCCAAGGGTCAGCCTGAGAACGTGCCAGGTCTTTCCAGCAGGTCTGGGGTGCCCTGTTCCTTCATGCGCTGTCATGTCCTGACCCAGCAAGCAGCAGTGTGTATGTACTAGTTAAAACCAAACTTGAATACAGCTTTTTAAAATGCATGACTGTTTGGGAAAGGGGAGCGGTGTGTTAAAGGGCTGTCAAACATACAAATCAACAGCATGTCACATCTATTCAGGCAGCAGTTCTGTAACTGGGGTCCCATGGAGCTGGTAGGACCAAAGTCAGATGTGTAGATAAGACCCTTGTTCCACAGCCGTGAGGGAATATGCACCAAAAGGCTGTGCCAGGAACAAACAGAGACGCCTCATCTAAAGGCCTTGAAGTGTTTGTGAGAAGGGTCATGTGAATCTGAAAGTTGGTGGCAAATATCCTGCCCATGGGACTTGCACTCGCTGAGACATGTTTATGTAGATGGAAGTTGTTTGTCCAGATGGCACTCAAACAGCTTGGCTCTCCGTTTCCTTGTAGCAGTAAAAGAGCTGGACATGGATCACATTCAGGAAGTTGGCCCTCTTTATTTTTAAAAGCCTAAATATTTACAGTTTTCTTTCTGGGTGAAAGAAAACCAGGTGAAATCGCATGAAAGTCCATCTATCAAGAGGAATTAAATGAGTTGACTCATCCTGTTGACGGGGGGGCTAGCTCTGTGGTTTACAAACCAAGGCTGAGGCCAGCTCTGTGCTCCACACCTCTGCCAAGGCAGCTGGGTCACAGCTGGGGTGTGAAGCTGGGGGAGCCTCGATACCCGTGGCTCTTCCTGGCAGGAACACCCCGTGTGCAGGTAGTCCCCCTGCAAAGCTGCAAGCAGCCCACACGTTATTTCTTTTGCGGGCTGGAGGGTTCCCACGCAGCAAAACACGGTGCTGCTGGAATGAGGGTGTCCCAGCCAGAGGCAGGTTTAATGGATCAGCCTTCCCATGTGAGTAAAATGCTTGGGAGCCTCAGGGTAAGGAAGTCTAGAAATCTGGCTTGGCAGATTCCCTGTATATTCACGGGTAAGTTGGGCACTTGGGGGTATGTAATAACTTTTGCATCAATCTGATCTCGCACACCCCTCTTCCCCCCGATACTCTGCTGCTGCATGATAGGGCTGCAGCCTTCAAGAACTCAATTTGTCAATGAAAAATTGCATTTTTTTTTTAAAGCATCTGGAGGCATTAAAGAATAGTCATGGGTGATTTTGTTTGCCCAGCTTAAAGCACCTTTAAAAAGGCATGGATTACTGCATGCTTTCCAAAAAGGTGGTCTGCAACAAATAGCCTCATTTAAGATCCTTCCAGTTTTACTAAAGGGACTAGCAATTTTTGGTGTCTAATTTAGGCCAGCAATCTTAAAATAGAAAGCACTATAAAAATGCCAACACTTTTAATGGTGTCTGCCACTGGACTGGATACAGTAGGGTTTATATGCTGTGGCAGACGAAGGAGAATTAGCATTTTATAGTGTTGAACCATGGCTCTTTTCAGTGTGGTTATTCTGTATGTTTCCTTCTTCTTGCCTCCAACACAAATATTGTAAAGTGTGGGTTGTGAGGGCAGGGAACACTAAAAATGCTATGAATGCTTTTTCACACTGTTTGAAAGAGAACTGGTTTGAAAACTTAAGCCGCAGAATAGTTTCTTGCTGAATACTGGTTAAAGTGCTGTAGGTTAGTGTTTGGGGAACACATCTTCAAAATGCTTTTGTGAGGTAAAGGATGATGGCAGAGGCCATTGCAAGTTCAAAACCAAAGGAGCTTTGGAAACCGTATTTTAAATGCAGAAATTATGTGTAGTACTAAAGTCAAACACATGGCAGAGAAATACCATGTATTAATCATATATTGAGAAATAAATATTTTGCCTGTGAATTTGAAAGGTATGAGACAAACCAAAATATAAACACATGGGTTTAAAATAATGACTAAAATAATACTAGCTTTACATAACTGAGGTATTTTTTTCTGATTTCAACTGTATTTTGGTCTTACTTGTTTTCTGATTCTCCTGGAAGAAAAGCATTTCATTTGTCTGCTCATACACTTAAGGAAATGCCTCCCAAAATGCATCAGATACACCCAATAAATTTGTTTCAAAACAATCCTCAGTTCCTTACCCACTATATCTCTTTCCTTACACAGCTTCTGTTTCCTCTTCTTTTACTGTCCTCCCACAGTAGCATGTAGTCTTTTGAGTTCCCATCCCTAGGTCCTTGCTCTCCCATCTCACGTTGCCCAGTTGTCAATGCCTTTGCACAGCTCCCCGTTTGGTGGAGGTGTGAGATGAAAGGCAACTCGTCTTTCCGAGAGCTCTCTCCAGCTTAATTCACAACATATTACTCATCGTCTCCTCTAGGCTTAGGATGAGAAGCCTGATGTATTTTGCTTCCTCCAGTTGGGGAAGCAGAGACCTCACAGAAAATAAAGGTACAGGTGGAAGTCAGTCCAGTTCCAGCTGCACTGATCCCCAGTAGGTTACCAGGAGGAATTCTGACTAAGCTGAAATCATGCATAGGCACAGCTTGCTCATGTGATTTACAGCCATGCATAAGATAATAGGCCTTAGGTAAATACAGGGGATAATATATCTTTTTAAGACTACCGTAAGAGCGAAATAGCAGTGGCTGATAAACACCAGGATACCAAAAAATGATAATATCCTTTGCGTTCCAGTAAAGATCTGAAGTACTGGTAGAAAAGATTGTGAACGAGAAAATTTTAAAAGTGTGTGGCCATCTGATTTTTAATTCACTCAGGAAGCATCTATGTTCTTTCAAAATCAGTGGGAGTCCCATACTTCTTTTGCATCTTCTGTTATCAGTACCTTCTATCATAGGTACAGCTTTTTTGGTGAAGGAGAACCCTCTTCTAACATCAGAGTTGCATGTCCTTAAACAGTAAGAGGTGTGAGACGGGGGGAGTAGTGAGTTAATGCGGGCAGTCGTACCCTTTTGGAAAGAAATTAGCTTCTCATTAGGCGGCAGGCCAGCCTGATGTCATTCTTGCTCACTGCCCAAGCACTGGGTGTTCTTCCATGTTTCATTGTTCCATAACCTTCTTGTGTGGAAGAGTGGCGTTAAAAGGTTCCTAGTGGAGTTCAATAAAAAAAGCGTGGAACTGAAGAAATTGGCACTGATGCGATCTTTCCGAAGGGAACAAGTCCAGTAGCGAGCTGTGAAGGACACGCTGTTTAGAATAGCAATCTTCTCTGCAGGACTAAAATGCCTAAACTGATTTATCTTAGATACTCACGAAGATGAACATGTATATTACCGGGAAGGCGGCCTTTAAAATTTATGGTCTCTCTCATTTTAGACTGAAAACACATCACTGCCCAAAGACCACATAATATAGTTGTCTGTTTTCACTGCTTGCTTTCTGCTTAAGGGTTTGCGTGGAAATTAGGAGTTTGCAATATTTTCTTTATCCACTTGTTCCTCCTCTTTCTCCTTAGTCCTGAGTACTCCCAAAGGAGCTGCAGCATGCTAGGTTAGGTCCCAGTCTTTCAAAGTTTACATAGCCCTAAATTTAATGTATATGGATAGTTGCGGCGAGATCAATTAAACTAGTTCAGTATGTAGAAATCAGCTTATGTACATGTACATTTCTTGAAGAATTATGTCAGCTAACTTTTCTGAATACAACAGTTCTGCATACCAAAAAGTTTGATTATTTTTTTTTTAAATATCCAGTGGAAAATGACAAATACAGTAAAACCTTCAATTGGGGTTCAGTGTGCTCCAGTAGTTTTGTGGTGGTTTTTCTCACGCAGACTTAATGATAGCTGAAAGCACATTGCTATGAAAATAGCACTGAATTATTTGCACTTATCATGGTCATTTTCTGGAAATAGGTTTTTTTCCAGTTTCTTGCCAGAGATTAGGATCATGTGAGGAAAGGAGAGTTATTACTCTGCTTGTGAAATTTGCACAGCAATGCACTTGCCATGATGCAACAGTGAATCACCTTTTAAGGTTGGCACAAGTGAATAAAACTAAAGCTTGGGGAAAGCAGCACCTTGAATGTGAGCACGCGTGGGACTGCAAAAATCCTTAACTAAGGACTGATCTTGGCTCACAGTGCTCTTAAGTCACCTTATGAGTGGGTCAGACTGAGAGCTCACCTCAAAAGGCTCCCTCTTTCCTCACTTGATCCTCCTTGACCCAATTGCATTGTCTTCCCCCTCCCTTCAGGTCTTGGCATTTCTTTATGGTGAACCAGTTCAGCTCTCAAACCTAGCCAAAGGAAAAAAGGAAGAACCCTACACTCTTTTTTTTTTAACCCAAGTTATCCATCTAGCATTTTAGAGAGAAGAAGGTGGCAGAAATAGTGTGCTGGAAACTCCTCATTTTGCCAGTGACAACATTAAGTTGTCTCGTGCCTCATCATGAAATTGCAGCATTCAAGTTTCTTCTACCAGACAAAGTAGAGTGAGATGTAAATTAAGAAGCAGCTGTCCCTGGATAGTTTTCTGCATGAGTGTTTGAGTTAGCTTATGTATGTTTATTCCAGGATAATGCCCCATATAGACTAGTCTGTGCCACTGATAATTCATTAGAATAAAAGAAACCAACACACATTGCTGATTTCAGGCAGGCTTTGCAAGGCTAGGACAAACAGCTATTTAACCCAAAGTGAACAAGGCTTAATTTGGTTACCAGGTTATTAACTGCTACTGAACTCTGAGGTACCGTTTTAGTTGCTTTTCACTCAGAGTGGTCTGGGAAGCACCAAGCTACCCCTTGGGTGTTTCAAGAACTATGACTTCTTGCTGCACTTTCAGAGCTTGAAAACTTTCAGTGCCAAATAATTTCAGTATAAGGAATGGAACCCCTTTGAGAATCTAAATTACTAGAATCAAACCTAATTTTCACAGAGAATTAGGAAATTCAGCCTTGATGTGATGTACCCTTGAGGCCCTGATGTGCACCAGTCACATACAAACTTTATTTTGTTCAGAATCTGGGATTATCATATTAGTCATCAAGGCTAAGCCCATGGGGAAAGTAAAGAGCTGAACTGGCTCTTTCCCAGTGGAATTTGTGGATTACTCACTTTTTTTCTCCCTGTGGCAAAGCAGTACGCTCTATTTGCCTAACCACGGGCTTATGAACCATGAGAGTTCTGTGACGAGTGTCCAGGTGGACAGGTCACCATGTGGGAAGGACCACTGTGCCCTGCAGTGGCTCTGACTCGATGTCCCTGCTTTTTCTCCACCAGCGGGTTGACAGATGGTCCCCCTTGTGCCACATTAGGAGGCCACATGGTGAGCTGGCTCACCCTGAGCTGCCTTGCCTGTTAAAACAGAGCCAGTGCAAACCTAGGCTAACATTTTAAATCTAGGGTCAGTGAGTTGGTCTGCTTTGCTGGCTGACCTGGGGCTGCCTAGGAAAGGCTTTTGTGGGGCTTTCTCCTCGCTTTCCCCTCCTCAGGATGTATTTATCGCTTCCCTGGCATGAGTACAGTGGTGGAGTGATTCAGATGAGCTCACAGATACAGAAAGGACCTTGTGTGGCCACTGAGGTGGCTTGTCATGGTCTGTGCAACCAGAAATCAAGCTCAGCATCAGGGATGGGGGTAGAAATCCCTCCGTGACTTATCAGGAGCCTCTTCCTGCAATTTTAGGAATGCAATGGATCCATTGAAAAAGCAGGATAGCTTTCTGCTGTCCCAATGAGTTACGTCTCATTGAAGAGCCCAACAAGCACCGGTGCCCGTGCAGAAAGAGCAGAGAGGAGTGCAAGCACAGTGCTGCCTGGTCCTGGGGACAGAGGAAAGAAGCCCCTTGCCTTCTGGCAGCAAGCCTTCAGGTTGGCTCAGCAGCCCCTTAGCAAGTGCTTTACGGTGTTGGATACCAGTCATAAAACAGCTAGTGAGAGCCCAGAGACAAGGTACATATAATGGTGTCTGGGGGAAAAATATGATGAATGTTATAGCCAGCCACAGTAACAACCACCTTTTTGGCCTTAAAAATGCCCAAACAACAGAAAGGCAGAGTCACCAGAGAGGAGAGGGTGTTTCAGGATAGAGTAGGTTAGGGAGCAATGTATTAGTCAACTACAAGCCCAGCAAGCAATGCCTCAGTTTTGGCAGGTGGGACCAAGAGGATGCGTGTGGAGGAGGCTGGGAGGCTTGCGTGGGGGTGCTCAGGATCCCTGTCCAGCTCCTGACAAACCCCTCTGACTGGAAGGAGCCTGCTCCTCACGTTGGGGCCCTTCGGTTTCTGTGGCACGTCTTGGCTGATGAACCCTCATTTGCTAACGTAATGCCATTTGCTTTTGACATTCCGGTTCCGCAAGGCAGTACGAGACAATAGGAAAGGCAAAGAAGCTGCACGCCCGAATTTTATGGTCTGATAAGGGTGGAGGGAGAGAGATTGCTCCCAGTCCCAGGCAGACCTCCCAGTTTTGTGTCACTGGGTTATCCAGAGGCCAGCCTAAAGATAAACCCTCCTTCCAGCATGGTTAACATCACCCTTGTGACTGCAACATGTTAAAAGGAGACTGGGAAAAACAGGAGGAGACGTTTGTGGGGATTGTTAAAATCAGCGAGGAGCTGCATTCACACCTTTTTAATAGGACTTTGCGACAATCTAATTTTCTAAATGTGAACTAACTCAAGTCCTAACTTGAGCTGTTGTAACCCTAATTATTGGGGTCACATTTTGGGTACCAAAGTTAGTCTTCAGGCAACTGGAGAACTTCCATTAAGTCAGTGGTCCCCTGGTGCAGGCAATTAGTGTGTCAGCACCCCATGTTGGTGCTTGGGGCTGTTTTCATTTTACCACAGGATCTTCAGAAGTGTAAACTGGCTTGCTAGAAGAGCTTTCTGGGATGGCAAACAAATGGTTTTTAACACACGCTCTTGCTTCTGTTTCCTCTTGCTGCAGAGGCTGCTGGGCAGATCTGTGTTTGCAAATGGCGTCACCTGCAAACCCCCAGCAGGCATATCACGACAGGCGCCCAGGAGCAAGGGAGGCTTAGCCCAGACCTGCCGCTGGTGGGCTTGTACTCCCGCCCTAATTCTTAATCCTGAATGCCAAGCCCCTGCAAGGGCCTGGGGCTCCCCCAGGCTGGGGACTGAGGGCAGGGTCTGGCAGCGGGGCCCGTCCCAGCCCCAGCCAGGCACAGGGCAGCCAGGGGCACCGGGCAGCCCCAGCCCCAGGCATCGTGCACTTCCCTGGGGTTGGGGGCAGGCCGAGGCCAGGCCAGGCCATGGGCCCATGGGTGAGCCCAGCTCGGCGGGGCCCATGGCTGGGTAGGGCAGGACTGTGGGGAGCTGGAGACCGGACCTGCTGTGGTGTCGATGGGTAGGGGCTGACGGCCCTGGAGGACTGACGTGGGATCTAGGGCCATGGGCAGGGTGGGGAGAGCCCCAGGTGCTGGATGGTGTCCCATCCATGAGTTACAGTCTTCCTCCTGAGGAAAGAAACACGTCACATTTGAGTTGTGGAGGCAGCATCTCCTTGTCTTTGGCACAAGGTTAGGCACAACTATGTTTGTTAAGTGAGTGCTTCTGCAAATTGTTTTACTTGTAGGTTTTGTACCTTTAGATATGTGCTTCGTTTTAGGATGTTTGTAATTTTACTGCTGTTGTCCTAGAATCATAGAATGCTTTGGGCTGGAGGGGACCTGTAGAAGCCATCTAGCCCAACCCCCCTGCAGTAAGCAGGGACATCTTTAACTGGATCAGGTTGCTCAGAGCCCCATCCAACCTGGCCTTGAATGTTCCCAGGGATGGGGCCTCCACCACCTCCCTGGGCAACCCATTCCAGTGTTTCACCACCCTCATTGTAAAAAATTTCTTCCTTATATCCAGTCTAAATCTACCCTCCTTTAGTTTAAAACCATTAATACCATAAATTTAATGTTAATAATTGTGTCTTCCATGCCCTACAGGATTAGGCATTTAATAAGGCAATGATGAACCTCAAGAAAAGCATTTCTGAATGTACAAATAATAAAAAAACAAAAGAAAGTTGCAAAAATGTCAGAGCCAACCATTCCCTGAAATGAAAGTATGGTGATATGTGAGTATGAATGCTACACAAAAGCAAAACATCTGCAAAAACGTCCAGTTCCCTTGCTTCTCACAGACCATCGACCTTGCTGCTTTCAGAGGGGTGTTTGTATCGTGACTTTCAGATAACAATAACAGCTTTTTTGTGCTCTTCCTTTGTACAACACTATTAATATAACATGACACAGAAACGCTTAACTCGATTCTGAAGGGAGCCTGGGGGCCCTTTCTGCACTGCATCCATCAGCCAGCTGTAGTTAGTGTCCCTGTGGTCCTGCAGATGAAGGTTATGGCGTAGCACCACTGTCTTAACTGGGCTTATACTCTGAGCTCTGGGGACCCACCTACATTAAAACTTTCAGCCACTGGTAAAGTACAGCTTTCTTCAAGATTAGGTCTGGTTAGGTTGCCATTTCATGATTTCTTTAAGGCAGTCAGTTGTTCCTTCTGCTTCCTCTGTGTTAGTGCCCAGTAAAGATACAGCTGCATAGTGATTTGTTAGATCGGAAAACTGATCCAGCTGAAAAGTCATCTTTTGCTCCTTCTTTTGCTGCAGGCTGAATTTTCAGCAAGTCATTTCCTTTATCACACAGTCACACAATTTTTAGCATTGCGATGAGGAGGAGACTGGGAACATGAATATAGAAGTGATGGGAAGGTGTCACCATACTTGGGAAGCAGTTATGCTAAAATTGGCTTAAGCAAATCAGCAACATGTCTTCATTTGTAGCTGGCATAGATGTGGCTCTCAGTGGGAAATAAGCAAGCCTGTGCACAGAGGTATTCTTTCCCACAGCCAAGCAGACATGCTTGTGTAGGCAACCTCTTGTGAAGAGATTGCATTTTGTACACTGACCTCATACTGCTCTGGGAAGGGAAGAAAGTACATTAGAGAGGTAGAGGTGCATAACAAAGAATGAGTGATCCAGGAATGACGGCACCATCTCGTAGTACTTTTATGTGGTGGTGCTTTAATGTCTCTTCAGGTGTCAAGGTACTGCGCTAGTAAGCAGTAAGCATTACTTGCTGTGTACCAGTCAATCGCTTCCTTCCTGTGATCTGCAGGTCTTTTGTGGTCTTTCGGACATTCGGAAACAAACAGATCTAGAGGTTTAGGCTGGCAGTAACCAAGCTTTGAAGGTCTGAAAATCCAGACATATTCAGAAGTTGAAATGCTTTTTTTTTTTTTGTAGTTTGTTTTTTTTTTTTTCGTGAAAAACCGGGAATGAAAATCTGTGCCATTGTGTAGGATTTCATGGTCTTACACTCGTCAAAAGTAAGCTGTCAGAAAACCAGTCTTTCATGTGGTATTTTGTTAAACCCAATCAGTTCTGAGGCATGTAGAACCAGAGAAGCAAACCTTACACCAAATGGGAAGTTCACCACATTTATTTGACCCACTCGTCAATCTTGAGTTCTCATTATATTTTGTAAATGAGTTAAGCTTGCTTCAATTTCACTTCATTTGTTTCTCTGTTACTGCTTGTTAGCTGGACTACTATGCAATAATTTTTTTACTTAGCTTTATTTAAGTTTATCTTTCAGCTGAAGTGGAGTTCTTTTGCCCCTTACTGTTATGGACAGAGTGCTGAAATTTGAAGTTTCAGACCTGTGCTTCATAGTATCTAAAGTTACAAGTATGTCTCCCTACCAGGATATTTTCCAGCTGAAGTCACTCTTGGCGAGGCTAGATGGTCCAGAAGAGAAAAGATGGTATGTTGTGTAAAGCAAAACCTAATTTTATACAGCATCTTCTTCTTTTTCAGTTGTCTCCAGCAGTAATGTGAGAAACTTGATGGAGATCAGCTTTTACTTAAAAATCATTTAGCATGGTAAATTGTAATATTTATGTCACAAATATCTACACAATTTTAGTATTTATAGTATTAATACAAAAATCAAGCCAATGAAGTAATAACAAAAATTAAGAAATAGGGGGAAAAAATTATAGATAAACGAGGAAAATTCAGGGAGCAGCAGCTCAGCTTCTTGGGGTTTTTGTATTCTGGGATGGAATGAGTGGAAAGCAAAATAAAGGTGGGGTATTTCTGAGAGTTTCTGAATGTGGGAGAGGGAAACAGAATCCTCACTTTTTACATTGGATTTTTCCCTCCAAGTTTCTACACTTTCTATTCAGAGGGATTTGAGAACAGATCAGCCCTGTAAACTGTGCTGACATAGAGCTTTCTGATTAAGTATCCAAACTCAGGCCGTCCTCAAGCACTGGCCTCCTCTTCCCTACCCCTGTGCTCTCTGCTACACCCACAACCCCCCCGTGGCCCCAGCGGGCGCTAGGCAGGGCTGCAGAATGACGTGTTTCACAGTGCAACCCCGCAAGCAGATGCATCGGCACCATTGGGGGTGACGGTGCGAGGCCTTGAACAGAGGAGGGAAGGAGGCAGCAGGGAGCTGGGGACCAAAATTCCTTATGCCGGTGTTTCTGCCAAAGGATTCATTTTGTAGAGGTGTGGCCGCACAGGTCTGCAGGGTCAGTCCATTCGGCCCTGGGAGAAAGTCTTCTTTTGACACCCCCCGATGTTGCTTTAACTCAAGACTTTGGCTACAGATTTAGCCCCTGGAAAGAGAGACCTAGCTCTTGGCCAAGTGCAGGTTATGTGAAGTGGAAGGTGCCGTGGTCCAATCCTCTGATTGACGTGAGATTGATCTTTGTAAGCTGCACAGGGATCATACTGTTTGTGTGTTATTAGCTTTGCAGTATATATGCCCCTGAGCCTACATCTGTATTTAGTTCAAAGGTGAAATAAACCAAGATGTGCCCTGAGGCTAACTGGCATGTACTGGCTGGATTCACCACACCACGTAGCACTTGACCCTGCATCTCCTCCCTCCTTTGGACATTGAACTTAAGAAGAAAAAAACACAAAGAAAAAAAATAAAGCATATGAAAAAAAAGAGGTGGCTGTGTCACAGCCATCCGGAGTATGTTTTTTGTAGTATAAACCCAGGAATATGTGTGGCATGAGGGCACGTAGGGGCCCCTGAGAGTGCAAAGCTTGTAGAAGTACTGCTGGAGGACTCTGATGGGTCCACCATGTGCTACGTCTGTCAAACATGGCAATAGGCTCTAGCTGTTTATATTCATATAAAAGCTTTGATGTGATTAAGAGTTTCTATTTTCCACTTTCATACATAGTTCTAGCCTGAATTCACAGTGTTTTGTAGCTGCTCAGCAAGACAATCCAGGTGACTTTCTCTTATTTCAGAGGAGTGATTCATCTCAGATGATGAACAGGATTACATGTGAGCAGGATTTACAGTATTGAATATTATTTGGAGCTGGGTTTGAAATACTTTAAGAGGAGCTTCCTGATTGTGTGTCAAGAATGTACACTAAGTACATAAACATGACCTTCTCCTCTTTTACCCTTCTACATGAAAACAACACAGCCCTTCAAACAATGTGTACTGGGAAGTGATTGCACTTCTTGGGTGGCTCAAGTCTTTCACTCAGACACCTAGAATAAGTGATATGGAAAGACTTCCTAATGTTGCTAACAGCATTCATAGTTTTGTCACCAGAAATCTTTAGAAGGGAGCATGTGAATTAAAAATATTAGCATATCTCATTTGAAATTACATATTGTGTGAGAAAAACTTATTTTCAGCTGCAAACTGATTGCCTCAAGTATTTGTGTGCTTCTAAAGTTCTGCTAGGAAATAGGAAATATTTTCATTCCTAATGTAGATATTTTTTATTTTTTTTAATTCTGAGGGTTGAATGGTTTAGTCTCCCAGAACATTTCTGGTGCACTATCTTAGACAGTACAAGGCCTCATGCTGCAAAAGTTCTGTCACTGTACTGAGGCTCTTTCTTACAGGTAATGAATTATTGCTGAGGCTCATTATCTCTGAACTGTCAGGAAGCCAGCTGGTGTATCTGGATGAGATGATTCATGTTCAATAAGAATAAATTCAAAGAATTCAGGAATTTTCTTCTTATATGCAATAATTTGTTATTAACTATTATTTTAGCCTCCACAGCTGGGTTGTTTCTTTTTTTTTTTTTTAGTTCTGTGAGGCGTTAAGAAGTATCAGTACCAAAAAGGCAATAATAAAGAAGTCCTATTTTTGCAGCAAGCTTATTCCCCAGGATTTGCAACCCAGTTTTTCAAGATATATGCAAGTACCTAAGAATACCTGAAAATATTTGCAAGTACGTGAAACTGGTCTCACTGAGGACTCATATTTTCTTTATTGCTACATATATATAAAATGCATCCTTTGAAAAAAAGCAAATCAGCTTTTAACATAGCTTCTTCAGAAGTGGGTGCAAGAGTTAAATGGACATACGATTAATGTAGGGCCAGGGTAGCTTTCCAGTCATTCTCCCGAGGAAATGGTGGCTACATCTCTAATCATCCTGACCCAGATCCTCCAGTATACATCCCTGCTGCATTTTTTGGCCATGATTTTAGAAGTAGGATGATGATGCTCAGCCAGCCCTGTCTCCTGGCAGGCCATCTGAGCAGACACACATCCCGTTTTGTTACAGGGAAAATAGTGTATGGCAAGAGGACAAGTTAGACAGCTGGGGATAGGAGCACCCGGCCATGGGCCCGCAGGCTCCATTTGCACCAAAAAAAGTTTCATCTGTTTTAAAATTGGTTTTGCAGGCAGCACAACTGTCTGATGGGTATGCTTATTTCAGTAGTTTTAAACTGCTTCACTGTCACTGGTGCTCTGGGCAAACTGGTTGAGAGAGAGAAATAACCTTTTGAAAAAAAAAAATGAAGCAGTAGTTTTTCTTCTGTGTGAATTCCTAATATCATCTCACTGTATTCAGTGGCTTTAGTTCACTGCATCTTCTGACATGGGCAGATTGGTTTAAAATACTGTCGCTAGCATGTTGTAGAAGATGCTCTGGCAAACCCTGCTCCAGCAGTCTAAGAAGTTACTGGTTCCTCCCTCCCCACTCCATCTCCCAACTGGAGATGGCTGCCCTCACAGCAGTGGGAGCAGAAGATCTGTCAGTTGAGTGGAAGCTGTCTAATGTTGGCATAAAACTACCTTCATCAGCAGTTGTAGCTGAGCAGCCAACACCCTCCAAATCGGCTTTGGCACAAGTGCTCCTGCAATGGAAATAACCACAACTGAGGTTAAATCCAGGCTCACACTCACTTTCTGTGCTCAAACTGGGAGGAGGGGAAGACAGAGGGAAAGGGAAAAGGGGACCAAGCAGTCCCCATTGGAGGACAGGCCGGTTAGCAGATGCTTTTACTCTGTTATGGCTCTGGTTGTCCTGGAAGATGACTTAATGAAGTATTTGCCTGAGCTATTCCTTAACAAGATATTTTTTGATGCATAGATTTTTTTATTGACCTTAATGTTTTTAGTACATGGAGAATTGTTATATACAATGAGTCAGATTAGTAGGGAAAAAAATTGAGATGAGTAAGGAATTGGCTAATGAGGATACGACAGTAATTAGTGCTGAAAGCAGAAACGTTGGCTGGAGGGAAGTTACGAGGTAAATTCCTGTTGGTCTTGGGACTAATTTAGTATGATAGACCCTTGGAATAAAAGAAGACCTGTGCTAATGAAATATGCTGGTGACTCAAAGCTTGGAGTTGTCATCAACAGAAAGGAGGATTAAGATATCTCTTTCTTAAGGGGAAGGAAGGAGCTGGATTATCTTGCGAATCAGACAAATGGAAGTCGTGTGATATGAGGAACAGAGTGCCTGAGGAGGTGAGATGAAGAGTTTGGCTGTTTGGTTTAGAAAAACAAAGCCTGAGAGAATTTGATTACTACGTGTCTGGAGGATAAAAATCAGGGAATGCTTAGGACTGTTTCAGTTAAAGTGCTGTCTTAGTGTATAAACAGATGATCTGAAGGAGGACATATTTAGACTAGAAATTAGAAAAAAATTTCTAACCATCAGAGGAGCAAAATTCTGCAACAGCTTCCCAACGAGAGAAGTGGAGATGCTTATGTAGTTCTGCCTGTGCACTTGGGTAATTTACAGAAGGTTTTGTGTGATGTGGATGTTGTGACAGTAGGAGATGGCTTGAGAGGCAAAATTCAATACTCTTTTTCCTGGCTGGGAATATCTGAGAAAAAAAACCCATTGATGTTATCGTAAGTTCTGTTCATAAACTACTCAAGCTGCTTGTTTCAGAGCATGATCTTCCCTCTTACTTCTGGTAATTTCATTAGGTTGCTAACAAAACGGATGTTCATTTAGTGCTGCCTTTCAAAATTAACAGCCTGTTGCTCTGAGCTGAGAAAGGTCACCCCTCTCTCAGCTGCTGTTGCAGGTTTTCGGCAGAGCTAGTTCAAACACCGTGCCACCGGTACGCAGTGAGTCAGAGCTTTGCGAGTGCTCTTTGCAGCTCAGAGGGCTAGGAATTTACCCAAGTTTCTATCAATAATCTTGTACTTACGAGAGAAAAGATTCCCACTGCAGGAAAATGTGCCAGGTGTCTTAAGTATTGCGAACTAGAGCCCACGTGGCCGCCCGGGCCGAGCCAGGAGGCTGTGGGCACCGTCCCACTCGAGATGTGCTGAGCCCTCTTCCTGTAGGGTGGGTCATCGAAGGTTTGTGAACTTCAAGCAGAGGCCTTGGATGTGGCAATGTACTGCCAATGGCCGTGACAGGAGAGAACAGCCAGTTAAAATAATACATGGATTAAGTCGGAGGAGTATTTAGATCAGGCAAACAGCATATTTCTTCTGTGGGATTTCCAGGATTGCTCACCAGAGAAGTTGCAAGTTCCTGTGTCTACCTGTGTGCACAATGGCTCAAAGACGGGGTAACAGAGCTCTGCTTATTTAGGAGCAAATTCTGTTAGTCTTAGCTTTGTTCCTGAATTGATTTTTTTAATTTACTGGCGTCATAATCTGAGCCCTTCAGCTGTAGCTGGAACCAGCTTTCTGGGAACTCTGGTGAGCCACTGTTTCCTATGCAGCCCTTACCTGGCCTCCATTCTATATCTGTAGGGGGGAAAAAGTCTGCAAGGATAGTCTGTGGTTTTTTCCAATATTTTTCCAGTATTCTGAGTAGAAGATGTGCTCTGATATTGTTCTTATCCTAAAAATGATCCCCTTGGTTTTCCATTTTTATCATCATTTCCCCACACCTCACACAGGCAATTTCAAATGAATTTTGTTTGGTCTGACAACTGCGCGTTCTCCCTTGTACCGAACAGTATCTCTGTGCGCGCACAGGTGTGCGTATGTGCTGACCACCATGTTAAAGAGAGCTTTTGCTCAGGGAAATCTTGTACGTTGGACTGAAACTATCCCTGGAGATGTATGCAATTCTGTTGCAATTCTTGGTGGAGGTGAAGCCTGCTTTTTCCTCCTACCCATCCAGTGCAGTAGGTAGGCTATGAACAAGGCAGGCTGCTTGATATGCTGAGTGACAGCTATCCAGGGAGGTGGCATGACAGCCTGTTATTTCTCAGAACCATCTATTCAGTGGAATGTGTCACATTTCCAGCCATTTTAAAGTGGAAAAAACAGAGAGAGACAGATTTTTTCATAAGATGGATGCTTATAATTCATGCACACCTCTAATTCTTGAGATTTTTCTAAGAACTATAACATGAAAATTATTGTATTAGGAAAGATTTTGTTGAGTGAAGAAAATGAAACATTCTTAACACTTCATGAGCTCTACCTGCTACTTGTGCAGATCTGTATCTATATTGATGTGAATGGCGCTGTTGAAACAATATACAGTAATGCACCTTAAACAACCGTAAATGAAATGAAATACCTTTCAAGTAGTATAAGTTAATGAGTTATTTTTCTTTTTTGTAATTCATATGGGACTGCAAATTAATGAACCATCTGTAAATTATATGTTTTCAAATTAAAATTGTGCGTAGAATGAAAAGATGAGGACATTGAGAAGTTTGTAATTTTTGTTTAAAATCTCTATTTAGCATTATTTGGGGGGGGAGTGGTGTTTAAAGAAAAAATCATTTTCTCTTCAAGCCACCTCACTGATCACTCTGACAGTTTGGTTCTCCATGTATTTCTGGTTACCTGCAGTCCTGGGCAAGGCCCAGCTCTGACTTTGCTATTTGCACAAAGATCATTCTGCTTCTGGCTTTCTCTAGATGTATAGTTTCCTGACTGGGAATTTTGTCAGGGTCACTGTTGTGGATTTTCCTACAACTCTTTCAAGTGTCTGACAGCCTGAACTGAACTGCCACGTAATTCTGTAGTAACAGATTCAGCTAAATCCAGTGCTCCCCGTGAGCCTTGGTCTCAGTGCCATACTTGTGGGTAAATGCAGATGAACTCCACGCATCTGCTTCTCTGTTTGCTGATGACTTCGTGTACTGGTGGCTTTCCTCATTTTTTAATTTACCACTCCAAAACTTGCTGGGCAGGCCCCCACAGACCCAGTGCGGCTGATGCTTGCAGAAAACGCTGGATTTATTGCATCTGCACTAAGCAGGGGGTATACACGTATACCCAGAAAGTCCCAGCTTGTGCAATAACATTCTTCACAATTGTTGCTTCGTACAAGTGGACTCGTTTTGGGTAAGAACCTTGTTTGCAATAGGATGTTCTTGGAAATTATTCAGCTTCCTGGGACACTTTACCACCTGGTAAGTTACTGGACAAGTTACATTATCAAGGTAAAACCAAATGATGTACCCCGTCTGTTACGAAAGCGGTCATCAGTTAGGCTTCGCACGCGCTTCCAGCAGCATCATCACCTTTACTATTGCCTCTTCCTCTGGGCTGTAAAGGAATGGTGTTCTTACTCATCACCCCCTCTGACACGTTAAGTAAATGAAAGAGCAGCAAAGTGCCCACAGTGAGGATACCATAGCTTGGAAGACTTCAGCTTCAGCATTTTAGTCATCACTGACAGCCCTGCTGCTGGGGGGGTGTTTTGTGCATTTCACATATGATGTAGCAATCCTAGTGATTAGCGGGCTATTAGCAAAGAAGGATTTTGCTCCAAACGCTCCCTTGAGCGTTGCTGTAAATGCATCTCTGTTCTAAGCAAAGGCAGAGAGGGTCTGATGAACCAGACTGAGCTTTGCTGTGCAGCCATAACAACTGTTTTATAGCTAGCAACTTTATTAAGTTGCTCTGAATGTCTCTGATTTTTCTCTGGTGCTTTTAAGCCCTTCTGATAACTGTAAGTTGGTGATGGCTGTCATGAAATAACTGGCATGATTTGGCTGTAGAAATATATGTATTTGCTGTGGGAGAGGCAGAGACATTCTGTTGCAACAGAACTGGGTAGGACCCTGTACATCATGACCTGGGTTCTGCTCAGAGGCACTCAGTGCCGCTGGTATATGAGTGATTGATTAATGCTTAATAAGAAATTAGAAAGGACCATGCATGCCTTGCATGCCCTAAAGTTGTTGTTGCAGTTTTACAAAGCAACAAAAAGTGTGCAGTCTTATTCTGCGTGCAGATAGGTGCCTGAAATGTCATTGCAGCTGTCACTCTTCATTCCT
>NW_009260775.1:1264974-1296142 GCF_000687185.1 Egretta garzetta
CTGCTCTGACAGCTGTAGGTTCGAGATAAATACAAAAGTTTCTGCTTGAAGGGGAGGGAGACTTAAAGAAGGATGACAAAGGGTTTGGGGATCCGTAGTTGCACTTCGGATACCAGCCAGCACCGAGAGGCCCCCATGGTGGTGTTAGAGGCCTTAGCAGGCAGGTGGGGGTTAATGGTTGGTACTGTATCGATATGGCTTCCAATTCTTCAGCTAATATTTATGTTAATGCTGGGCATGCCTGCTGCACATCCAGTTCGTTTTCTTATTTTGTTGTTTGCCTTAACGACTTAGCGTGGAAGTGGGCTGTAGAGTCTAGGTAATTAGGCACAGTGTTTTCCTTCCCAATTCACATATTTGTGAATTGGCCGACCTCCCTGCCTGTCACCCCACCCCCCAAAAAAAAACCCCAAACCCCAAAGGAAATGCAGGCATATACAGCTATTGCTAGTCTATTGGTAACAGACAACAAGATGTTATATGATACTTGACCTCAAAGTAACTCTGTAGGAAATAGCGCTGCAGCATTGCACCAACAGTGTAGCAAAGCTCAATGCAATGCCTTAGGGATCTCATTTGTTTTTAAATGAATCCAGTTTCACTTCTTCTCCCTCTCATACTCATGAACACCAATGTGCGTGTGTCCCAGTAGTCTGTCTCGTGTTCAGACATGAAGAAGTGTGCATCCAGGTGGCCTGGTCTGGTTTCCTTGCCATGACAGATAGATCTCCTGGGTTCTTGATAGCTTGGTGACCATGTGCTGGTTTCTGTCAGGGATTATTTTCTGTTCTCCTCCTTTTCCCTTGAGCTGCCAGGATCTACTCGCTGTCCTTTGTCTCTTGATCTGGGAGTCCTGCCTGAGACGTGAGTGTCCTGAAGGTGTGCAGGGACCTTGGTGATGGGCTAGCCAAGATGCCACCACGACCTGCCGTTCTCATGAGCCCTTCCTCTGCTGCTCCTGTGCCAGGCATTCCCTTCCATTCCTCAACTGTACGGGTCTTAACTTACCTATTAACAGTTCAGTGTGCCTCAAAATACCAGCCTGTCTGCAGTAAGGTGTCCAGCACTGAGGGATGCTGTCACTCTGTGCAGCTGTGTTATTGCCAAGCAGTGATACAGTCAGGGTGCATTATGACTGAGGTAAGACAGCACGATCCTCTCACCATGCTGGTGCAGACAGCCAGTATGAAGGATGCAAACTCTTGATATATTAGGACAGTCAAGCTCAAGCTTTGATTGTACATTGCACCTTAGGTTTCTCATTGTTCACCTTTCTGACTGATCAGCATTCATTTCCAACTTCTAAGTGCCACTTTGGTGTTTTCCTATTTTCTGTATTCAGTGCCGTCGTTTCGTTGCTGTTATATTTGCAGAAGTTGATGTTGTGTTTGTGGGGGTACACAACCGGAGTTGCTCAGAGCACATGAGCCTGGCTGTGCTGCTGGCAGCACAGGTAGTGGTGCATTAGTGGACCTTGTTGCATTTCTCCAGTTGCTGCTACAACACATGAAACACAAGGTGAAATGGAATCTTTTTCCACAAAAAAGGATTAGGTTCCCTTGTACACAACATGGTATCTGGAGGGCTTATTCATAATACACAAAACTAAAAACCCCTTTCCTTTTGCTTCTAAAACAGCCACACATTTACTTCATATCTGTATGATGATAGCACCTGGATGATGCTCAGCAAAGTCAATAGCATAGCAGATGATGCAACATTTCAGAAACAAAACCTGGCTAACACAGCAGAGCTGTACGGGAGGGGAAGGTAGTTTTATTTTAAAACAAAACCAGTTTCACATGCTTTCACCTACTCTCTCATACCCATGTACACAGAACACCAAGACTATGTTTCCAAGTGGTTTGTCTGGCATTCAGTCATCAAGTCCATGTGATCCAGCCAGGATCACAAGCGTCAAGGGATGCAGGTGAGTCCTCGTCACCTTTCTGGGACCTTAACGGCTGTGACCATTCTCTGGTTTTGGATGTGACATTTGTACCGTGAAGGAGCTGACGGGCATTGTAAGCTTTTGGATCTCCATCCTACCCCACTTCCATGAGTCATCAGTAACACTGCTGATTTACTCACTGGCTTTTGTCTCCTTGTGTGGGTGTCTTATGTCTCCAGCTCTGGTCTTCATATCTTCCCACCCCAGCAGCTCATGGAGTGAAGGGCAGTATTTTCTTGATAATGTGAGGCTGGAAGAAGGATAGCCAAAATCATCACAAAAGCCACTTAAACAGTAAAAATTCAGTGACTTAATGGCTCCCTATTTGTAATTATGTATGCATAATTTTAACAGACCTAGCAATACTGATTAAATATTCTTTAAAATATTAGGCCTAATAGTACCTTAATGAGGTACAGATATTATTTACCTTGTTTTACAGAACAGGAAATGAAGCCATTATCCCAAACTAGGGATACCAAAGCCTTGATATCCTTGCCTACCATGACACGTGAAACTAAACATCATTTATCGTGAGGGTTTCTGGCTCAAGCAATAGCATCACAAACATCACTGGAGTGTTTGTAATGTCTCTTACTTTAGTGGGATTAGGGAACCAAATGCTGCTTAATTTTTTTTTAAGACTGGCTCGTACATTTTACTTATGTTAATAGGTGAAAAACTGTAGTCTGATTGGTAGGGATATCTCATGCGGCAGGATTGAGACTTTAGCTCAAAGGGGCGAAAGGCAAAACAGAGAGTTTTCCTAGTTTAAAACCTGCTAAGGAATTAAATTATGTAGAAAAAAAAATTAAAATAAAAACAGATACATTGAAAATATTTCTGACTCTTAGTCTCAAATGCACTACACCCAAATCCATCATGATACTCTAATACAGCTTTTATTAATCAGGAAATGACCCATTTTATCCCAATGTGCTTAAAGCAGCAATGATTGTAAAGCTGCACGTTAATTTATAGTAGAATGTGTATCTTTGTTTATTTTGAGGAAATACCAGAAGTCTGAAAGCTATTACAAATTTTTAGAGAAATTTTTTTTTTTTTTTGCTCTTGGTGCAAAGCAATAGGCTTCATAGGGAGGTGGCTCCAGATACTTGCATGCATCTTAATGGCAGTGTTAGGTTAACGGTTGGACTTGATGATCTTAAAAGTCTTTTCCAACCTAAACGATTCTGTGATTCTGTGATTCTACTCCTGTGGCCTGATCCTCAAAGATGGCTTTGGGGGAGAGGTCCTGAAAGTTACTTCATAATTATCTGTATTTCCAGGCAGCAAAATAATTTCTTGGATTTACATAGGGAAGAAGATTGGTCTTACAGCTTTTTATACACTTACCTTGGGTTCAGTCACAGCACTGTAAACAAAATGTTCTCTGAAATTCTTTGTAGTCTCCCTTGCTTATTCCAAGGAGAGAGTTCATTGCTGTATAGACAGAAGCCAGCAGAGATAGTTCCTGGTGTCAGATGCTGCCTGGTCATTTGTTTTTCCTTTTACAGCTGGGCTGATGGCAATGCCAATGTGTATCTGGTCGCAGTAGGATTAGGAGCAGGACTTGGGAGAGCGGGCAGCATTGCCCAGGCTGTGGTTGTGGGTGTTGGGACACGCAGCAGCTCCCAGGTACTTTTTGCTGCTCGGGGTAGAGGGATCATTCCTGCGGGGACACAGTGTTTCCAGCAGTCTGTCCAGCTCAGGGTGCAGCTCTGGAAAAACATGATGAGTACTGAACTTAGTGGAGCCCAACATGTGAGTCCTCAGAAAGCACAGAGGTAATTTAAAATCATCCTTAACCATTGAACCCCCTTTCTGTTTCTCCATTGGCATCTTTAGAGCATTCTGCAATATTTATTATTTTCCTTTGGTCAAGTGGTTGATTTATATTTATAAAAATAAGTTTTATGGTGCAACATAGAATTGCACTGAAAAAAACCTAGGCCAAAGTAACGGTGTGGTTTTAAAACTGAGCACTCTGAAGTTGGACAGCTGAAGATGTTACCGCCCACAAGGCCTGCTAGAAGGATACCACCCCCCACACACCAGCTCTGCTGGGAGAGCAGTCTTTGGGGCTATTTCCTAGCCCGCTTTTGTCAAAAATCATCTGGATTAGCCAGAGAAGTTTTCCTGGTGGCACAGAGAGAGATTATTAATTTTTTTTTTTTAAAAAAAGTACTTTTATATACATCCACCTGCGCTTGTGTTTCCTCAGATTTGCTTGTAGAGCCAAGTTAGCCAAAAGCCAGGGATTAAGTCAGCTTGACTCACTGAGGCATGAGTTAGAAGTCCTTGGCTGAGCAAGCAAGTCTGTGGGCCTGAAGGGGCTGCCACCTCCTGAGGAGGGGCTGTGAAGGGCCACTTGGGAGGGGTAACCTCTTCCTCCAGAGCAGCCCGGTCCACAGCGTCCTCCTGAAATCTACCCACTCCCTTATGCCAGGTCCCCACTCGGTCTGTTTTTACTGGACTATACCATTTTAGAAAGGGTATTTTTGACACACCTGGTATGAATGCATTAACCTCTAACTGCTAGAGACAGTCACATCCGTCCAGAAACTGGGTGCACAGGTCCGGCCCCAGGCAGTATCTTTCCGATTATAATTTGAAGCATTTGTGTGTCTGTGCTCTGTATCAATGTCTCCAGTAAGTTTTATTCTGAGGATTGAGTGCACAGGGTTTTTGAGGCAAATATGACCGTGTTAGTGCTATGGAAATGTCAGACTGATACATTAACTGAAACATTTAGAAAGCAAAGAGCTGTTTTAATTTGCTAGTGATAAAGCTATCACTTTTCTTGAAGAGTCATGTCCTCTGTGAACATGCAAGTGCTGGTTCCCGTGACCCCCTTCTCCTCAGCATCCTTATTCTGCCCCCTCCTGCCTACATGTCCCCTGTCCCAGCACCCTTCAATCACTCCATCAGTAGGATCCGATGAGTAGCAGCTTTTCTTTGGGGACCAGCTCCCTCTGCAAACCCACAGAGGGAGTGGCAGGAACCTTATTTGGACTTCTCATTGGGGAACAAGTTGCTGAGGCTGCTCCTGGACTAGCTTGCAGCTGTATTTATCAGCTTTTTTACCTTTTATTTTTCTTGGAAGAGGAATACACAGCAACAAAATGGTCACCCTTAAACTTGCACAATATCTTCTACAACTATGGTTACGCTCTGATCTTTTGAGAAATCTACTGTACATCCTTTCTCTTTGTGCAGGGTCTTTCATTTCTATGCGTGGGAGCGCTGCACATGGATTTCATTGGGACCCAGTCTGTCCCCAGCTTTTGCTCTGCGCACCCCTGCACCTGCTCCTCTAGTTCATAGTCCCTGAGCAGGGAGAACACCAGCATTATTTGCAAGGTGTGAAATTTTTTATTCCCCGTATTGGTTGTTGGCTAAGTACGCATCAAGGTAGCCTTTTGGAAAGACTGGAAAAAAATCTGTGTGCCCACTGGCTGTTCCTAGTGGGCTAAGTTAAATCTTCTCAACTTGTAAGAGTTTTCATGGGAAGTTCACTGTGAGCTGGCTGATAGGCTTGGCTGGTGTAACTTTAGCATGTGAGCCTGCATTTCTGAAGCAAACAAATACGGTATGTATATGGTGAAGTAACTCATACAAATCTCCTCCCGAAGAAGCAAGCGTATTGAGCAAAAACTTTGTATGAAAGACCCAGTATGTATTCAGAATTATAAGACTGCACCATCTTAGAAATCCGACTTCCGTTTGGTTAACATGTTTGTGCAATTGGTGTGAATTTGGAAACCCTTGCAGGAGAGCTGATGGGACAAGAAAGCCACATGATAAACTGTGCAAAACCTGCTGCTCTGGAAGCGGGTTTTCACTGCACCTTTAAGCACCGCTTGCTTTGGGAAGGTGGCTGTGTCTGAGTTACGCTTAACAGCCCTGCTTTCTGTGTTTTCTGCTCAGTGGTGGTGATTTCTTAGTGATTACATCTTGCCTACTTTAAGCTCTAAAGTATGTTCTTGCTGCCGTTGCATCCACAGACCTAGCACAGCAACCGGGACGCATGCTGCACTGTCAGACACGCTCGGCAGGGCTCACCTCTGAGTTTTATGCAATGAGATGTTGGAGGATGCTCTCCTTGCAGGGACTATGCAATCCCAGAAGATAGTGGCAGTGAAATATGACTTGAGAAGAAACAAGCCCGGCGTTTCAGATCCCGTGTTTAATTTGGGAGCTAGCGGTTAGCAAAAGCACCCATTAGCTTGGAAACTGAACAAATGTGTTACGATAATTAGGAAGAAGCAAAGAATATGGGACCCCTGAATACCATTTTAATTAAAATAATTTTTCAGGGAAGAACAGCATTTTAAGCGCATGCTATCTTGGGAGCCCTGAGAGGAATATTAGTAGCAATAGGAACTAGAAACTCTGACCGTCACCTTTGGAGAAAACAGCTCAACCTGCTGGGCACGGTCAGATACACCCTTTCCAGACCCATGTGGAGCTGTCACGAAGTTACTGCCCTGCTCCCAGAAGTTACTGACTTCTCAGCTGAGTAATTGAAGACCTGAGCACTTTCACTTTGCCGGGATAAAATGAGTTTGCTTAAATCCCCCAGCTGAGGGGGTGCTGATTTCTGACTGAGGTGAGGTAGCTAACAGCTGCGGCCAGTAGCTTTTAAACAGCTCTCACTTGATTGCTTATAATTGCCTAATTGTAGTTTGAGTCAATTAAAAAATATACTTCTACTTAAACTGTCATTAACTCATGTTAGAGTTGGGCCTGCTGCTTTCAAAATCAACTTTTTAAAATAACAACAAAAAAATTGCATTCCTTTTATTCTTAAACACTGCTAAATCTGTTTCCATGAATATTGTACGTTAAGTCAGAGCAAAAAGTGCTAAAGTGTGGAAAGCACTGGCATCCAGAAGCAAGATCCTAGGGCAGCTTCTCATTCATTTGTTTCATCAAAAATTGGCAAGTGTGTGAAAGAAAATATTTATCTTTGTTGTTTGTGATTCCAAGGCCCCCCTTGTCTGCTCCTCCAGACTTTTTCTTTGTTTTTGCTGTCAGTCATCAAGGCTGTGGCTTTATGAGCCTTTGCTGGCTGACTAGTTGCTGGGGTTGTTTTGTTTCTCCTTTCCAGGGGCCCCTGACTCAGGAGCCTCCAGCTTTGAAGCATCAGTGCTAGTAGGAAGCTTGAAATTAAACAACATCGGGTTTGTCATGTCTTTGTCCGAAGGTACCCTGACAGCTCAGAGGCTTCTCTGCTCGTTTGCTGCATACTGACCTGCCCTAAAACCTAGATGTTTGGTTAATGTCAGCATTGGTAAAATAAATCCATGCGTGCTTATCCAATACAATCTTGTTATACTTCAATAATAATTTCTGCTTTCCCAGTGTCCTCAAGACTGTTGATACTGTGGAAAGTCATGAGATGATGTGGCGAGGTGGTAAGGATTACACTGTGAGAAACCCCTGTAAACCTATGAAAACTGTCATTTGTGTACCAAGACACACAAATTTCACATCCATTGCCTTTTGTTAGCTGAAGGCTTGGGCTGTGCAGTTATACTCCTTGCAGAATGTTTGCATCATTGTTTAAATACATATATATATATATATGTACGTATATATTTGCATGTATAACCTCAGCCTTTTGACTTGGAGTGTACGTTGAGATGACAACAGCTACGAAGGTTTAAAAACCCCATAAGCTGTAGCATTCACCTGTTTTGTAATCGTGAATTCAAACCGCATCTCAGAAATGGTGTTAGCTCGTGGTTGCTGAGAAGTCCTGGATGAATCACTGCTGTCAGCAGCAGAGCAGTCCAGGTTGGGGAGGTCTTCTGGTTCTGCTGCCTCCATGGCAGAGGCAGATGTGGGAGCAAGGAGTGAGAAATTGCAGCTGAGGACCTCGGTGGCTTTCTCTGGGACTAGACAAAGTCTATGATGGGAGGAGAAGAGACCATACTAAGAAGGATTGGGTTGGTAAGGGGAACAGTGGTGCCTGAAATACAAGGACATGTTTAGGTCAGTATTTTGCCTCTGTGATAAAAATAGGGAGGGTGGAGGTTGCTCCAGAGCTGGACACATCCCCTGAACCCAACAGATACATTACTGCGCTGCATCCCACAGTATGTATCTTTGAAATAATGCATGTCAAACTGGACAGTAATCGAAGGAAAATTGCCATTTACTGGGTTTTAACAGATGTAACATTTGTTAATATGCAATGAACAAGGCTGATGTTGTAGCAAATACAAATCCACGGAAAATTGAGTGAATTACTGTAACTGTTAATGGGTTTCTGAGGAATCTCCTCTATGCCTGGTAAGAACCTTTCTTTTATTAGTTTGAGACCATCAGAACAGTTTACCATCTGCCCTGTGGGGGTTATTAACATATGCCAAGAACATCAAGATAATATCAGGAACGCAGAATGAGAAATAATAATTTAGGCACTGAAATGTAATGGCCTCAGGGGAACATTGGACTGGTGGTAAACCAAGAATTACTGGGGGTTTTCTTTCCAACTATGCCACAAATAGCTTTGTGGCCAAGAACCCTATTTAACTTCCCTGTGCAAGAGTCTGTAATGAAAGTATTCATGTTTACCTATCTTCAACGTGTATCAACTATTTGTTGGTGAAAGGCTTTGGGATATTACAGTGTAAGATAACTGAAGATGTGCAAGGTTTATCATAGTATCTTAGCCACAAATGCCTCCATACGCAAAAACCCAGCATGGGGTTGACCCTGTTTCCTGAATGAAGCAGGGCTTCATTTTGTTAACATGTTACCCTTCTTCCATTCAGAAAGATTCTTCCTTACCAAAAGAGTGCTTTTATGAAACAAATATTTATGAATGAGTGTCTTAAATTATATTTATTCCATTCCACCAACCTCATACTAAAATGAGGATCTGGCAGAAAACATGTTTGTGTTCCTTCAGCCTATGTCATTCACTTGGACTACAGCATTTTTGCAACGGGGAATATCCCTGACTTTGTGCACACCAAATATCTTTCTTGAGCTCTTCATCTGTTGCTTTAGCGCAGCAACCACGTGGAGGATCAAAACAGAGGGATTACAGGAAGAGAGGGATTTGAAGGTTGATGTCATATCTATACGCACATGTATATGTAGCCCCTGTTACTGCTAAATTCTCGGGGCTATTTTTACAGATAAATCATGGCCTATATGTAAGCAAGTTGACTGATAATGCTTCCAGCAAGAACAAAAAAGTGAGTGTAACTGCGGTTTTAACTGCAATAGGTTGATACGCATTAGTTTCCTTTGTACTGCAGCAAAAAAAAATGGCATCTGTGAAGAGCAGTTAAGAAAATAAAGTAATTTGAATAATAAAAAAGAAGACTAATCTCTTCACATCTGAAGGAAATGTTTAAAAGTGACAACAGAAGCATTTAGCAAAAGGGCATAGTATTAGCGTGACTGTAAATGTAGTGACTGGGACAGGCTGACATGGTTGTAACTAAACTTGAGGTTAAAAGCTCCTTGTTTTTGCAATTAGCTGTGAAAAAACACAGTGAGGGGAAGGAAGTCATGCCTGGACCTTCTTCTGTAGGTGGGTATTTGCAGTTGGGAACAGAGGATTCATCACTTCTGTCTTCTCATTCAGAGTCTGTCCCATTATAAATGTGTAATTTAAGAGTGAACAAAAAAGATACTAAAGATTGTATAAGATACTAAAAATTGCTTAGCTCGTCCAGAAATGAAAGATTTAAGCTGTACATTTTCCATGGAGTTTTGGAAGACACTAAAAAAAAGAATTTAAAAAGTCCTATGTCTTTCCCACAGAAAATGTGGGAGCAATCTCCATGTTTGCCACTGCATTGACATAAAAAGTAACCCCATGTTTCAGGAATAGGTCATGACAGTAAAACTGTTGCCACAGAGGCCGGACAAGAGTTTTTGAGCAGAATTTAGGATGCCCACTGACTTCACTTGTTTGGAAGCTGAGTATCGATTTACACTTACTCTATGTCACAAGAAAGCACAACAAACATCTGCATTTACTAATCAGCTGAAAAATAATAACATATATTTATTGTCTAGATATTCTTTTTAAATTGCCTCTGTTGCTATTGCCTGACATTATAAGAGTGTTGTTATTTCTGTCCTGATTTTTTGGGATATGCTCCCAATATCAACATGACAGAATCCAGCTGAGGATATACGGATGGATAACTGATAGAAGTGAAGAGCTGGAGAATCTTTATTTAAGAATCTGTTGCCTCTACAATTCTGAATGGTTTTTGCCAATCTTTTTATTTAAAAGTCAGAAATTCAAAGCCTTTGGTAAGGGATATACTGTTAGCTAAATGAAGCATAGAGTTAGCTGAAGTTAAGATACCTCCATGGCTGTTGTTCCTCTCCTGGTCCCTTACAGTGTCCACCTGCTGCTGAAGACCAGAGCTTTTCGTTTCTGAGTTATGTTTTTGCTCTTCTCTGCTCTGCTGGGGCAGTTTGGAAATGTAATTTAATGTAGTGAGTCACAAGCTTAGAGTCACCACATGAAGGTCAGGCGAAAACAGCCATCAATTACGCCAAGGGATTTTGTCCCACTCATCTCTCCAGCTCCCTAGCTTGTTCCCCCCTTTCAGTCAGGGCAAGTCACCTTAGGCCAGAGATCTGGAAGCAACGTTTGGGCATGATGAATTCCTGTGTTCTCTTCATAACAGGCCTGCTTGGTGCTTATGAATTTGCAGATGTGAGCTGAGCCCTGCATCTCTCTGTTGCGGCCATGGGATAATACCCGTGGGGCAAAGGCTCGAGCAGCATGCCAGAGCCACAGGTCCCTCTGAAGCACCAGCTTCTGCTTCAGCAGCACTATTAATCTCTTGGTGGTAGAGAAGCATGGTCCTGCTTGCTATTAAGAGAGGATCCTGGTGCTTTATTGCAGGTGGGCCCAGAGGAGAGGAGGTGTTGGTAACTACTGTTGGAGTCGGTGTGGTGAAAACAGCAAAGAACATTGTGGAATGAATATAGGATGCGCAGGTGTCTTGTTTTCATTACACATTTCAGAAACACAAATTAATAACTTATTTTTTTGCATTGCTTAAGAGGGAAATGATATAACCTTTCTCCAAGTGTGGCCTAGGTTACGCAAGCTAAATGGCCTTCTTAAGGTCTATGTCCTTGACAATGTACTTGAAGGGCTGTTGTTGATTTATGCTCTCATGTTTGTCCTGTTTTACAAATGCAAATATTTTCTCAGGTATTTAAGAAGCCACACCCCTGTTTTAAGTAAAAAATATCCACCCCTCACCCTTCTAATTATACAGAATAAATCCCTTCAAAAATTTCAGCTTGGGCAGAGCGGCAAACAATAAATAAACCATATATCCAATAATATATCCAGCAAAGAGCCTATTAGTAGAATAAAGGCATCTATAACATTTTTACAGAACATTGCCACATCAAACCCCTCACTTGTACTCTGCCTCTTCTCTCTCCGGCTTCCCACAAAATTTAATCAGATGTCAATAGACTTGAGCTAAAGACCAATATTCTTTGCATTTGGGAAATGACACTGACAAAACTGATGGATGCCAAGAAAATGACCATGAGCGTACGTGAGTTTGATCGCAAGCCCCGGCCTTGCCCTGGTTTCTGGAAGGTGACAGAGATGGTTGGTGACGTGCATGGGACAGGTTCCCGAGCAGGAGCCTGCAGTACCATCGATCTGCCCCGGCACGCTGAGAGGTTAGTGCCAACAAGTGCCGTGTTGTCTGGATGCAGTGATGAAGAAGGTATTCAAGCCGCGTAACAGACTGCCACGGATGCTTTTCAATTGCTGCAATTAAGACGAACAGCCCAAATCAATGTAACATATTGTGTGGAGATGGCTGGCATGTTGCTCTGAAAATAAGATCTGTAGCTTTGAAGTATAAATTATTCTGTGCAATTCGGTGCACATGCCAGGTCTTATTTAAAAGGCACAGCCTGAAAGCATAGCAGTGGGAAAGAAATGAGAATGTCCTCATTCATCTTAGCTTTGAAGTCTAAACAACAATTTAAATATCTATTATTGACTTGCTGCAGAAAGATTGGAACATCCAGCAAATGGGTTTATTCCGCTTTAGCTGGAAATGCTGATATTTGCCCAGCTGACTGATTGTTCCACGTGTGATAAGTCTAAGCCAGCGATACGAATAAAAATAATCACAAAGCCATAAAATCAATCTAGGGCGATACCGGCCATGTTCTGTTTCACTTTCTAAGAATACGTGCAAGGAATTCATGAGTTTGCTAACCAAACCTTTCACCTTTAAAATTAGCTTTAAAAAAAAGCCAAATATATACTTTTTACTGAAAAAAAAGAACACGTGCTCTAATTATCTTTCCCTTCAACTCCTCTGAATTCTCCCTTTCTCCTCTTTACATCACAGCCATCTAAGTAAGGAGGTAAGCGCTGTGTCCACATTGTCTGGGAAATGGGATGCAGAGATGCTGCTGCCCACACTGCCTCCAGGTGCTGCTTGGGTTTGGCACTTTGGGGTAAGACTGAGCTGCTTTGAAGGTGCAAGCTAGGACTTCCACGCCATCCGCCACTGCATCATATAAATGTGGCTGCTTAGATCCGTGCTGGGCGTGGGCGCGAACGCTGCGTTGTGCGGCTTTGTGTGCCGCATGGTGCGGCACGCGCCCTCTCTGTCTCGCCCTCCAGTCACCTCTCCTTCCCCTGGAGAAGCCAGCCTGGCCACCCTGCAGAGCGGGGTCAGGGCAGGTGGGAGTGCACGGGGGGCACTGCCTGTTGCCTCCCCCTACAGCCCCTTCCCTGCTCCAGGGGCCCCCCTGAAGGTTGGAGCGGTCGTACCGGTGCACCCGATCCACTGGGTGCCTGGTGTCCGGGGGGAGGCTGGGTGCAGCAGGTGACAGGATCCATTTTCCCCCTGCCCTCAGCTTTCACCATGCTGAGCCTTGCTCCCCGTGCATGCTGCTGTAGGCACAGGGCTGGTGAGGAAGGGGAAAGCTTTGGTGGGGAGGAAATGTTTTCCCCTATCCTGTCCTTTTTCTTGTGCTGTTTTGGCTTTGTGTAACGGGAGGGCAGCTTGTGGCATGCCAGGGGCTGCCAGGACACTTGACCGGCTCTCAGCGTGCTGGCCAAAAACCTCTGCTATGTTCAGTGCCTGGTCAGACGTGGTGCTTCAGGCCCCTTGCAGCAGGGACATTGTGTGGCTATGTGTTTGGAAAGAGCCTGCCACAAGGTCCTCGTCTTGATTACGCTTTTGGTGTTAGCGCGATACTGACATCCCACCTGCTGCCAGGGATTTCCCAAGGGGGAAAGAAAGGAGTGGTGGCTTTTGGGGTGGTGTGGCAGCTCCCTCCTCCCCATGCTGGCTGGACTCTGCCTGCCTCTGGCAGAGAGAAATGCCTGTGTCGGTGCGCGCATGTTTCTTTATCCCCAGTTTAATGAGCTCGTGACCCCTAAAGGAGATGCTGCTGCTGTAACGGGTACTTTTTGCGGTGGCACGTGTAGCTTTTGGCACCGCGTGGGCAAGTACGGCTGTGCATATGGAGCATCAGACACATTTCCTTTCTCCTGGGGTAATCCATTAGGATAAAAAAGAAAAAAAACCAAGGAGCACTTGGTAATTCTTATGTAAAAAGCAGATACCTGCAGTTGGTAGCTCATGAGTCTAAATTAACTCCGTGGTAAGAGACAATTGTTCCAATAAGGGGTCTCGGGGAGGCAGATAGGGCCAGCTCTGTTAGAAACCCTGTCAGTGCCGCAGTGCTGCGACCCAGTGCCAGCACCAGCTGATAAACACATCGGCTTCTGGCAGGGGAGCAAAAGGACCACAGACTAGTTTTAACAAAAATGCATCTTTTTTTCTTACTCCTACTCTTTGTACTCTGTGTAGCGTGGTATTGCCATTATATGGAATGGGATTTTTGACCTTTTAAGTGATAACACTTGCCATGTCTATGTTCAGTAAAAAGGAACAAGTTAAGTGGATGTGTCCACAACTTCTGTGCAGCTGAGGCCGACGGCGGCGTGGCCAGGAGTCTCTTCTATCTGTGGTGAAAGAACAACATCTAGCAAAACATTTTAGAGCATTAGCAGAAATCTGCAGTTACAGTGCAGCATTCTGTCAGTCAGGCTCTTGAAAAATCAATAGCAAGGTATGCACTCATTTTTTTACAGGCAAGGTTACAATTTTCTTACAGCAACAAAATTAGCATTAAGAGCTGGCTTCACGCAGACATTTCTGTGCTGGCATGAGTCATGAACTTGAAAAGGAGTCTGCGTAGGTAATTAATTTTCTTTGCGTTATGGTGGATCTTGTTACTTGCTCAGGTATTTCTTTAAAGGATCCGTTTAAAATTTATTTTAACCATAAGACTTTGGGCTGAATATAATTTTAATAGTACTCTTCAGCATGGTTTCCAATACAGGAGATGGTGGAAATTCACTTTTAAATTCATGAGAGTCTTGTGCTTTAAGTACTTGCCTGGTGTTGAGTGGATCTGCCACAGAAGGCCGACCCATGCGTGTGATCTTCTGCAAGTTGTTCCCTGCTTCAGCTGCCATCTTTAAAATGGGGCTAATTCTATTCATTGTAGAAAAGTCCCAGGAGTTGAAAGTCTTTGTGAAGAAGCCTGATTTCCCAGTGGCAGAGATTCCCTGAGCAGTGATCCGAAGTGTCGCGAGTCACAAAGCTGTGATCTCACAGGGACGGTGGAAATGCCATTATACATGTGTGGAGAGAGCTGAGTCATTTGCCTCATTCTTCTCAGGCTGTGGCAGCGAGGAAAACAAGTGCAGGCTGGTAGCAGAGCTAACTCTCATAGCAACCACCTATTTGCTTCAGACTGACGTCCTTCTGGAAATCTCAGTTAGGGACATTCCTTAAGTGCTGGGATACGTCCCAAATCTAAGACAGCACTGCAGAGCCCTCTTCTCTCCAACCTCATTATTGCTTCTCTTCCTGATACTGACATGCAAACGAGAACCCTCAGTAAGTTTTCAGATGACACCAAACTGGGTGGGAGTGTTGATCTGCTCGAGGGGAGGAGGGCTCTACAGAGGGACATAGACTATATATAAGGACTAGATATAGAACCATAGAATGTTTTGGGTTGGAAGGGACCCCTAGAGGCCATCTAGTCCAACCCCCCTGCAGTGAGCAGGGACACCGCTAACTAGATCAGGTTGCTCAGAGCCCCGTCCAACCTGGCCTTGAATGTTTCCAGGGATGGGGCCTCCACTACCTCTCTGGGCAACCTGTTCCAGTGTTTCACCACCCTCATTGTAAAGAATTTCTTCCTTATATCTAGTCTAAGTCTACCCCGTTTTAGTTTAAAACCATTACCCCTTGTCCTGGGGTCCATTCTTTACAATGAGGGTGGTAAAACACTGGAACAGGTTGCCCAGAGAGGTAGTGGAGGCCCCATCCCTGGAAACATTCAAGGCCAGGTTGGACGGGGCTCTGAGCAACCTGATCTAGTTAGCGGTGTCCCTGCTCACTGCAGGGGGGTTGGACTAGATGGCCTCTAGGGGTCCCTTCCAACCCAAAACATTCTATGGTTCTATGATTCTATGACATGGACAGGCTGGATGATGGGCCAAGGCCAACTGTATGAAGTTCAACAAGGCCGAGTGCCAGGTCCTGCGCTTGGGTCACCACAACCCCATGGTCTGGGGAAGAGTGAGAGCTGCCTGGCAGAAAAGGACCTGGGAGTATTGGTTGACAGCTGGCTGAATATGAGCCAGCAGTGTGCCCAGGTGGCCAAGAAGGCCAATGGCATCCTGGCTTGTATCAGAGATAGTGTGGTCAGCAGGAGCAGGGAAGTGATCGTGCCCCTGTACTCCGCACTGGTGAGGCTGCACCTCAAATGCTGTGTTCAGTTTTGGGCCCCTCACTATAAGAAGGACATTGAGGTGCTGGAGCATGTCCAGAGAAGGGCAACACAGCTGGTGAGGGGTCTGGAGCACAAGTCTGATGAGAAGCAGCTGAGGGAACTGAGGTTTTTCAGCCTGGAGAAGAGGAGGCTAAGGGGAGACCTTACTGCCCTCTACAACCCCCTGACAGGAGGCTGTAGCGAGGTGGGGGTCAGTCTCTTCTGCCAGGTAATGGGCGATAGGACCAAGAGGAAATGGCCTCAAGTTGCATCAGGTGAGGTTTAGATTGGATGTTAGGAAAAATTTCTTCAAGGAAAGGGTTGTCGAGCATTGGAACAGGCTGCTCGGGGAGGTGGCTGAGTCCCCATCCCTGGAGGGATTTAAAAGACTGTGGAGATGGGGTGCTTAGGGCCATGGTTTAGTGGTGGACTTGGCAGTGCTGGGTTAACGGTTGGACTTGATGATCTTAAAGGTCTTTTCCAACCTAAACAATTCTATGATTCTATAAAAATATGGGGTAGGATTAATTGGATCTCGCAAGCACCACCTCATCAGCTGGCATCCAGCTGATGCTGAAGGTCACCTGAACACTACTGACAGGCCGATGCATAAACACAGTCCATCCGCATGAGGCAAATGAGGAGTTAGTTTGCATCCCTGAGAACCTTTCTTTTTGACCTGTTTTGATGCAGTCTAGATACCCATCTAATTGTGCGGGCGTAAAGCTTCTGAAGACTTTTAGTGGCACTGCCTTATGACCACAGGTGCAAAACGGCATCTGCAAATAGGCAGTGGATTAAAAAACGTGCTCTGTGTGGCTGAGCACATCCCTGATGTACTTACCATGTTGAGCCTCAAGAGTACAATACTGAGGTTTTGGGATATAAGAAATACGGGATGCAAGATTTATGGATTCTCGTGCAAACTACAGTGCCAGTGAGTAAAACTAAAAACACATCGACAATAGAAATGCTTATATTAGCAAATCCATCCTTAAAAAATACATGCTTTAGGTCCTAGGAGTTACTGGCTTGGGAAAGTACTTTTTATTAAACATATTTTTTAATGCTTGGATGTGTATTTCAATGACATATTTTGGACACCAAGTATGTATCTCTTGGGAAAAATGAGGGGTTTTTTAGCTTACTGAACTGTTGAATAATCAATTGGTTGCTATCCATAGATAAATGTATTCTAAAATGATGATTAATATGGTTTACAAGTGATACTGTAAGAGTCAGTTTGGAACAGCTTGAATACCTAATGCGATAAGAAACTGCCATCAGTTGCATGATAAGGTAATGTTTTTCTTAAGTTTGTGCTGTGTAACTTTTCTGGAACTTGCTTTCCTTCAGGGATAAAACAGGTAGTTTCTGTCTGATGCTACTTGGGCAACAAGAAAACACCAAACAAATCAAACCCTTTGGTTTATGTTGGATTTGTCAGCACCAACCCCATTTTACATAAGGAAAGGAAGTAAAAGGGCTTGTTTTGGGAGAGATTTCTGGAAAAATCTAAGCGATAGAAGCATCAAAGTCAGCAGTGCTTGTGGTTCCTACGAGGCAGGCGCTTCTCCCACCTGCACTGGCTTTGGGATGGTTACTTCCAGAACAGGCCCATTCCATCTGACCATGTGTTGTGGACATCAAAGGCACAAGAATTCCCCAGCTCCTCAATGTCCCAGACAAGCATGTGGAATCATTATAAGCAAGTATGTTTTCCAGACTCCTGTGCTTCTGAAGGCATTGCTGCTGGAATTGGCCTCTGGATGAGTGGCTTGGCTTGTTAAGGGATGCCATCTCAGGAACAACATGCTCAGAAAAAGGCCTGGAAAAAAACTATCCCAGCCAATCTATGGCTCAGATTCCAAACTATGCAGCAAACCCAGGTTGAATAAACTTCGTAATCTGTTTCTACTGCTGATAGATGGCTGTCCACTACGTATCACGATTCTGTCCTTCTCCTTGAATTTACTCTGTTGCATTTCTGAAAACCCATTTTCAGCTTGAAAGTAACAGGTATGAAAAGAGAAGTCCATGGTATTCCTTACTTTCCTGGGTGTCTAGCTGTTGGAGAAATGCAGACTTGAGAAACCACCTGGTGAATCTTCCTGGGCAAGAGCCAGACTTCTGTCTGGCCTCACCTGTGCTTACTGTCTTCCTCACAGGCTTAGCATAAGAATGTGGTCTCTGTCCTCTCCATATTAGCTGAAATACCCGATAGAGATGAACATGCAGGAAAACAGCAGGGTAATTAAAAGTTCCCAGTAGTGTGTTGCTAATGGGCTGCCTTTGATGATGTCCACCTCTGTGTTCCACCAGATACTCCATCAGGGAAAATACTGTGTGGTCTCTAGCTGCAAAGGCTTAGTCCCGAACCAGAGGACCTGCTTGCAATCACAAATCCCCTTTCATCTTGGAAATGAAACTGGTGGCTTTATTTTTTGGTTTTGAGCCTGTTTCTTTTTTTTCCTCCGAGTGTAGAGCCTGTTTCTCCAAAGCCAAGAGTGAAAACGGGTACAAGCTGAAGGTTGAGAAAAATTCCCACTGTTTAAAGCAATGCTTAAATGTTCTTTCAGGGCAGAAGGAATTAATTGCATTTTGTTAAAACATCTTAAACCTGATGGGAATACAGTCTCCGATTCCTGGCAACTGTGCTTCTCTCTCAAGCTATCATTTTTAGAGGCTCACCCTTTTTTTGAAATACTTTCTAGGGTAGACACTAATCCCTCTGCTGACTTCTATTTATCTATCTCACTTATTTATTTTCCCTTCCTTTGCTCTGGAGGAAGGGAGTGTCCACTTCAGGTTCTGGTTGCTTTTTCAGTAAACTATGAATTTATGCTGTTTGTGCAGCACCTGGCAGAGAGAGGTCTCTGCTCATGCCTGGGACTCTGATAACCACAGCAATGCAAAAGGAATCGCGCTGCTCTGGGAATAGCACTGGTGTAAGGAGTTTGGGGAGGCTGGTGGCTCCATGCACTCTCAGGTCTCTCTGGCTTCCAGGCAGCATTGGTGAAGTGATCCTGCTTCACAGTCCTTCACCAGCTTCGTTGCTCTCCTCTGGACATGTTCCAGCAAGATGTTGCATTGCTGGAACATGTCCAGAGAAGAGCAACAAAGCTGGTGAGGGGTCTGGAGCACAAGTCTGATGAGGAGCAGCTGAGGGAACTGGGGTTGTTTAGCCTGGAGAAGAAGAGGCTGAGGGGAGACCTTATCGCCCTCTACAACTGCCTGACAGGAGGCTGTAGTGAGGTGGGGGTCAGTCTCTTTTCCAAAGTAAAAAGTGATAGGACCAAGAGGAAATGGCCTCAAGTTGCTCCAGGTGAGATTTAGATTGGAGGTTAGGAAAAAATTTTTCACGGAAAGGGTTGTCGAGCATTGGAACGGCCTGCCCAGGGAAGTGGTCGAGTCCCCGTCCCTGGAGGTATTTAAAAGCCGGGCAGACGAGGTGCTTAGGGCCATGGTTTAGTGGTGGACTTGGCAGTGTTAGGTTAACAGTTGGACTTGATGATCTTAAAGGTCTTTTCCAACCTAAAGGATTCTGTGATTCTATGATTCTATGAGTCTCCATTGCAAGAGGGGAGGAGGTGGCGGTGAGAGGGGTGAGCTCCCTGGAGAGGACTGGGGAGAGGTGGGAGCGGGCTGCAGGGGAGCACCACGCACGGGCACTGGCTTTGGGGGGACCAGCAGCCAGCCAGACATCGCCCATCCACTCTGGGCTTGAGGTCCCTCTTAAATTAAACAAAATCACGAGATCAGGAGGCTGTGTCTTGGTATATGTCCGCTGCTGTGTTGGCCTGCTTGGTAAATTGTTTTGGGCTAGCCTGAATATGAAAAGTGTGAAGAGAAAAGTCCTTTTACTGTGTTATAGTTTAAGGAAAGCCAGAGTGATTTCCAAAGGTAGTCTGGCAGGGAAAGAATTGCCAGTAAAGAAAATTTTGCTTCCATCTTAGAGGGGAAATTTGCAATGCCCTGTCTCCTTTGCATATATATATATATGCAGAGATATAGATATACACAGAAATTATTTGCTTTTGTAATAGAAAGGTTTTGTTTGTTCAGCATGCTTTGGTGTCTAACCAACAACTTTTATTTTAACAACAGAACTGTTCTAAGACTTGCACTGAAGTTTTGGTCATTTTTGATCAGCTATACGAATTAGAGTCTCGGTTATTCACCGTGCAGGAAGACAGGCTGGCTGCCTGCCTCCTGTATGTGCCTACAAGCATCCACAGCATCAGTTTGGCAAGAAGTTTTGTCTGAGGAGCAGTTTGGACACTTCTGAGCATTTTGCATCTGAGTCATTTTTTGTCTCCAAGTACAGCAAGTTATACTGCAGTTCTGCAGCACATCCATCCTTCTCCATGGGAACTAGCTAATGGAGAGAGTGTAAAAATTTCAGTTTAATACAGTTTTGCGGAGCAACCTTTGATGCATAACCACACTGAATGGAGAGGAGAGAAACAAAATGTCGTGACTGATGTGGCTGAGGTTTGGCTAAAGTTGAGCTGGATCTTGGGTTGTTTGGTCTCATTTCTCAAGTCCATGCTTCTCTTCTTTGGAAGTTATATTAAACCCCCTCACTTTTCTGTGCTTGCTTTCTCCTCAAAAGGCTATGTGAAGAACTCTGTGTGACGCCAAAAGCAATATTAGTTTTTGGAATCAGCTTTCAGGATGTGCTGAAAGTTGTGTAATCAGCACCTTACCTCTCGGAAAGACTGGGTGCTTTACTCTCCTACATCTCACAGGCATGCGGGGCCTGGGAAAGTTGTTTTTTTCGGCTACTCGAGCGACCTGACCAGAGAACTAAATGGTCTGGAAGCGTATCAAAAGTTTCTCCACCCTGGGTTCAAAGCTAGGCCCATCTTGACATCAGACCCTTTCTCCAGGCTATAACAATATTTTGGGGAAGAAAAAAAAAAAAAAAGAGTCAAATGAAACTTTAAAAACATCATAGTAACTAGAAGAATACAGTAGAAAAATGCTAAATAAGGTCATGATTTTTTGTTAAAACATAAGGGAAAAGCAGTAACAGCACGGTGATAAGCGCAGAAAAAGAAACGCGTGCAAGCAGGGGAGTGAGCTGTTGGCAGTTCTGCGTCGCCCACAGGAGAGCTGTGATTCAGGATCGGGGCTTCCAGGCGATCAGAAGCGATGTCTTGCTCTCTCGGCTTCAAAACTGTGTTCCCTTCAGAGACTACAACACTGCTGTCCTAAAATGAATGTGCATTCAGAAATCCCCTGCTCCTGACGGAGTCGTGTTTCTACCTGCATTTGGTGAACTGAAACAGGAGTGAGTTAGTTACCATAATGCCCTGCCTGGGAGCGTACGGTGGTGCAATTTCAATTTACTTTCAAGTCTGGGGCAGGAACTGGGGGGGGGTCCAGAAGCTGGCTCATATGTTGTTCAACTTTCCTTGCTGCAGGCGCTGCACCCTGCGTCTGAGCAGCAAATGGGTGGTGGATGTCAGTACCCGCTTCATCGCCTTGGTGCATGCGAACGGGAGCTCTGACTCTTCAGAGATGTGGTTTCTTTTTAGATGGTTTAAATAATATTTGGTTTTAGATGATATTTGTGAAGCATCTTGAAGTCCGCATAAGACAGGTCATTCAGAACTATGCATGTGTAAGCAACTTGTCTCGCCTTTTCAGCAGCTGCCTAAGCAAGTTTTGTGATTAAACGTTGTATGTTTTGGACTGTGGTTCCACAGCACGAGTGGTTTGGCAGCCGTGCTGGATGAACGAGTTCCTGCCCCTGGCACTGCGCTTAGGGTGGTGTAAACTGGTGTAGAAGTGGGGTTTGCCTTTGATACAGCTGGGAGCCAGTTCTTGGGCATCAAGAAGTCCTTAACTCTGGTATTGTCCCTGGCCCACTAGGCTTATGAATTGCTGAACGCATCTTACAACAGTGTACGCATAGCAGAATAATTACTAAGTGGCCAAATGTGACCTGAAAACAGCTTTAGGTTCAGCCAAGAACCCTCCTCCCGTTGCACGGTCACTCAGAAAAGGCTAGTGGGGCCAGGGCACTGGTCCACGCTCCCCAGAGGATGGCCTGGGGCTTGGTGGGACAAGCAGGAAACCAGTGCTGGTGCTGAGAGGCACCCAGCTGGAACCATTCCCTGCTCCCGGCCCCCGGAGCTCACATGGAGCCAGTGTTTGTGCAGGGCTGTAGTGAGGAAAAGCAGGGTATTGTTCATTACTCGTAATAACAAACTCCTGAGTCTCCAGATAAGCAAACCACTTCAGAATAAGCTAGACCTGGAGATTTGGACTGGAGCGTCCTGAAGGGGAGAAGCAGAGCCATTCAGATGATATGATAAGAGGCAATACCGTCGTGTATTTCTGCCGAGATCCCCTCCTCGTAAATGGTTAAGTAAACAACCCAGGTTGCTGCTGGCCAGTTTGTCTCACTTCAGTATCTGGCATAGTGAAAAGCAAATAAAGAGATTATTCTGTAAACACTCAGGTGGTAACAGGTTGATACACTGCGGGGAACACGGATCTTTAGAAAATGGAGCAAACTTTGCAAAGCTTGTATGTTTTTGAAGCAATCATAAGCTTTTTAGTAAGGTAGTTGATGTGAAATTCAGGGCTGATATCATCAAACTGAAAGTGGGTTTAGGAATTAACGAAGACATTTATGGAAATACCTTTGTGTCAAGGGTAAATCTGTATTTAATTTTGTTTGTATTTTGCTTTCATGAATGATCTGGAATTTTAAACTAGATGCTTATTGCAATTTGTGGAAGGTCACAGTTCTGAAGCACTGAAACTTGCCAAAGGACGTGGAAAGTCTTAGCAAAGTGGAAATTCAACGTCATTAAGTTATGTCAATGAGAGGGAAAAAAGTCCTAAGCCAAACTTTTATCAATCAAATCCCAGAGAAAAAAAGTTTGCATAGTAACAGTGGGGAAGAGGATCTGGGCATTAAGCGATAACAAATTAAACACACCACAGTGTAATTTGCAAAAGGGCAAAGACTGTTCTGGGCAAGGTTCCTAATGTTTCTGCCACATCTGATCCAGGATTACCTCCGGTTCTTCCCTATAGGGGCTTAGTTTTATATTCTCCTCAGACTTTTACATAAAGCTTGCAGAATCATGAAACACAGTTTACAGATAACGTGTGTTAAAGTAATTTGTATGGTTTAGTTTCAGGTCATATATAGTGGGGGTTTCTCTGTGTGTGCGTGTCTGTGTGTGTGCCCTGGACGTGTATTTGGATTATTACAGGTCAGGGTAATGGTTCTGAGTTATATTTATCCTTTGCCTTCCTTTTAAGTCCTCAGAGTGATCGTTTCTCTCTGAACCACATAGGCAACACCGGGAATACTCCGGGGAAGAACAGAGAACAAATAAAAAGCCTCATTGGTGAACCAAGGACAGGGATAGCCCAAAAAGTTAGGAAAAATGACTTTAGGCTTAAGGCCAGCTTTCATGAAAAGGCAGGTGGAGTTGGAAATACACAGTGTAAGAGGAGGGCCAGGAATACTTTAAAATTATTTTAAAACATAATGTTGGTATTTTTAAAACTAGTAACAGAAAGAAAAGAATTACTGCAGGTGACCAAAGAAAAAAGCTGACAGAAAAAGGGTGACTCAAACTATGTGTTAGGGAAAATATGTAAGACTGGTGGAAAAAAAAAAAGGATTTGCATCACCCATGGAGTTTGGTGTGTTCAAAACGAGCTTAGTTCTCAGAGTGGGTCTAAGGAATTTTATTTTCTATGGAAAAACTGGGCTTCACTGAAACGCAGCATTATCTCAAAAATGCTTGCCGTACTAAAAAAACCACCTTCAGGAACCTCCATCAGGAGATTCCCTTAAATTAAAAACAAATTACTACATGTTGGGATTTTCTACTGATAATCTACAGTAGGGGCAGGAAGAGAAGTAAAATTTTGTGTGAAGGTAAAGGTTTTTCCAGCCAGCTCCCTGCCTTGCTTTGCTAGGGCAAGCGAGATGTGGCTGTGTGTCGGTGCTAAGCCTTGGTGAGGTGGAGATCACAGCCACACAGGTCCATCAGGAGATGGGGCAGCCCAGGGGGCAGAACACCTCACCCTCTGAGCTTCAGTCATCCCCCACAGCGGGGACACCTGGGGCCAAACAGCGAGGTTAAAGCTTCCCCAGCCATGGCTGCAAGTGGGAAGGGAACAACCAGGAGCCCTTGGCCCTGTGGGGTGGCTCTGTTCTCCTCCCAAAAGCGCCTTTCTTCCTTGCGGCTCTGAAACGTGTGGAGGGAGAGCAATCTCCATCCCCTACAGCTCTTAGAAACTGTTTCCCCTGAAGAAAAGGGAAACTTCTGCAGTTTTCTGCCTTCCCTTTGCCTCACTGCTGTGAGATCCTGGGAAGGGTGGAGGAAAATGCACCAGGGGAAAACAAGGAGTAAAGCTGTGGCATGCGTTGTACAGCTTTTCTGAATCCTTAGCGTTTAGATGGAGCAAAAATATCTTTAAAGAGAAACAGGCAGGCTTGGGTTCAGGTCCATGTGTCCAGCAGGCTGCACAATGATCTGACTTGCAAACTCTGCAGTGTGATGGGTTAAAGAAGTGCCCTTTTGCTTCTGGAGAACGAGCCTGAATAATCTAAATTTAGTGGTCAATTATAAAATTACCAAACAATTAGGTTTCCTTCCTAGTCCGTGCTCATAAATGGCAGCAGCCAAGGCATGCATGGGTGTTGCATGTCAGAGCTGCAGCAAACTAGCGGGACTCTCTGGGAGAGGGAGCGGAGGCTCCTGCGACAAGCCCCAGCACTTGGCAGGCGAGGGAGCGGAGAGGGTGGTGACAGCAGGGGAATGCGGGGACCGCCGGTGGCCTCCGCGGAAGGGCACAGATGAGGCTGTTGCTTTGTGTTAACCTTTCAAAGCAGCGAGCATTTCTCAAGAGAGCCTATCTGCCTTTTTTGCTAAATATAGGACTGCCTTTCTCCTTCCCGGTGGGTAAGTGTGCCCCGCGGGCTGTGGGTCCCAAAGCTGCCTGCAGACTCTATCCTTTCTTTCCCTCCTGCCCCACTCGTGTCTTCTGTGACCAGCTCTGTAACACACTTGCGAAAGCTTTGCCGCTCCTCATTTCTCCGCTGTGGTTGCTGCCGTTCCCTTGCAGGGACCTTGCTCCAGGGAAGGGGCAGGGGCCGCCTGCCCTGCGGCCGTGACTCGGGGAGGTGGGAGGGTGCCCGGCTGTGCTCGGGGTTCAGGTGGGATTCGGGTCTCAGGTGGGAATCGCAGGCAGCGGGTGAAGTTTCTGATGGGTGGGAGTGTCTGTCAAACAGTGAACCGCCCGGCTTTACTTCTCCCTGTCGCCGATAAATTCAAATGAAAGTCAGAATAGCCATCCTGCAGAAGGTCTTGCTTTCTTAACGGGGGTCTGTATGTCAGAGGACCCTGTTTCGTGTTCTTGCATTAACGCAGGTATTTCTGAGTCGAGTCCGCAGCAATCCTTAAGCCCCAAGTTCAGGAAAGCATCCTTCCTGAAGAGGACTCTTGAGCACCTGCTTTCATTTGTGGATCTGTTTTTATGGCAGCCTGGTTGCTAGTGTGAAAGGCGGGATAATGTCCCGTGGAATGGGGCTCGGGTGACCCCGGTACTGTGACTACATCCCCTCCAGCTTAGCGAGGCCTAAAGGCCTCTTCCGCAGAGCAGCTCGATCCACCTAAGCCTGAATCTTCATGCAGAAGCTTAAGCTGATAGATCAGGTGAAGTTTAAATCAAATCTCAAATTTAAAATGCATTCATTTAAAAATTAATATTTCTTTTTAAAGTTTATTCCTATTTATTGTTTGAGTAAAAAATGTCATCTTTACTGATCTCATTTTTTCTCCTTGGTCCAAAAGCAACTGTCTTTGCAGCCACTGTATTTTTCCTGCCCTATATTTCTTTTTGAAGATGTTCAGCTTCATGGATCTCTTTTTCCCTCCCCTTTTCAGGCTTTATTTTGCAAGTAACTCTTTATAGAGGAGTTCAGCATTTGTAGACCTTAGCTAGCGGCATGGCGAGAACGCTAGTGGTAGCACCGCACTTTCCTCTGAGGGACTCACGGATTGCGGGTGAGGTGCCAAACTCCCATGAGATGTAGGTACATCAGTATAAGAACTGGCATACTGGCTGAGGTGAAGAGGATCCCTAACACCGTAATGCTGTTTTCTAGGGTAGGCAGGAATGACGACTAACAGAAGTGTAGAAGAGAGTAGAAAAATTAAGAAGTAAGTATAAGGTATGTTTTCCCATTCCTGATGGTTAGTGATTTAGGGTGTTCTTGAACTAGACAATATCCTAAGCAATTTTGTTTAATAGCCACTGATGGCTGGGAATGTGCCTATTTGCTTTGAAACCCATTTTCATTCCTGGCTCTCACAGTCATGATAGGGAATTCCACAGTGGAGTTACGTATGGCACAAAAAAAAATACTTCCTAACGCTGACACAGCCTGTCCTGTTGTTGAACGGGAAAACAACAGGTAATGTTACCTCTTTGAGGAGTAATAAGCCCTGAATATGCAGGGGTTTAGGAGAACGAATGTACAGTTGCAGAAATTTTAATTCCTCCAGTTTAATTGCAGGCCGCTTTTGAAAGGCAACCTGTAATCGCCCATTCCTCCCGCTTCCCCTGCACCAGGCGTAGCAGCTGAGTGACCGCTGGGTCTGATCTGACAGAAAATTAATCCACTGGAAGACCATTAATTTTCCTTCAGAGTAGCAGCCTTACCGCACAGCCGCTCAACTGGGAGCACATGGATGGACGTGAGGCAAGCAGAGGGGTGCAGGACCACTCCTCCGGTGGCAGCCCACCCCAGGATGGGCCAAGCCCAGCGTGAGGCTGCACAGGGTCTTGGTGGCAGCAGTGTTTGAGAAGAGTAGAGCAGCATATACTGTTTGTCTAACTTACCGTATGGATACCATAGCTATTCAGGGCTTTCTCATTAAGTGAGAAACTTGCTTGGTTTTTTTGTAGTCCATGAAGATAAATGCCACCTTCAGTGGCATGGGCACAACAGCCACCTAAGTGTGAACAGAGTTTATATTAACTGCAGCGAGAACGATGGGCTTGTTCCTATTGTGCTTGAGTAGGAGGAGCCTCATAAATGTAGCTCTCCAATCTGTTTCCCTGACCTCACTTGGAAAAAAATTCCCACCAACTATGCTACAAATGGTAGCTGCAAGTTTTCCTCCTCTCTATTATTGCTCTTCAGCTCTTAAATCGCCATTTTCCATTACAGCACGAGGCACTAACGTACTGCTGGTTTGTGTAGTGCACAGTGCTTATCCGCATATTGGCAGCGCCTTTATGTTCCAGTGCTGCAGGGAAGAAGTAAGAATTTACTTGCAGATGAAACGACAGACACTGTCAAGTTCACTTAGGTATTTGGATTTAACTTCTGAATTTAAATCAAAAGAATGCTGATTCCCTTAATTCCTTTTCCTTTGTGTATGTCTCATATTATTTAATTACAATAATACCAATTTTTCCATAATGATATTGCTCATTTAATAATATTCAACTGAAAATAAATGTGACAGTTAAAACGTGAAAAGATCATGAGTCAGCTAAAAAAAGGCACGAAGCTCAGACCTTAAGGGATTGGCAGGATGCAACAGAGATTTACTTCTTACTTCTACTTGCAAAATTTAGCCTGATTTTTTAAAACTGAGGGAGGGGAACGTCTGAGTGTCCCTTGCCCCACTGAGTCCACAAAGCTTCGTTAAGAAAATAAATAGAAAAGGCTCCAAGTAATGCATGAGCTCCAGAGGAATGCTATGGTCCAGCTGCAGCCGCGGCTGAGGGACATCGGTGGCTCCAGTTGTCTGTTTGCTGCAGACACAGAGCGCTCTCCTCCCTTCTGCTGAGAGTCCTCCCGTGCTTGTTTTGGTTGGATTCCCACTGAAAATGGTAGAGTGTAGGTCTGTGTGTCATGACAGCCCTCGAGCAGCAGAACTGACACATTGTTCTTAGCCTCAGATCAGGTGGGCACCATGGTTCGTGCTCTGGTACCTCCTGCCACGTTTGTTGTGCTGCACCTGCGGGTGGGGATCACACACTTCACGGTGCCAAGTGAAACACTCTGCTCGTTGGATGGTATTTTGGAGGTGAATCCAGAGGAACTGATAAAAGGTAGCGACAGAAGGGGCAATATGGAAGATTTTCCTCTGTGAACATCTGCTACGGCTTTCTGCCAGTTGAAATAATATACCTGAGGAATGGCTTCTCCATCTGAGACCCTTAGGTGGACCTGAGGTCACCCTGGACTCAGCAGATATGGCTTTGATATAGCACCCAGAGGTGCATAGCTTTCTCTGCCTTTGGTTCAGGAGCAGTTTTCCACAAGACAGCAGGAAGAATCCCACGGTTTTCATTTCCAGGGGTCACTGTGGGATTCACTTTGAAAGGCTTTGAAAATAATCACAGGGAAAAAAATCAAGTTAGACTTAGATTTAGACAAACATTTAAGCATGTACAGAGCTTTGAATGTACGGTCGGTCTTTGGACTACAAACATACTCAAAGCTATGTGAGTAGTTATCTGCTACCCTGAATCACAGCCATTGTCAGCAGCCTGTGATTAAATAAAGAGTAAGAGGGAGATTTGTATTGCACTTTGGATGCTTCACAATGGTTTTGAGTTAAAGTAACACAATACCAAGAGCATTCATTCACAGTTCAGTAGGGTAACTACAGCAGTCTAAAAATCATCCTATTTATTGGAATAATCCAGATGGTAGACAGACATATACAAGCATCATCTTCTGGATCCCTCTAGGCTGATGGAACAGGTCACCGCAACCATCTGTTCATCTCTGTACTGTGTTGGTAGGTCTCAGAGGTACCAATAGACCAGGATGTGTGAAAGCCGGCTGCTTGTGGTTCAAGCAAGAAATCAGTCAAATCTTCTCTGACTATCAGCATAAACCATTCAAACAAGCCAAGATGCTTTTTGCTTATAATGAAACAAGTAGCAGCATAAAAATCTTTCTCTCTGTGGACCCATGGGTTCAGTAATTTCTGTTAGGACAGTGATTATTCACCCAGTATCACAAGAGAACTTCTTGTGCTGGTACAGCTGGGAGCCTGAGGGAGCAGAAGAGCCTGTCACGGGCGGTTTTCAGCCATGACTTTGTTGTTTTGGGAACATTGTTGGAGTGTTCATCTGCAGAACAACATCAGGCCTGGGCACCGTCAGCAGCAGAATACTGCTGCCTGCCTTCTCACAAGTACCAACAAAAAGTGAAACCCTATCTTTTCCATCTCAGACAACCTGCCTGGGTCTCTCCTCACATGAACATTGTTCTCCTTTTCTTTGGAGTCTCTTGTGGGCTTGCAGCCAGGCTCTCCAATCCTCGTGGGACAGTTCAAGTGCCATAATTTCATAGTAAGGCCAGCAGTGAAGTTGTGCTGGCACAGGGTCTGATCCGCATCCTCTGCTGTGAGTAGAGCTAAGCCAACAGGGATCGCTCGGGCAACATCGCTGGGTCGGCTGGGTCCCCAGCTGTGTGTCCAATTTAGTGCTGTCCCAGAGAAGAGCAGTGGGAGCTCCTGGCCATTGCGTCTTCATCTCTGAGAGCTGCTCCGACAGGCTTTGGATCCTGCTCCAAAGGATCCTTGAGTTGGGGGCACTGGTCACATGAAGGCTCTTGGTCACATCAAGGTGTCCATTTCCAGTCAATGATCAAGAAGCTTGGTCATCCCTGTTGCATTGCCATATCCATTTCTTCATTCTTTGTTTGCTAGCACTATCTTTTCTCACATTCTCTGTCATAGAAAGATTTAGCAAATTTAGTAACAAAGCTTTACCTGTAGTGAGTATACTATATCGTAATTTAGCAGAAAAAAACCTGAATTGCTTTGCAAATTTCAACTTAGTACCAATAGCGGATGGAGAGATGTTATAGATGAAACCAGGGAGAGGGACATTTTCCCATCTCGCTGCTAGGCACACGTTTACCTGAAGGGGAAGCTACAGATCCTTTGAGTCCTGGCTTTGATATCTGCCTGTGAGTACTTCAGTCTGAGTTTTATGGGTAAACTTTTACATGACATTTCATTGAAAGACCGTTACTAAACTGAGATCTTAAATAAGAGGTATTACTTGGGCTATCGAGTTTACAAATTACAGCTTTATGTACACTGAAAATTGGGGAACCCTGTTATTACAGAGTGATATTCTTATAAAGCCACTAGAGATGTCCATAGCAATTTTGAATGGAAGAGGAAATAAAACATATCCATATGATCCTGCAATCCACATCGGGACTTCAGCTACACGAGTAAAAACTTACCCTTCCAAATTAATTGATTTTGCAATACAGGTCCAACTGACTCTGGGACTTGAGTTAAAGCACACATGCAGGGAAGGGAAGGCATGAGCGCTGCTGGCTGGGGAGAAGGAGAAGGAAATACCTGAAAGCCCTGTTTCCCTTTCTCCAGCCGGGCCATCTAGCTGGCTCTAGCTCAGGGGCCAGAGCAGCAAGGCTATGAAGCAGAGTGGGAAAAGAAATGAAAGAGTTAAAGTGAGTTTGAGAGAAGCAGGGGCAGTGTAGATCTGTGTAAGGAAAATGCTTCCCAAAATGGATCAAAAATAACAAATACAAAATGTACTGAATGAACTTTTGTTTTTGCTTAAGATTAACTTAAATTTTTTAGAAGAGAAAAAAACACTTTCTCTAACAACACGAACCCTCTGTATATTTACCTGAGGCTTATAGAAATAGCTCATATGACAAGTCTGGCTCCATAAACTCCGCCTAAGAAGCCTGGATCAGCAAAATTCAATCTGAAAGCTGTCTATAAATTTATGAAACCTGTCTGAGGTTTCTAAGTTAACTAAGTCATCTTTTGTTTGTAAAAAGATGTAACAGTTTTATAAATTAATACTGAAGTCCATGGAAATAAATTTTCGGCATTCAGTGCTTTTAGCTAACTTTTTATTTAATTCCACTGATAAAGAAATGCTAACTCAAGACCAGACACATGACGTGAGGGCTATTTGTAAATATGTTTTAATTTTTTTTATATATCTTCTTGTCTTTTTTACTCACTGGAGACTTTCAGCAGTTTCATGCTCCAAATAAATCTTAAGGAAGAAGCTGAAGTGAGCAATCAGCTGCTCTAAGGACGATCAAATAGTGCTTTTCTGCATATTTTACTAAGAGATGAACAGGCGATCCCATTTATAGAGCATACTACGTGTTGACAGAGCGCATTACTTCATTTTGCCGTATTGGCAATTTGAGATCTTAACAAAACAATGCTGAGGTCGCTCTCATTCTGTATTGCCATCCTTGGAATGCGGCTTGGGTTTTCATTAACTCTGTCGCTACGAGGTACCGCAGATGGAGACAGATATTAATCGGGGGGCTGGGGGGGGGGGGGGGGGGATAAAAAT
>NW_009260775.1:1296420-1306142 GCF_000687185.1 Egretta garzetta
GGCGGGGGGTGGGGGGGGGGGGAGGAGTAATAAACATTAGAGAGCAGAAAGTTGTAAACAGCTGAAATTCTTTGTCCCGTGCGGATGAATTCCTTTTCCTTAACACTCTCTGGTGTTCTCAGCATCTTGCGGACGCTTGGTCTAACTGGAGGTGAATGGGTGGATAGCTCGCCAGGGCTTTGATACCTCCCAGCTGTTGTGTGGGGAGAAATGGCCTGAAACTCCTGCAGCCAGTGAATATAGGCTTCAATATAAACAGTAAAAGTTTGGAGATTCAGCCCAGTGCTTGGCTCCCAGCATTCTGGCTCTGCTTAGGAGCACAAATCGCGTACAGGACCACTTCCAAGATTTCCCCTCAACTTTTTGATCAAGGAAGAAGGACAAAGAGGGGGGGGGAAAGAGCATGGCTCTGCTTCACTGCTGCACTATTCCCGCTTTCCCTTATGCTGGCTTCATTGAAATCACCGGTATTATCAAGCTAGAGTAAAACTTCGGTGAATTTCCAAGGCCTTTTCTGTTCTTACATTTTTGTGAGTCTTATGGGGACAGTTAAAGCAATAGAAGTCACTTGAGAAGAATTTAACTACAAAGGAACTGGGCGTCCTCATTGCAGAAGGAGAGCAGGCTCCTGGGGGATTCTTCAGGAATAGCTGTAGTGCTTTCAATTCATAGCTTACCTTTTTCCAAAACAATTGCCTGAGAATAGGCCAGCATTTTTATACAGCCCAGCCTTTCCCAAGCTATTTTGCCTGGGGGGATCTTCCCCTCCCAGATTAGCCTAAGTGTCATTGCTCATCCCTGCGGGTATACCACCCCTGGATCCCTGGATCTGGGAGGCTGCGGGCTGTTCCCTGCTTTCACCTTCCTCCCACATCTGCAAAGGGAATAGCCCCAGTTTGGGATATACTGGAATAACTGCATCCAAGCTATGAGGGATTCGGTATACTTACGTCAGTAAAGGATCCTGCAGCTTAAAACAATACAGCTCCGCAAGCAGAGAAACTGCTTGGATGACGGTGCCTGTCTTATATGAATTGTGCTTTCATGTTCCTGTTGCTGTTTTAAAATCACTTTCTCAACAGTGCTTGCACTCAGGGCTCCAGTTTCCAGGTAACAGGGAGCACCAGATGCCCAAGCGCCGGGTGATTTAGCCTTTCGCTGAATGCAACTGGGAAGCAGTTGTGAGCACTAAGATGCTATAACCCTTCAGTTAAATGCACCGCTTTCAGCGTGAGTACTAACTTGTGAGAGTGAGATGCCACCTTTACAGCACAGCAGCCACGTCTGGTGCAACTGTTGTCACGAGTACTGCAGGGGAGAACAAAAGTGCCATAAATGCGCCTTTTGCTGTATGTTTACTGGGCTGCATTTCCAGCAACGTGCACTGCTCAGTACCGAGTTAGTCCACGAATCCTCTTGGGTAAGGTAGTAATCCGTTTTGCCTGGACATGTAAGACAGGGCTTCTTGCAAATCCCTTCCCCAGGCTCCTACCTGACTGCATTTTGGTTTATATTTTGCGTACACGTGACCGTTGAAACAGGCTACCCAGCCAGCTGGACAGAAGGTATTTAACACAGTCATTCTTTCCTTTGGGTAGCACAGCTGGTTGTAGGGCTCTGCACATGGATGTCCCTGCAATGGCAGCTCCTACAGGTGGGCACGCACAGACAGCGTCCTCAGCTGGGCCTGGAAATGCATTCAGCAGATTAAACACGGCATCTGCTTTAGACCGACATTTCCCAAACTCTTCCAGCTGTATTGGCTGTCTTCAGTGACTGTAACGGGGACCAAGACACCTAACTCATGCAGAGGCACTGAGAAGTAGCTATCTGAATCTGGAGATGAATCTCACATGGAACACTTGGACGTGGTTGCTGTTGTGGGTTTTTTTCCCTACCTAATTCACAACGTTTTCAGGCTTAGGGTAAGAGTCATCCAGGCTGTTTAAGATTCTGCATTTCCCCATCTTGCCTTTGAGTGCTAAAGTCAGTTCCCTCATATGCTCTCTCACTTGTCGTGACAGGTCAGGGGAACTTTTATGCCTGAATCATTAGGTGATGGAAGTTTCTTACTAGAAAACAAATACACTTTGATGCTTCTGCAGCCTCGAGGTGAAAACAACAATGGACTTCTAGCCAGGGAAAATGATGCTCAAATAAAACTCATTACTGCTCGAAGCCCCCAGAACTCCATACAGTGAAATTGTAACCGTACCTGTTCTTCAGAGCAAAACCAGACTGTGAATGTAAATTGCTAGGGCACACTGTAAAAATACTCAGTATTACCTTGGTGGACAGCCACATATACAAGTTTAAAATGCCTCATAAGGAACTCAGGGTGTGAGGCCATCACATGTGATTCCGTTTTATAAATACAAAAGAAGAAATGTTTCAAAAGCCATTAATCACAGTAACAAGTAGAAGTTTGCTGCAGTGGAAAAAGCCAATTTGCTGGCCTTCGAATATTTCATTTGCAACTCCTTGAATCCACTTCTGATCACTCCAGGAAACATATCCCTGGGTTACAAGCAGGCTGCACCGAGACTCTGGGCTTGTGACTGTGAGAAAATCCCCCCGGGCTGTCCCACAGCCCAAGGCCCGGGACTGACTTGGAGTGTGTATCTTTGGTTAAGTCCTTCCAGTGATCCCAACCAAGATCCGGTGGTCCTGAAAATTCTGGCTTCCCATTTCTAATGCGGGCTGCCTGGCATAAGTGCTCCCCAGCCGTAGGGCTTGGCACGGCCGGAGATGGCACGGCCCCACAGCTTGCCAGTGCCAAGACCTCAGGGCGTCGCAGGACTGTGGCAAGTCCTAATTCCATACTAATTCCCAGGCTGGCTTTCTGGCTTCCCAGGCTCCCTGCCCTGGAGTTGAGATGTACTGGGATGCCTCCCAGGGACTGTCACTCCAGGGCGGTTTGCATGAGTGCTCCCCCAAGGCTCAGTGAAAAGAGGAATTTTTGTCAGGCTCCTTGCTAACCAGGCAGACAACTTCGTGGTTTGTCTTCTTCTGGCTCAGAAAAGTCTGAGAATTTAGAGTTCACAAGAAGTTTTAAAACGTTGGCTTTAGACTCAGTCGGGTGAAAGTCAAATCTTGAAAAGCAGAGTTCCTTCTCAAGTGGAACACTAGCTTTCCAACCAGCTCCACTGAATACTGTGAATAATAATGCCCTCTTAATTTGCAGTTGAAATCCAGAACAGAAGAACACGAGGTCCATCTGCTTACACGATCCCCAAATTATTGACAACTACAAAAACATGATGTTTGTAACCACTTCACATATAGCCTGAAACATACTAAACGATGACTTCATTTGAAGAGGTTTGTTAACATTATGAATATTATTATTGTTGGTCACAAGAGGCTTGGCCTTGTTCCAGTCTTGAAATAATTACTTTTACACTGCAAAGCTGGTTTATGAATTACAACATTAAATCAAAATGTACAGTAGTCACATTACTTCTTGGGAGGTTTTATTGTGTAGCTATTACTCTGCACACTGAATGGATTTTAACAGTCCCATACTGTCCACGGAAGAGTTTTCAATAAACTTTAGGTTTGTGAAAGAGCCCTTCCCCCTCCTAAATTCTTGTCAAATACCCAGATGGTAAATTTAGATAGAAGCCCATGCCTCTATCTGTTGTTGATAAGCATTCCTCTTCCCAGTGACAGTGAGCAAGTCTGTAGCCGATTTGTTTCAAGTTAGTGTTTTTTACATTTTGGTTTTTTTATATAGCTGCAATTTCTGTAAAAGTCACATGTAATGGAAGAAAATTGTGCTTTTCTCCCTCTCCAGTTCTCGGAAGGCATTTTAGGGAGAAGGATAATTGCTAGTGAGAGCTCAGCCCAGTAATGCAGTTTACAGCAAACGTGAGTTGCAAGGAGATAAACAAGGAAGGAAATACATGGCGATCTACCCACTTGCAGGAACTAGGCACATCTTCCAGTGAATTGTTGTGTTTCCAGATGTGTATCATTTACAGAGATGAGACTTCACTGAGATTTTTGGCTTGTATGCTTAAGCCCCTTAAGCTGTTTTGAAACTCTAAACCTGGAAGTTATGTTTGCTTCCTTTTTTTTTTTTTCTCCTTCCCCCTCCCCCCCCTTCATTTTTTTCACCTTATTCCTGTCTGCCTTTTTAGCTTGTTCTGTCAGCAAGGAAAACCAAACATTACAAAAAAAACAAAATTAGGCCTGAAACTCTGTCATTTATCTTTACACAAAGCAGTGAGTGGTCCCATTTATTTAAATTGCAGCCTTTGAGGGGAGAAAAATATGGCAGGATAACTGGTAGCTGCTTCTGCAACTTTAAAACCCGACTGAATTCTAGTGACCCACCAGGTAAATGCTAATTTTTGTTTAAAAACTATGTTGTGCTATGTGAGAGGGTCATATTTTTGATTTACAAGTTAGTAGTTTGGAGTTTTAGTTTAAAGGTATTCTAGTGAATTTTCACTGTTGCTGGAGATAGACCAATGTGCAAACACAGGGGATGCGAAGTAATTTAACCTTCTTCTAAAAGACAAGTCTTTTAGATTAAATTTCTTTGCCAAGCTGCTGATAACTGATAGTGCAGTAATGTGCACGATAACATACAGAACATCCTTGGCCTAGAGATTACATAGTATATACGGAGTGGCCTATAAATTAAACAGTGTAGTGATTTATTGGATGAAAAGAATTATGAACGTGTCAACTAGAATTAAATACCTGAGTGAAATTCTGGTGACACACCAGTGCTAGCACACTCCAGGATGCTTGCTAGCACAGTTTCCTCAGGGAAAAGGTTTCCCTTGTGATTGCTCAGTGAGTTGTCCATTTCTTGTACCCAGTGCTTACCAGAAGAGCCGGTTTTGGCCCCTGGGGCACATCGTCTTGAATCTCACTTTCTCCTGGGGCTACTCTTGGGTTGCTGCTGCTCCTTCCCAGGTGGTGCCCCATCAGGCAGCAACAGCAGCTCCAGCAGCTCCAGCTCCAACCACAGGCAGAGGTCATGGGGAAGAGTGGAGGGTTGCCCCCCCCCTCCTAGATGCTAGTAAGTAAGTAAGATGCTAGTGATGCCATTCCTAAGAAAAAAACCTGCTCCTCCTGCCCCTCCGGGTAGCACAGTTTACAGGTTGGAGTTAGTAATCTGGCGTCCGGCTTGCCCTCTTGGGCTTCTCAGAGTTGTCCAGTGCCAGAGCATCCTGTGGGCATGCGCACGGTGCAGTTCCTTGCGGCGTGCACCACCTGGTGCAAGCCCCAAAATGGGGGCTCGTGTCTTGGGAAGGGACACAGGCTGCTTTGTACCTGCTCCCGAAGAATAAAGTGCTGACTTCTGCTCTGCCGGTATGAGCAACGCTCGGGCAACTGTGCTCCTCGAGAGCTGCAACAGTCTCATGCTCTTCTGGCGCATGAGATCTTGTGTAAAGGGCTTTCAGACATCTAGGAAATCACAGCGATCGAGTTCTTTCTAAATAGGATTTCTTTTGTCTAAGAAGATTTCTGTCACTGCTGTGAAAAGGCATCTCCACGAGCGAGATGGCACTTCATTCTTCATGGGCATTAAGCACTATTTCCCTTAGTTCTGTTACAAACCAGTGAGAAACTATCAACATATTTTGATAGGTAGCAAATAAATACTGAAAAAAAAAAAGAAGTAGTTAGTTCTGAACAAAGGATTTTTGCAGTGTATTCTCCCTGAATTCTGATTCCTTAGTTTCTAGGCTTTGTTTATAGAGCTTTATGCATTTGATTTACTTCTCTGTCATCTTTCCTCTCTCTTTTGCTTGGGAAATAGACTGTAACTTGTAATGACCGAATGAACATTTGGCCAGAATAAGAAAAGTGCTAATTCCCCGAGGAAGAAGTGTGCTGCCAGTATCACTCTTGGCCCTGGTGCAGCAGCCACAGAGGCAAGTCTTTTCCAGATTTGGAGTTAGCTCTGCGTGGAAGCTGCACTCATGTGCTGTTAGAAAGGTCAAACAAAACAAGACCTTCATGCTTGCTTGAAGCTTTTTCACCTGAAGATGTCGACTGTTTTTTGGGTTTTTTTACCCAGTAAGTACGGTAGCCCCTGCTTTCTGGAATGAAAAGAATCAAGACGCTGAGACTAGTAAGGACTTTTCTGAAAGTCAAAAAGTATGATTCAAAGGCTGATTCCACAGCGCGGCTCCCAGGTGGGCTTCCCCTCCCGTAACTGCAGATGCCTGAAGGGCAGCCATCTGAACTAATTGTCAGGGACTCCCACCGGAGGAGAAGCCGGCACTTCAATTTACGTGGCCTATTTTAGCTGTCTACTTGGAATGACATACATTGTCAGCCAGACGTGTTGGTTTCTTCCTGTGGTCTAGGGTGATAAGCCCAGATGGAGACCGTAGATGTTTACATTTAGGTGAGACAAATTCATTGCTGCCGTAAGGACCAAGCTGGCTTTCCTCCCGCAACAAGGGTGGGTTTGGAAACTTTTTCCTACCTCATCTGACGTGACATCAGACAGCTTGAGTCACTAGTTCCAGGAGTCGTGGCAGAGAAGTAGAGAAGTCACTTCTCCCCAATTTCATAATTGCGTGCTGCCTGCAACTGTAGAGCTAGTTTCCTTTGTTTAATAGCAATTAGTGTTGAGAAAGCACTCGGTTCACAGAGTAATATTGGAAAAACAAAACCTGGCTTCATTAATGAAAAGCACAGTAAAATTCAATTACCTACTCATTTCCCAGCTGCCCTGTTGGAAGCAACTAAATTTCAGCTGAAACGTTGTTCATTCTTCTTGGCTGTTGTCAACAACACATGATAAATAGGAGGGAAGGAGTGAAGGTTTTTACTGAAGGTTTTACTGTAATCTGCATTTGCAGGTGTAAAGCATCGGTTACAGCCTCTTAAAGCAGCGTAAGGAACAACCACAATGCGAGCTGGGGAAAGCATTAAAAATAAGCACAAGGAAAGCAGTACCTCGTACAATGGAAATGATTTAAAATTAATTACTGAATTTTTTCCGGTTTGTATTGTTTTCTCTTGATTGAGTAGCCTCGGAGTGAATATGCTGGAAATTAACCGTTACGCCTTGTGCCACCTGTTAAGAGAAGCCGACCCAGAAGGTTTACACCTTCCCAAGTGAGCTGCACGCAGTCCTTGGGTAGCCATTATCAGGTAAATAGAGGAGGAAGGAAATTTGGAAGGAGCACCAGGGAGGAATCATAAATCAATGTGAACAAGGAAGGAATGCGAAAGGGGAAGAGGTAGTCAGAACTGTCTGAAGATCCCTACGTTAATCCTAGCTGCTAAGTGGCTTAAAAGAGGGACGGGTGATGGCGAGCATGTACTGAGCAGTACAGCTCCCTCGGTTACTGCCAATTGCAGACCAGGGGCGTGCTCCAAATCCTGTGCAATTTGAAGTCAGAGAGACTCCTTGGCCACCATAAACACAGTGTAAGCGAGCTTTCCAGCCACAGCCACAGCCACAGTAACCTGCTTGCAGAATCCAGAAAGGTTTTGTTTACCTTCTGTAATTAGCAACTAGTTTCAAATTTTCTTACTAGGTACACAAAAATCTCGAACTGTACTATGAAATTTCTGATAGCTGAAACTTAACACAAACCCTTCAAGATTTTATAAATGAAAATACTTAAAAAACCTTTCCTCCCTATGTTTCAAGTTGTGCGGACAGAAAAAAAAATGCATCCAGTAAACCTGCATTCTTCTGGGTTGACACCCCTTCCCCCCAAACTGTAAGTTGTTGCCCATACCTCTTCCCTTGTCACTGTAAAAAGTTCAGCTACGTTTTCCTGCTTGCATATTCTTTATTTTTCATCTCAGCTGCACCAATGCAAGAACCTGTCACTACTGCAAAGGTCCTTCCATGCCCGCTCCTCTTCTGCCCCCGGTATCCTGCTCCCAACTAGGCGAGCTTCCGCTTTTCCTCTGTGCCAGGCCCGGCACTCCTCTCCTCCCTGGGAGAGCCGATGCAGCCTGCCAAATGGGAAGAGAACCGTGTGCTCCGTTTGCCGCGTTGGTTTGCAACAAGCACCGAGGCAGAGGGAAGGGAGGCGGTGGCAGCGTGCGGCCGGGAGTGGGGGATGAAGAGGGTTACAGGAGCTGGGCTTTCTCTCCTTGACGGCGGCACTGGATTGCCAGGTCAGAGGAGTTCAACCTGCAAAGCTTCACCTTTACTCCTTCCCCTCGCTGGCTTCTCCCTCTGGGGCACTCTTCACCTTCCTGGCTTGATGGTTTTCTCCCTGTCCCTAAACTGTTCTGTTTCCTCAAAGTTTAGCATCTCTCCCTTTGCTAGTCTTTTTCTTCTCTACCACACAGTTGGGGGTTTCTGGTCACTTCCATACTCTTCGCTTTGGGGTGTTTTTTGAAACACGCCCCCGTGTCTGAAGCCTTTTCTGATGCTTGTATTTGTATTGGTATTGACCGTTGACCAAAGATGGGGCTGAAAAGGTGGTGGTGATGCTATAGAGCTCAAGGGTTGGTATCCCATAGGCCTCTCCCCTGTCTCCTTCACCTGCTTTCTGTGGTCAAACGCCGTACCTGTAGACCAGAAGAAGAAACGTCTGGGGCCAGAGCATATGGTATATGTGACAGGTAGAGTTCTTGGGTTGAAACCATCTCCTTGAAATAAATAAAAAGCAGAACTTCAGAAGGCAAAATCAGGCACTCAGATCCCCCACACTTTTTTTTTTTTTTTTTTTTTTTAAGCCTTTTTTTCCCCCCTGCCTGCTTGGGAGATCCTGATGATTTGAAATGTTTGACATGCAAGGTTTCTTTCTGTTGGGTGCTGCTTTCCCATACACGCTCTGCAACTGCTCAAATACCTACCCTGCCTCGTTTTCCAGGAAGGGGAGTAGCACAGATAGTTCACCTGAGACACAAAAATGGTCATTCTGGGTAAATGCAGAGATCGTATTCTTTGTTCACGCCAGATTAACTGGAAATTACCTCCCTGTCCATGGGAACTCTTAAAGGTGATCTCCCCTGGAGCAGGAATTAAGATCCATGGAAGATCCATAACTCTCGTTGGGTACAGTCCATCATCAGCAGAGCACAGAAAAACTTTGGCTTGGCCAATTTATTTTTCCAGCAGGTATTTTGAGTTCTTTTACATTTCTTTTTCCCCAAATACTTTTTCCTGTTCCCCAAAAGAACTATGTTATCTTTGTTTATAGGTAATGCAGTGCGCCGGTAACACGTTTGCCTAGATTGTAGGTCGGAAACAGTAAAACTCATTAATTTCATATACGTCACGCAGCACTAGAATAAGGCCACTTCCTCAGAGAACAACTGAGCGTTAAGCGGGGGAGTTGCTGTGCTAACAAAGATTTGTGCAAAGCATTGAAAAATGGTTAAAGAGATGGAAGAGGGCTGAGGAAACCATCCGGCCTGTCCCTCGCCTCACCCTGCTGAGGTCATGCCCAGCTGAGGGAGGTTTATGTATTTTTAAGCACTTCCATTGAGGGAGATGCCATAGTCTCCCTAGGCAAGCTGCACAGAAGCCACAACTGGTTATAAGATGGCAGAATGCGATTTCTCTTCAGAATTTTTGTCTTCCACAGTTTGTGTACACACACATTCATAAAGTAAGGCACAGGCCGTGGAGCAGCGTTTCATTTTTCAAAGCCTCCGTGTTCAGGAATCGTGGGGGGCCAGTCCGCCCCCATCACGCACCCTAACCCTAGGGATCAGTCAGCTTGATTTGTCCCTCTCTCCTCTTCCCTTGGGTCCTCCCGGGCAGGGCCGGGGCC
>NW_009260775.1:1307192-1331137 GCF_000687185.1 Egretta garzetta
AAACCAAGCAGCTGCCTCCTCTCCTGAAGCCGTCAGCAAACGCTGGCACGAGTAAGAGCCCTCCTAGCGAGGTCTGATGCTGCTCTCGTTTGCAGCCGCGTAAATAAGGACAGGTTTTGTTGCTGCGGATGAAGTTGCGTGGGAATGGCCGGTCGGGGCGGGCTGGCTTTCCCGGTCCCGGCGAGCGCGGCTGCGAGCGCTGCAAGGCTGGGCTGAGGAGGGTGTCGCTGACGGGATGCGCTGCGATCCCCTTTCCTCGCTCGGTTCGCTTTGATCCCTTCGGTATTGGCCTTTTAAGTTTCTTCTTATGCCTATTTTTTAAATCTTACCTGAACAGTTTAGAGTAGAAGAGGTTAGTTGTTTGTTTGTTTTTTTTTTTTTTTGGGGGGGGGGGGGGGAGCTCCTTGTGTTTGTAAATTACTTTGTCAGCATCAGCAAACCAGAGAGCACACAGTCAAGTGTAGACCTTTCAGAGGGCACAAAGTAATCTGGAACACACTGAAATATCAGAACTACTCAACTCTAATAAAACAATAACTTTTTTCATGATTATATAAACATTGTCCTCCCAATTATGTATTTTGAGCTGATTCTTGAAATTCGTTATAAGCATAACTTTGTTTTGGTTTTGTGCACAGCAGCTACATAACCCATCAAATTATACTGTGACATGCAATAGGATTTACCACTCATCTGACAGTTACAGCATGAAGTAATTAAATTCCTAGGTTCTGTTGTTGTGAACTTCATGTATTAATTCAGCCTGAAAGCAGAATTTGGTCTTACTTATGAATGAGGATTTTCCTGAATAATTACAGTTGCTGTTGAAATAAAAATTTTTAAACCTCAATCTTAATGGTAAATAAGGGCGGTGTAACGCCTGTCCTTTGGAAATACTCTTACACCCACTTAAGTGGAGGTGTTGGTGCATTCAGCGACTGTAGGAATATGACAGCTTTCCGAGGTCATGGCATGTTGGCTAAAACAGTTACACAGCAGCAAATACATTTTGTATCATGTGTGAGTAGTGACAGTGGTTTCGCCCGGAAACTAGTTATCGGGCATCACATGAACTGGAGCCTCTTCTTCTAACAGGGTAATTGCCCCGTTCGTATGGAGGTGTTGGTGCATTCAGCGACTGTAGGAATATGACAGCTTTCCGAGGTCATGGCATGTTGGCTAAAACAGTTACACAGCAGCAAATACATTTTGTATCATGTGTGAGTAGTGACAGTGGTTTCGCCCGGAAACTAGTTATCGGGCATCACATGAACTGGAGCCTCTTCTTCTAACAGGGTAATTGCCCCGTTCGTATTTAGACACATAGGAGACCAGTGACAGTCCCGTCACATGCTAGCTCCGTGAAACTTTTATTACTTCCTGTGATTGTGCTTGTCAGTCTACCGTTAACTACTAGTTAAAAACACGTTATTGTTTCTGTCGATTGGGTATCGGTCCATTTTCTTGCCCGCAGCCGGCGGCAGATAGTGCATTAAGTTCGGGTCAGCAGGCGTGCAAAGGCTGGCCAGCCAGCTCAGGTGACCATTGCCACTACTGCAAAACCACTGCTCCTTGATTGCTGTGTAGTGCAGCAAAGGGGGAAGCTGCGCACCTACAAATAATACTTTAAAATATTTTTTTACTCGGTAATGAAGTAACAGCACATAGCTACATCTAGGAGGTAAGTGATTTTTGCAGGTGATGTTACTGGTTTCTTTGGAGAATATGGATCTCGATGCTGTGCATTATCTGTGCGTACACGTAATGTGAAGTCTATGAATAGCCTAATTGAAAACAAATGCTTGTTGACCTGAAGATAACCTAAGACTTTAGAGCTTTGTTGGATTGAGGCCTTCGTAATTACTGCTTAAATGTAACTTAGTACAGTGCTCGTTAACTTTGAATAATTGCGTGGTGTAAATAGAAATCAAGTTCTTGGATTGTTTTGATAACTGTGAAATAAAAATTATACAGTGTTACAGTATTTAACAGAAATTAATTTATTGGCAGAAGAAATTATAGTGATTTCTGTGGCGGGCTTTTCTTTTGCTTTTCAGGACCGATAATCAAAGTTTATTGATTTTCATGAAAGTGCATAAGGAAGCATCTGCATTAGCACCTTGGTTCAGATCTGCAGCGTGCTTGGGAAGGGAATCTCAGTCTTCCCCACTCGTGAGCCTTGGTTCCTGTCTTGGGGCAGTCCTAGAGTGCGGGAAGTGGCGTTTGTTCAAGCGGTGCTGAACTGGGGGATGTGCTCCTAGTGCTGCCCAGTGCCTGGAAGGGTATTCGAGCCTCAGGACTAAGCTTGAGTCAGCTTGAGCGTAAACTTCTGAAATCTGTATGGTTTGGGCATCAGGTCCTCTCTATCAGCTCCTTGGCTCTGCAATGCGCTACTGCCAGTGGGTGCAACATGATAATGTAGCCAGAAATCATCGGGGATGCCACTGTGATTCTGGAGCTTTGTAGTGTATTTGCAAGGATAGCTTATACAAAGAATTAATAATTTAAGACTGTAACGTCTGTGGGGATGATCATATAACCTATAGCATGTTTGATCCAGTCTCTATTAAGTGTGAGTGGGATGACTGATAATTATGTTGCAGTTACCCTTTGAACTCAGCATTGGTGTTGACTCACCAAAAAGCTCCAGTAGGCAAAGGTAATTTTAACCAGCTGAAACTTTTTTTTTTTCAGTGAAAAGTAAGTTAAAAGAAATCAGCCAGCTGAAAATGAATAAAAGTATCTTTACTAAGGGAAAGTAGGGAAAAAAAAAAAAGGAAGTAAAAAAAGAAAAAAAGACGGTTACACTTGCATTGAGTCACAGAAATGTTTTTTTTTTTTTCCTCCTAATATCTTTTCATCATCCCAGAGACCTCATCTCCCTTTCTGGTATTTGTATCTATATCGTATTTTTATGAAAACTTGTAGAAAGTTAAGTAATATCTCATGTTCCCTGTATGTTGCCCAGCCACACTGTACTCTTTAGTTTTTAGACCTGGGTTAGTCTTACCTGCCCACTAATCATCCAGCTGAATTCACTCTGATTTATAAGGTATTTTTGGTATTGTGGTGTTTATAACTGAAACCAAGATCTCCACATGTTCCAGGAACATTTTTCAAATTATTTCATTAGGAGGGATGGTCACCTTCCTGACTTAGGATTTCTTCCTCTTGCTTCCTAAATTCATACCTTTTTTTTTTTTTTTTTTTTTTTTTTTTTTTTCCTGTTTTTTTTTTTTTTTTTTTTGTGTGTGTATGTATGATTCTGTAACATGTTATAATCTGGTTTTGCACTAGGGTTTTATAAACTTTTTCAAAGCATAATAATATAATTTCCCTATTTCAGGATTATGCAGTTCTGCCATGGCTAAATTGATAAGATTTGTAAAACTGGCATCTCCTCTGACCCTTTAGTTATGTGATTTGACTTTCACTGACATTTTTTTACACATTTCTGAATTACCACTTCTTTGAAACATGCCCCTGAGAAATGCAATTAAATAAAGTCTGGTCATGCTTGTTTGGAAAATTCATGCCATCACAAAACATTCAAGTTCCGTGTTAACAAAGGGTTAATCTTTCCAGTTAAAAGTGCATGGCAGTTTATTATGGAAGCACTGCTGGGACGGGAACATATGCTATTTTTTGCACTGTGGTAATTGCACAGTGAGATTTAGATTACTCAGGATTCATTTTAAAAAATGGATGCTTAAAACTAAATTCCTACATTTATATTTGTATGCCAGAATAACTGCACTTGCATTTAGAAGTGTTAAGCATTTAGCAGCTCCCACTGAAATCAGTGAAAGTTTTTTTTTTTTTTCATCTTAGCAGCAGTTACAGGAGGATTTAAAAGCTGCTTCCTGTGTTTTGGCTGAAACACCAGAAAGCAATACTGTACTTACTTACTTTATTTTTAGAGATCCATTGGTAACGTGGAATGTAGTTTTTTTGAGTACCTGAAGAAAAGACTCAAAATAGCCTCGAGTGTTGCCCAACCAACTGGCCCCTCAGTGGTCCAAAGCAGGAAGCTTCAGTTACAGGAGGATTTAAAAGCTGCTTCCTGTGTTTTGGCTGAAACACCAGAAAGCAATACTGTACTTACTTACTTTATTTTTAGAGATCCATTGGTAACGTGGAATGTAGTTTTTTTGAGTACCTGAAGAAAAGACTCAAAATAGCCTCGAGTGTTGCCCAACCAACTGGCCCCTCAGTGGTCCAAAGCAGGAAGCTTGAAGTGCAATCTGGTTTGGCTATAGCCATTTTAATCTTGGTGTAGCATCTTCAATCTTGTTTTTTTCTTGAAACATTTACCAGAAGGGATTGCCCTGAAGGGACAGGACGTTTTCCCTGATGAGGAAACCCTAGCTGTCTTTAACTAGGGAATATGAGAAACCGGGGAGGAGCTGGGATTTGGAAGTGGCTGCTGTGACCTGCGGGGCATTCATCTGAAGAGAAGATGCAGGACTCTTCCCTGGGGCCAAAACCCAGGAGTCCTGGCAGCCAGAGCGCAGGGGATGTGTGGGTCCCTGGAGGACACAACTGTGGGTTGGTTTAAGCCTCTGAATCTGTGGCTGATAGTGAGGTCGTCTCCAGTTCGGATGTCAGAGAGTCTTTTGGGAGAAGAAGGGTTTTTCCATTCTGCCTCCAGCAGTATTTGGGGCATTGTCTGGTCTGGTGTGTTGGCTCAGCCTGCTCCCAGCAGACCCTTTGCTGGTGCGGCGGGCAGACCTGCTGCTTGCTCGTACCATCTTGGATCCCTCGGTCTGTGTGAAAGGGTGGAGGAAACAAAAGCAGCAGCTTGCAAGGGAAACTATGATACTGGTGAACTGCGGAATGCCTTCTGGAACACAGAGGTAATTAAAAAGAGGATAATAGACCTTTTCCTCCAGTATTCTAGTTGCAGTAATGCTAAATGCTACTTGTAACAAAATTAGATTACAGAATAATTCAAAGTGGAGTAGCGAGCTTGGTGATGACACTGTAAAACTGTAAGCTAGGACTGTAAGAATGTCTTTGTGAGGAGGACCCAAGCACTGACATCCTCCTGTCGGCTCGCTTGCGTTTTGCAAGAATTTGCTTTTGAAGAGAGTTGCTTGCCTTTCTGCTTTCAAGACACGTTTGCCTGATGACTTGAGCCTTCAGCTTCCCACAGATTTTTAACAACGAAGTTACGTGCCACAAGCAGACCACATTTATTACAGTGACTGTAGTAAGTACTAAAAGTAATTTATCTTACAGGGCTAATAAGTGTGCTGCCTTCACCTAGACCGGTTGTCTGGTTTCTCTCTCTTCCCAACGGGCTGTCCAGCAAGAAGCAGTGCAGGAGCAGACCAGACGGGTGCATATCCAGATCAACCGTAATGTATGTTTGCAGTCCGGTTTGGTGAGGTGGAGAACAGGCTGTGGGATTCAGGTGGTGCTGTGGGATTCAGGCAGTGCTTGACTTGAGAATAAGCTCTTGCCCACCAGGCTCTGTGATTGAAACATCTCAGCTCCACAGAAGACAGCTGCGTGTTTTCTCATGTTCCAAGTACTCACAGGCAGAGTTAACTAGTTCAAAAAAAAAAAAAAATTAAATCACTCTGTAGGTGTTGTTTTCTAATTAGGAAATTGTGAAGCATCCTTTCAACTTGATCTGATAAGCAAGTTACAGAAGAGGCAGTTAGCAGCAGAAGAATGGTTAAATGTCACGTTTCTGGCATCCAACTCTTGGATTTTATTCATCAGAGACTTACGCTGGCCTCGTGCGTGTTGGGTATTTTGCTGAAGGAATATGATTTCCGATCACTGTTGAGCCCAATCCTTCATTCTTCATTTGCGTGAAATTCCCAGTGCTGTCGATGATTCATGCTTACACTTCTACAACATTCGAAAGTGCTTTTATTGCTAATCTCTAAAGAGCATATATAAATATAGGAAACAAGCACTATTTGTCGCTCAGTAGTGAATATCAAGGCCAAGCTTTGATTGGGATTGATGGAATCTGAAGTGAGTCCAGCCGGCTTTTATCTGCTGTGCAAAGCAGCCGTGAGTTAACACTGAAGAGCCAGGATGAGGGGAAGAGAGGAAGCGAAGAGCTCTTGTCTGTGTCGCGGGCTTTTAAAAAGTTGCAGGAAGTAGATCTCAGTTCAGATCAGGTCGTATTTTTTTCCAGCACTTGAACTCTTAATGTATTCCTGGGGCTCTCCACACACACGGGTATTAATGTCCTTTCTCTCATGTTCAGGAAACGAGATGGGGGCAGATGCAGGCTGAGCTTGGCAAGGCTTGCTAGGTCAGGTGCAAAGCCACACTGGTGCGGTCGTATTAGTCTGCCCCCAGATGTTGGCCAGGAATAGAGGTGCCCTAAAATCTGGAGAAAGTGGCCACCTTGTGTGTAGACAGCAGGAGGTAAAGCTTCCCTTTCATTCGATTTCCCTGCCTGTCTTTACGTAGTATAATCTACCACTGCAGTGCAATTACAGCCCTTGTGCTGTTTAATGAAACTCCATGTGAGTGGAGCTTCAGGGGTTTTATTCAGAGAGGCACACAGTCGTTTGGCTCTGATACGGCGGTATACCTCCCTGGTACAATTTATGGTGATTGAGCTTCTCTGAGAGGGGATTTCATCAACCAGCGATAGTCCTTCCTAAAGCTGATGGATGGATGAGGTTTAGGGCTCACAGTACTGAGGAAGTCTGCCTGAGCAGCAAGGTCATGCATAGCCAAATTCCGCAACCGGTGCTTGGAAGTAAGGTTAGCCATGCAGATGAAGTGCAAGATGAGAACTGAGGATTTCAGTCTCTGTCCTGTCCTTTTTTGGTGATTTTTGAGCAGGGCTCGTGTTCGGTCCTTTTTTTATTATTTAATTTTCTGCATAAATGCTTCTCTTCCTAAAAGAACTGGCATGTGGAAACCCACGCTAACCTTTAGGAGATGTTCAGATGTGAAGGTGGTGTGATACAGAGCTATCCTTCAGTAAAATTGTTGGACTCCATGTGGTCGACATTCCCCTCACCGGCTGATGGTTTGCATTTCAGTGCTGTTTCCCAGAACCTTTTTGAAATTTGCAGGCGGATTTTTACATTTCTTTCAACCTGAAGAGTGAAGCCGTGTAAATGGAAGATGATTGAGGTCACAGATATATTTAGGGAGCTGGTTCTACTTTTATTTATCTCCAGTTGCTAATCAGTTACCTTTTATACCTGAGTGTCTTTGCATGGTACTGTGCAGGAGGAGGTTACTTGCTTGTTTCTGTTGACAAAAAAATAGTATTTTTGCTGGCCGCAGCTCTTGAAAACTTAATTTATTTAGAATTTAAATTCCAAATAAAAGTAAAACCTAAGAAACAGTCTCTTTTACATGACATGCTTACAGGGTCTTTTGGACGCTGTTGAACTTCCTTCATTTGTCCAAGTACCTCTGTTGATCACTGAGTAGTATACCTGTGCAAGGGCTGTTTGCTGCTCTTGTTCTAACGGAATACCTGTGCCTACAGCAGAAATGCAGCTGAACTCTCAGTGGCTTGGAAAAGATGTATTCAGAGTTCAAATTTCACACTATTCCTGCTTTTCTATGTTTGAGAATATAGAAAGCTATTTCACTCCGTGTAGTGAAATGGCTTTTTCTTGTCTAGGGAATAAAGGAGGTGTGCATGCATTGTGTTGCTTACAGAAAGAATTTGACAACCTTTCTGCAGCACGCCTTGGCTGACGAACCCATGTGGTTCACATTCAGCTTCTCTAAAAGGGTGTCAAATCTTAATGCTCCCTTGGGAGATGCCTGGGTCTTAACAGGCACGGCAGACTCAAAAAGAAAAATAAGTAATGTTTTTGTTTCTAATGATTACTATCTAAGCGTTATCAACGTTGCACAGTTAAAAGGATTTCCTGAATATATCCTCTACTAAATCAAAAACTGTTAGGAATTGCTAATGGGGAATTGAATATTACAGCAGTACTTAAATAGACGGCGGTAGTGTTCATTTGCTAAAAGCAACATAAGTAAAGTCTAGGTTTGTTCAGGCTACGGTGCCCTCAGGTATGTAGGAAGAGTAAGTGCTGATCGTAACTACCTGTAAGATAGCCTGCTCTTATTTCATACTTGGATGCTTTACATTTTTGAAGCAGGTGAATGAATCTTTGGAAACAATAATGAAGGCTGTTTGATATTTCATCATACAATTGAATTGCTTACATTTAAATAACATCTTATCTATATTTTTGTGCATTACTTTATCTGAATCTGATTATCAATCACCTTTGCTATGCTGCCACAAAGCTAGATGATCCTGTGATTTTATGACTGCCACTGTGCTGTGTAATTCCCCTAGATTAGAGCCAGTCTTCACTGTTCTTGTTTACTGTAGATGATCAAGCTTTTTGAAATTAAGCATCTTGAATGGCTAAGTATATCTATAGGTACTCGGTGTGCAGCACCCAAACTTTGGCCCGAGTGTCTGTATCTCCTGAAACTTGCAGTTATTTTCTTTTGGTGTTGATAAGGGTATAATATTTGCAAAGGTTTACATATTTAGAAAGTTGATTGCCTTGTCTGGGATGTCAGATTTGATTGGGAGAGAGACCTAAATTAGGAGGTGTTTAATGTTGATTATTTTCTCCTTTTGCCTGTCAGTTGGTAAAAGCTCCTGTTATGCTCATCTATACGTGACTTGGCATATGGATTTAGTATCCTTGCAGGCTGAAATTCTCATTTGAGTAGATTACTGTATTTTTTCCATTCTGGTCCTATTAATAAATATCCTGAGGCTTGCAAAGCACTTTGTTGTTTAAACACAGGCTGTGGAAAAGAATCTGAAGATCATCACTTGAGAGATGGATATTAAGCTTGCTTAAAAACTTGGAAATGTATTTATACTTTCCAGGTGGGGTCTTGAACGAGCATAGTGTATGGTGCTATCTCTATAAATACCAAACCAAAACAAAAACCAAACCCATAAACAAATTGTGTAGGAAGAAAACCATAGGTACTTGCAGCCTGGTCCTGTTCTTGCTGAAATGTGTCCCGGCTCTTGAAACAGATGTTGAGTCCAGCTTTGTGCAGAGGCCACACCCTCTGTTTCCCTTGGCAAATTGTCTCACATTCCAGCGACCCTCTGGGCAAAACATCCTTTAATTGGTACTGTGGCCTTAAATGTTTCCTTTTTTCCTCTGTGGTAAATTGTTCATGCCCTGTATCCTTGCAGGCTGTCATTAATATTAGCATACTGTGATTATGTACCCCTTTAATGTCAGCTTTTGTAGCTGCACATATTGAATGTTGGAAATACTCCCCATTTCCATTTAAGTTATCCTAAATAAAAGCAAGTGAGTAATTTATTTTAGTGCGGAGTATGGTACTGAGGAACTTGCGGCAGAAAATTGGATATTTTGTTGGTTTGCAAGCAGAGATCTCTCTGAGTAATTGGGGAAACCCCTGACTAGCTGGTTGCTTCCTCTCCCAGATGCCTGTTTCTGTGGTCTTTCCTTGTGAGTGCTTTCGTACTCAGGTTCAGAGCCCATTCCACCATCTGAGCCCATCTGGACAAATGGTAGAAACAGGTGGTAGGAGAGAAAGAGCACGTCTTGGCTTTTTACTGGATGGTGGATGTCTTTCAGAGTTGCAGCTGCTGCATCTCATGCTACTTGTGCTGTCTGCAGTGTCTTGGTAGGAGTAAGAGCAATGACCAGAGGGGTTTTATTTAAACCTGTATGAGAAGTAAGCGTGAACCTCAGGAACTATCCCTTAGTGAGGGATGTGAGATGTTCAGGTCTTGAGAAGATGTACGTAACTCAGTTCAGTTTTGAGCCCCTCACTACAAGAAAGATGTTGCGTTGCTGGAGCGTGTCCAGAGGAGAGCAACAAAGCTGGTGAGGGGTCTGGAGCACAAGTCTGATGAGGAGCGGCTGAGGGAACTGGGGTTGTTCAGCCTGGAGAAAAGGAGGTGGAGGGGAGACCTTATCGCCCTCTACAACTGCCTGACAGGAGGGTGTAGCGAGGTGGGGGTCGGTCTCTGCTACCAGGTAACAAGTGATAGAACGAGGGGAAATGGCCTCAAGTTGCACCAGGTGAGGTTTAGATTGGACATCAGGAAAAATTTCTTCACGGAAAGGGTTGTCGAGCATTGGAACGGGCTGCCCCGGGAAGTGGTTGAGTCCCCATCCCTGGAGGTATTTAAAAGACCGATAGATGAGGTGCTTAGGGCCATGGTTTAGTGGTGGACTTGGCAGTGTTAGGTTAACGGTTGGACTTGATGATCTTAAAGGTCTTTTCCAACCTAAATGATTCTGTGATTCTGTTTTCACTGGAGAGATGTCTGACACACACCTGCATAGCTCGCAGCATCGTTTGGGTGACAGACAGTGCATCTTAACACTTCTGGTCGGCTTGGGAATGGGAGATAGCCCTTTTTAGTTGGGAGCTGCTGGCCTGTGTCCTTGTAACCTCAGAGATGAACCGCCGTGGTGATGCACACTTGGGGCGACTGTTGGAGGAACATGGGAGACTGTTGCTAGCGGAGGTAGAGCACCATATAACAGCTGAGCATTGCATCCTTCGCTTCCGGTTGCATGTGATGTACCAAAAGCCAAAACATCCAGGAGCGAATGGCGGAAGATTTCACCCACTCCCATGCGATGTCGTGTGAGGGCATGAGTCAATCCTGTTCTCAGTGTGTCCTGGCAGTTTTGGATTTAAAGCCACTGGATTTTCCAGAGACGGTTCGTAGTCCCTCTTCTTCTGCAGAAAGCGAACTCCTGCTCAGTTTGTTGAGCTTAAGGGCACATTTTTATTTTTTTTTTTTTCCAGGCAAGGATTCTTCTGGTGCATCATTCTGGCATGTAGCTGGTTCTGGGCTGCTTTGTTTTCATGTGGCTGGGTGAGCCTTCAGTTGGATGTTCTGGCTGCAAGAAATGAAGTTGCTGGTGATGAGCTTAGTTTCCAAAGTTAATGAGGAGCATCAATTTGAATTCTTCTATAAATATTTATGGCATTTTATTTTTTTGCATGTCCTTGTCCTGAAATATGTTCAAGAGGTCTGATTTAGATTGACGTAAATCTGAAATTCAGTCTAATGCCACAGGAAAACAGACTGATTAAATGCAAAGTTGAGAAATTTATTGCCCACTTTACCTCTCTTCTTCCAGAATGCTTCTGCATTTTAGTCAGGCTTTTCCATGCACGACTGCACAGCACATGTGAAGCAATGCCAAATGCTGTATTTATGAGAATGTAAGATGAGAAAAATGTTGCAACAGGGCAGAGTTAGTCTCCATCAGAATCACAGAGGAGAAAAAGAGTAAAAAAGAGCAACCTATGCAGTCCTTCTCTGTAATTGTACGTTACTTTGTCAAATGTTTTTGTTACTAAATTTAACAAGGAGAGTGTGAGTTGCTTACATTTAATTACAGAAAAGATGCTGTTGTCCTTTCTGATTGCTGATTAGTTTATGGTTTGCCTTCTAGCTAATTATTTTTTGGGGGAAATTCTCCCTCCTGTGAGTTCTCTGATGGAGAATAGTTGTCCCACTACAGGCGATTCATGGCATCAGAAGTGGTCCTTCAGTTCTTTAATTATTTGGTAGCACTGTAGTCTTTGAAAGCATTTCATGACATGAGAAGTTCGGGAGTCTCCATTTATTGAGTCTTTTTTGCATGAATTTGGAGAATTTGTTTATTGTCAGTGGTGCTGAACAGAACCACGTATTTTTACTTCTCGAGAGGGTACATAATGGCTGGAGAGGATTTAAATCCTTCAGTGCTAGAACAGCATTTCTGGCTATAAATTAAAGTTTTCATAGTGTGCCTACTAGACTGTAAATCAGACCGAACTGGAGTCAATATTTTGGCCCTTACGTCAGCTGATTCTGTATTTGCATTGGTGCAGGCTTTCTCAAACCTAGGTAAGCAAGACCTATTTTTGTGCCTTTAAATATGTTGTAGTGGTATTCAGACATCTTCTGTGAAATGATGGGGAAAAACGACACTTTGGATTGTCAAATTTATTGTCTTTCAGTGACTTTTAGGTCTGCATAGCTGAGTTTCAAAATATGCCTTTGCTAGGAGCCAGTCCTGTACATTTAGCCAGCTGAAACCTCGGGCAGTGTTTTCTTTCTCTCTCATGTGGTGTTGCCAATACGAAATGCCCAGTAATTGTTCCTGTGCAGCAAAACTCTTTTAATGCTGTTGCAACTCCTTTTTTTTCTCTGCAGGGCTGAAAAAGGTGAAGGGCAGTATTTCTGTCCCTAGAGTGAAATGCACGCAGAGAGCACATCTGATGAGTAGCAAGCTACTGGTTGTTTTGGGTTTGGGGTGGTTTTTTTTCTGTCTCTGAGCATAACCCCAAAGTGTTTGGCAAGAAATATTACTGCCAGGAAGCCCTTACAATTATTATCTATGACTATAAATATGGTACTGGTTACCTTAACTTGCATGTAATATTAAGCGGGGTTGACTTCCATCTTTCTTTTGGCTTATTTTGTACCAGTTGTTTAAATCACTTGCCCTTTGTGTAGAATTCATGCCTGAAAAAGGAATTCTGACTGAGGAAGAAACATTGAATTCCTTTCCTTTAGTAACATGTTCCTGAGGATGGTTTTTTTTGTTTGTTGCTTTTTTTTTAAAGTTCTTTTAAATTCTGTCTCTTGCTCTTGATTTCATTAAAACAGCATGTCCGATAAATGTCTGTTAAAATCATTGACAATGCGTACTGCAAAACTTTGGAGTTCTTTTTGCATGCCTCGGTGTATTCTGTACTAGAGAGACTAGCATTAAAAATATGTGTTTCTTGCTTTAAAAGGCAAATTACTAACATTTATTTTCTCCCTGGCAAGCAGCACACAGGTGGAGTTGAACATTTGAAAGCAAACTGTTGATCTGAAACATATCTTGTCAACTTAGAGCTGTTTTAGTTAACTACAAATCAGAAACAGAGTGTATCCCTGTTTGAGAAACTATGCCGGATCCTTAGGGTACCCTTTATGTTGCCCCTTCTCTTTTTTGAGCATGTCAGTTCCACAGTTTTTAATGAGATCAGATTTATAAACTGATAGGAGCAGAGCTTGTGCATAGCTTGTTCTGTGAAGTGTTTAATGCATTTTGGTGCATTCAGAGGTAATAGCATTGAGAGTGTGTACGTATGTCCTTGGTTTTCACAAATAACCTTGTTATGTTCTTGGTGATTCATCTTGCTGTTTTCTGGCAGAAAACTTTTTTTTCCTCTCCAACTAGTGGTAATATTATTCAGTGTTCTGTAAACTCAGTAGAATTGATATTTATCTATTAAGGATGCAAAACCAAGGGGGAAAATAGGAGATTACATTTATTCTGGGATAAGTATCTGCAGTTAATGGAGTTACCAAGAGGAATTAATGTGTCTTACTACTCATATTTTTTAATTCCGCTTGAACTGGCCTCTAGCTATCTATTTGAAAGCAAGCTTGAATGCAACTTAAACAGGGTGACTGGAGCAGGGCAACATTAAATACTCTGACTCATCACAGCGCATATTTAGGTATTTAGACAAAAATTTAAGTGCAGTTTCTCAACCTGGCTCCAAGTAAGCAGATAAAGAAAAGGGCTTTTTGATCACATCGGTCAGGCAAACGAGGCTGCTTTTACATGAGCTTTCTTTGAATTTCCTGAGGGCTTCTCTGCTGGAAGCAGAAGTGGGAAAACAAACGGCTGTGTATTCCCTGTCACCCGTTACAGTTATGTCTTATGATGGGGTTTCTTTGCATTTGGGATTGTCCTTTTGGTCTGTGTTGCACCACACGCAGTTGGTCCCAGCCCTGTGAGTGGTGCTTTCAGCCTCAATGATGGTTATAAATAGGCAAATCTAGTGAAGGCTGAAGGTCAGGACTATTCCTGCCCTACTGCATTGACCTGCTCTGAGCGGCCACGGGCTACAGGAGTGTTCTCATTTGTTTCAAACGAGGAAAGTAACGTGGCGTTTGGGTGGGCGCTGTAGATGCGGTCTTACTGATGGTTCTGCTGGGCGTTTTCCTGAGCTCCGTCCTGCCCCTAGCAGCCATTCGCTGCAAGACCACTGCCTCTTCAGCCGGTGTGCCCCAGTGTTTGGTGCGTGCTCTGTCTGAGTGAGCGTAACACTTTTAAAAGAGTTCCTTGTATAGAAATTGTGCTGACACTCAATGGCGGCCTGAAAAAACCCCTATTCTCTTGTGTTTGGTGGGTCCTGAGTCTTTTCAACTAATTACCAGTGGCTTGGTTTTCATTAGTCCTGGAGGTTGTTAGCTCCCAAAGACTTCAGCTGCAGCTTTGTTTCTTCAACATCACCGAAGAGCGACACTTGGAGATTGAGTTAATCATTCATGTCAGTCTTTCTGGCTTATAAACAACCCTGCTGACTCCACCTAAGTGAAGGCCAAGCCAGCGTGCAGACCTACCTTCCCACCACGTTGGCGAGGAGCTGTTTCTTTAGGAAAAGAGACCCTCATAATCACAAGTGTGTCTGCTTTGTATCTTTCTCTTGTGTATATGTATTACCACGTATTAGTTACATATTTGTGTGCATTTTAAGGCTATGTTTGTATACACTGTTTTTTTATTTCTTCTCTGCTGGAAGTATTTCACTTGTGGTTATCCCCAAGATTACCCAATCACTGCATTATGGTTGGTCTTTAACGAATGTCATTGGCATTGCCACCACAGGAGAGAGGGAGCAAGGTGTGCTGGCTGGCCTCTTGAGGGTGCGACAGAAAACTCGTCCTCTCTTGCTGGAAGATGCTTAAGTTACCTTGCCGAGACCAAGTTCAGTTTTCCAGTTTGAAATGTTTTCTTTGTGAGTACGGGCATTTCTTGTATCCTGTAAAAAAGAGAGGCACTGACATATTGTGGACATGCAAGGCCAGATTTGCTGGTGTAATACCCGGCTGTGACTATGGACTGCTGTGGTATTTTCAGTGCTGGTGTTACGGAGACCTCACCTGCGAGTTTTAGACAACTATTTCTCTGAAATGCTTTTCCTTAGAACTGGCTTTTGTCTTTCAACAAAAGTAATTTTGATTGTGTCAGGAGTGTTTGGTACAGTTTCCTGGCTCACTTTCACTTCCCATAGGTTTTTACCCTCTTAAGTGTATTTAAATGTATAATTAAAATGTACTTCCTAAATGACCTCTGAAACATGTACTTCCAGTCCTGGTAAGTTTATGTAAGTATAACTTCAGCACCAAGGAAAATTGTACAATGGAAAAAAAAAAGAGAAAAGGAAAGAATAGCTTTTCTTCAGCTCCTTTAAACATCCGCACACCCCCCGCTTGCTTCGGTGCACATCTTCCTCCCATTCGTAGTAGGCTTAGATTGTTTTTAGCACTCGCACTTTATTTCCAGGAGACTGATGCGATTTAGCACTGCAGAGGGACCAGAGGAAATGATCTCTTGACTGAGTCTATTAATTATTGTTCCCCCGAGAATCTGTTTCTTCTTCAGAAAGAATGGCAATAGTAAACAGAGAAAGCATGCTGGAAACAAGCTCGTGCAATTATTACTCACGTGTTGGGCAAATTAGGGGACTGATCCTTTCCCCAAAGGAAAGGTTTCAAAGAAGCATATTTATTCTGTTTTGATGTAACTTTTTGTAAGAAAATCAGTCATTGAGCCTGTAATTCTTCATATGTGCCTGGAGCTTGAAAGTGATTTCTTTGGAAGGAAAATATTTGGAAAGTTCAGCAAAATTCCACTTGGCCAATATCTAGGAATGCAAGACGCGGGGGACCTCCTGGGCCGCGTATCCCTGCCCCTTTCTGTTGCACACAGCTACGCGTAATCCTTTACATAAACAGAGCAGGCTCTGTGTCTCAGGAGTTTTTCTTCCGTTCACTCCTTCTGCTGAAGGGCTCTTCCAGAGCCCTGTGACTGATAGTCATCTTTTCATATTGGCCTAAATTCATTCATGGGGCAGCATGAGCTTTTAGCTTAAACTGCACTTTTACTGCCCTGGTGTTTATCCAAGTTTTTCCCCCCTTCATTTACTTTTGGCTGAGGAAGGGTGGCTGGCCCTTTGCTGTGATGGACATCTTTCTTCTGTGCCCCTACCTAGAAACCAGCCTTTGCGCTTGTTGCTTTCCTCAGGTGTGGGCTTCATGCACAGTGGAAACGAGAGCAGAGTGATGGGAGTTCCTATCGTGGCCTGAAGTCAAGGAGAAAATGTCCTCTCTCCCGATCCCTCCCACACCCCGACAACTATAAATGGAGGCCGAGCTTAGCAGCTGACATGAACATCGCAGCAGTCTTCATTTGTATGAATACCGCCCTTGGCAACCTTTTCAACTCATAGCTCTTTTGGTTTTTTTTTGGTTTTTGTTTTTTTTTTTTTAATTTCCCATCTTTTAAATAGATGCCCTAATCAGTTTTATTCTGCAGTTCCTCAAAAGCGTCCCCTTGGAGACTGGGATCTGCTGCCTCCGCAGGCAGAGGAGAGGGAAGCTGGGCACATACCTCATCTCTCTCACTCATGCTGGAGTTTATCTAGAGGTGTGTTTTTCGTGGCTCCTGGTTTGGGGGACAGAAGGGGGAGAGGTGGAGTTGGGAGGTAGCAAACTGTAGCTACGGGGGATGAAAAAGGAAAGAAAAGGGCAAAGTATTGATGAGAAAGAGAAGGGTAGAGCTGAGGAGACCCCGCTGTCGTTGTGTTTGGAAGCCAGCGCTGATCCCTCGCAGCCCCCTGCCCTTGCCCCGGTACCCCTGGCACAGCCCAAGGGGTACAAAAACTTCTGGCACTTGGAGTAGCAACTGTGGAAGATGCTCCTAGATGCCTCCGAAGATGCTCCTAGATGCCTCCTTACCACATTAAACCACAGTAAGTGAAGCAGATGTTCCTTACTGTGGGGAAACCTTTGGCTCATATGAACAGATTTCTTTTGTTTGCGCCACTGCTACCGTGACAATAACTAATTTTGGTATGTGTAGCTCGAATTGAAGGAAGTCTTCTACTTTTACGTTTGCCTAGCATTAGTTATGGATACACTGTCATCGAGAAAGTCATGCTTCTGCCTGGAATGTAATATATGTATTTGACAAAGGTGACCACAACTTAAAAGGAGTAATGTGAACTACTTCAGTCCCCTTCCTCTCCCTAATTCATTCGCTTCACTGGCTCTATTCTTTCTGTTTTGCCAAAATTGAGAAAACAGAAAATACACGATTAAAAAGACACAGAATGGTATATACTATTTATTGCAAACTGAGTTAATTTAAAATGACGTACATTTTCCATTCATATTGGCTTTATTCCTCTCTTACACGGCTGTGCTTAAGATTTAAAATCACTGTCTTTGTGCTAAGAAGTGGCCTTTTGTGCTGTGCATGCTCACCAGGGATATGTTGCATTGGGGGCAATGTAATTTATACTTGTAAAACTTTAAGGATGACATTACATTTAGTAAAGGGTTTTTTTTGCATGTCATGAATCTGAATGGGGAAGAAGAAGAACCGATCCATGTATGCCTCATTGTTTACTGTGTAAGTGTGCCAGCTCTCTCCTACATCTTTTTCCTGAGGGCTGTAAAGTTTTAGTAGCACTTAGCAAAATGTTCAGAGGAAATACATGCCAATATGATTTTAAGGACAGCATGAGGCATTTTAAAGTAGTGACTCATGCAAAGTGTTAATAAATACAAGTGTACTCAAATTGCTTAAAGCTGCCCTTGTTACATTATGAAGGTGAGAGGTGCTTCTGAAATGCCAAATCAAGATTGAATTATCTTTGAAATTGTCCATCTGTAAACATCTGTCTAATGTATATTGGCTAATTTTCTGACATTTTGTGGCAGGAGGAGTCCACAAACTTCAGAAGCTTTAAAAACCTTGGTGAAGTTTATGAAGTTTTCAATTTTTCTGTCACTATGAGTACTTTAAAAATGTTTAAAAATGGGTTCTGATGAGTTCTGTATGAAATAAATAGTGATAAATAGTTGGTTGTCCTTCCCAACCTGGTCACACAGTGCCAGAATGGCCTGGGGGTGTTGAGAGGGTTATTCCAGTTATTGGTGGCCTGGAAGCCTCCTGGTTGATCTGGTGGAGCAAAGACCCCATGCACTCCCCCTTGTCCCATTTTACGTTTCCTGGGCAGGTTTAAGATGTGGGGTGCAGTGGGATGGTGGTAGGAGTCTGCTGTAGATGCCAAGTTCAGCTTTGCTCTAGAAGTCCTTAATGGCACAAGGGAAAGAAATACTACTGGGACATACATGTCTATGGGAAACTTTTATTTTTTAGAGATGATGCTATTAATAATGATAGGGAGGATATTTCTGGACACAGTAGTCAACATACTTCTTCTCCTAATAGTTATTGAATGAAAAGATCACTGTGTTTCAGGCTTAGTTTTGGTATGTAGGAATGACCTTGTGGAAGAGCTGACTAAGAAAAGTCTTCAAACAAATGCTTACCATTTAATTAATTTCAAATAGAAAAGTGAACAAAATATGATCAAAAATCAAGGGGAAATCATTAATTAAATTAATTAAACTGAAGAGATGACATTTTATTTTTTTTAAAACAAAGTCCTCAGACTGTCTGAATAAAGGGCAAGCAGAGATCCTGCACCGCAGGCTGTGGCTTGGAGGTTAAAGGCTTCTGTGAAAATCGTCAAAAGTCAAGCTGAGCTCTTTACAGAGGAGACTGATGCAAATAAAAGAGGTTCTTCAGACATAAGAATGAGGACTGAAACGAAGCCACAATGCATTGAAGGTGTAGTATACCATAAAAATAATCTGGATATGATCTCAAAGCTAGATATATTTTCTACCTCTACTCTCAACAATAACAGTTCCCTTGGAGGTGCTGTATTAAAACCAAGATAATTGGTGTGAGGGCTTGAAAGAGAATCTCTGATTTATAATAAAACCTAAGTGTCTGACCTTCCTGGATCCTGAGAGCTGTATGATAGCCATCCCTATATGACCATAAGAATCCCACAAGGTCAAAAGTTGTGTGTATGTTTTCTTCCTCCTAACTTATATTGATTTTTCTTGTAAAATATATTACTTCTCTCTGCAAGTCGTGCGTTTGCTGTTTCATTAGACATCTCAAAATAACATAGGGGACTAATGCATAAAATTTAAAATGTAATCTCAAGCATTTTTGATAGATCAGTCATTTCAGAGCTGCTCACATGTGACTAGAGAATGACAACTATATCCCTTGCTGTTGAGAAGAAGCAAAAATGTGACTCGGGCACCTATAGATTGGTTATCCTGACATGAGTTGTTTGAAAGGTTTTGGAACAAGGACATCATTATTAAAGACAAGGAATAATGATGAATGGAAAATGAGAGAAAAATGAAGCATAATTTTACAATAGCCAGATTGTGCCAGAATAGTCTGACGGTTCTCTTTGACAGTTGTTGCCTTTCTGAAAAGTGTGTATACTTTTTTTTTTCAGGTGTTAAATTTTAGGTAGAGAAAGGAATTTATGCCATTGCAGAGACCACTGGTATGGTTTCCAGGTGTTAAATTTTAGGTAGAGAAAGGAAGTGTTTATGCCATTGCAGAGACCACTGGTATGGTTTCGCTGGGAATCTGAGTAGATTTCCAGCGACCATGTTCAAGAAAGATAAATCGAAGCCTGAGAAGTTGTAAGAAAACATTTAAGGAAACAGAGGTACTGTGATCTTGAGGACTGGAGGAGAATAGCTTTGCTTAGCCTAGCAAAAGGGAAGATGAGAAGGGTGTGATTATTCTCAGTGACTATATCAAGGGAACAAATAGAAAAGAAAGAAAATTCTTTCCGTTGAAGCACAGTGATGACAACAAGTGAATCATAAAATAGGCATAAATAAACTCAGGTTAGCAATTAGGAGCCTTCTGCTATGGAAGTAGGGTGTTTCTCAAGCAACCTCTTAGTCAGATGATGCTCACCTTCTCATGTTCTCTGCAATAGTGTTGTCTACAATAGGAAATACCTGTTCTGACCAGGACTTGTGGGGTCCACAAGAAGTATTGGTTTTCACAGAGGAACTACTTTAGATCAAAAAGATTTGCACTGAGGAATTTGTGGTGGTTTCTGTGGGCTATCAGCATTGTGTATATCTGTTCAAAAGCTTGTATTCCACTCTGAATAAATGAAAAATAGAGCCTTGAGCATCCATGGAGATAAAATGTGCTGGAGGACACAAAACCTGAAAAAGCTATAAGGTATTTTCATCTCTAGACCTCTTTATTGAGTGGAGTGTATTTAGAATGGAGGCAGTTCACTTTATAAGACATAAAATCCTGTGTACCAATTAGTCTTCTGGGCTTTAAAGTACATTAATATCATGAAGGCAGGAAATGTGGAACTTAAGCAAATAAAGTTTGGTAGTCAAGTGCATTAGGAAAATGACGATTGAGCTTTAGTGTCGCTGGGACCAAAAAATAGCTTGTAGTTTTAGTGCAATGATTTAATCCAATTCCATTTTTCCCACTTTCCTTTTCTTACCATTTGTAGGGTACTTTTATATTATTTTCTAAATTTATTTATTTTAAGGTTTCTGCCAAGTGGAAGAAATGTCACTTGGCCATCCCTTCCCCTCTGGTGAGGAATGAGATGGCATTTTTGTCCCCATGTATATGGGGATAGAGCGTGTTTTGATTCTTGCAGAGGGATAGAGAAGAGCCCTGGGAAGCGCTAGCAACCCAGTCCGGCAAATATGTGAGGGTGGTTGGTTTTTTTTTTTTTTTTTAAAAGACAGAAGCTATGCAGCCTTAAAAGGACTTGTTTAAATTTTTGTGTGTGTGTGCTGAATATGTCAAGTTTGTAAGGAGCCAGCAATTCTTGCATCCTTTTAAAGTGAAATTTATAGAATACTTCACATACTGTTTCTCACCAAAATGCAGATTCTATCTCTTGCTACGGGTCGCATCATAAAACTGAATTTAGTGAAAACGTGTGTGGACTGTTTTCATAATTTGCTGTTTAAAAATGGGTTGGGAGGCCAGGATCTGCTGGCTTCTAACAACCTTGACATAGTGCACTCAGAAGGAACCCCCCTCTCCTCCCTCTCACCCTGCAAACCTAAACAAGTCCTTGTAAGGCTATATGAGAAGGATGGCTGATAGCGAAGGGTATAGGTGCTATATAAATCATTAAATAAGTGAATTAAATAATGTGAGAAGGACTGGAATGAAATGGAAACCAGAAATGGCAGTAGAAATATAAAGCTCCATAGAAATTAGCTGGAGGTTTAAGGCATTTCACGGCTTCTTTGCCTTAAAATTGGTTCAGGTGGTTGGGGAGCGTATGGTTTATTCTTATTGTATAAGCGTAGCTGAGCTAGGGTCTCAAACCAGAATCTGCAGGGTCTTTTACAAACACTCGGTCATTGGCTTCCACGAATTGCTAGAGAGAGCAGTGATGGAGGCTTTCTGGATTTCAGGGTATGTGGTTTGCTAATGGGGAACTCAGCGGTGTACAGTGCTCGTTTGCCTGTCACTTTTTCAGAATGCTTCCTTGGCTTACAGTTATTTTGCAGCAGGCAAATCCCACGAGCCTTTGAACAAAGTGAAAAATGTGATTGCTGCTTTAGGACAGCTTCATTCTTTCCTGAATGCGTTATATGTCTGGCTTTTCCCATTTCGAGCTCTTGTGATTAGGTTGCACGCTACGCCTGACTTTCCTCCCACCAGGCCCCGTGCTTCACTAGCCATCACTGGATTTAACACCGATCCTCTTCAACGTGTGGCTTTATTATGAAACGGATGTTGGGTTAATGGGCATGAGGTGCTTGGCTTTGCAAGCTGATACAGCAATCTTGTTTTCTTTTTCCGATACTAAACTTTATTAATTTAGGCATTAGCATGGGTTTAATGCAGTATCGCTTAGATTAGTAAAACGTTAAAATCATTCCTGTAAGTCAAATCCCTTAATGCATCTCCTCATCTGTGAAACTCCTCTGGAATGGCCTTGGCTTAGCCAAGGGCTGCTCTCTAGCATTGGTAACAGGCTGTGAGCTGTGATCTGGCTATGAATAAGTGTAATGCAGTGAAGTCTATCCTGATAAAATTTTTGGCATTACTCCTATTGTATGTAGAACTCTTAAAACATTTGATTTCTGTGGGGCTTGTAGCATAGCTCTGTCTGCAGGTCTCCGACCCTAATCCCTTTAACGTGAATGGGAGTTGTTTCTTCTCTCACTGTAGTCAGTTGAAAAAGTCTGCAGGCTCTGCCCCCTGCCCCTCCCCCCCCAGATATTGCCAGTATGTCAGACAGTCCAGCACTGCTTAAGTATTCTCAGGTGCCTGTCTCATTTTACCTCTGGAAATGGCTTTATTACCAGACTTTGAAGAGTGGCTCTTGAACTGTGCACTGACTTCATTAGTAACCATCACAACACGGAGGGCAGAACCTTTGCTACTTCATAGGACTCCTCGGTATTTTATTACTAATAATTATTAATACACCACGCCACTGTACAGACAGCGCAGGATGCAGCTAAATCCAGCTGTGGATAAACGCTTGCCAACTGTGACAAGTTCATCCTCCTCACTTCTCTTAGTAAGGGACATCTGGCCGGTTGAATGCATAAAGTCCCGCGCCACCTTTTCATGTTGTCCTCTCTTTAACACTGTAGTAAACTTCAATAGCTGATGCTGTTTTGACATCAGTGGAAGTCCCGTGTCACATTCACCACCGAGTACGTGGTTAACTAGTTCTGCACATTTGAATCCCTCTCTGTGGGATAATGTGGTTGGGAGATGCTGAGTTGGGACAGAGCTTTTGTAGAAAAGCATCCTGGCAAGAGGGCACGGCAAGAGATTTGATTAGGGCAGTGCTGTTCCTGGCTGAGCTTTAGGATTAGATAGATGCCAATATTTGTGGGTTTTGAATGGAGCTGCCCATCAATAACCTGGAGTCCAAAGGGAAAATACCACTCTGCTCTGGAGGAGTTTCAAGGCAGTGGGAAGAACGAAAGCTCCTCAAAGGAAGAACTGGTTTGGCTTACCGTTATTGTTTTGTGACTTTAGAAAATGTCAGTTTTTATTCTGAGAATTGCTTTCTTTGATTTGCAGTAAAAGACCAGACTGTTTCCTTGGATTTCTTCCCTAGCCACACAGTTTTGGGCAACTTCACATGCAGATTTGAATCTAAATTCTTTGAGTCAGCCTCATCATTGGCATGAAATAGTAAAATAAAATCTAAGCGTGATGGATTCCTTTTAAATGGAAAGGTTTGTTAGCTTATTAATTTATCGGGTAGTTTCTAATGAGTACTCAGGCAAATGTTTTTATTACATTCTTTCTTATTTCATTTTTTTTGTTTGTCCACTAAAGGAGAGCTCTTGCTTTTGGGAGCAATTTTTTTTTTTTTTATTGGCCACATTTAGATGGAGTGTAAGTGTGCAGCCAGCATGCTTTCTTCCTTTTAAATGGAAAGGTTTGTTAGCTTATTAATTTATCGGGTAGTTTCTAATGAGTACTCAGGCAAATGTTTTTATTACATTCTTTCTTATTTCATTTTTTTTTGTTTGTCCACTAAAGGAGAGCTCTTGCTTTTGGGAGCAATTTTTTTTTTTTTATTGGCCACGTTTAGATGGAGTGTAAGTGTGCAGCCAGCACGCTTTCTTATGCTGCATAATGAAGAAGTATGATTTTGAATTATGAAGAAATTTGTTTTCATAAAACTTTGAATATTCTGGGGGCTGTGCTTATCACAATAGGTACTTTTTATTTCAACAGTGTACTAATTAGCATATTAATACTCTTTAAAAATCCAAGACTGACAGTGAAGGTTTGGGGAAAATAGCACAATGTACTATTTTGTTTTTCTAAGTGGCATTTTGCTACTTATTTTCTCAGCTGGTCAGTAAACTACCGTAGATAAAAGTTTCTGTTTATCTGACAGAAGAAGTTTTGTGGGTTTAAAATAGTTTTTCTTTCCTCTAGGAAGGGTGGAGAATGAAAGTAATAGCTTGCTCAAGTCTACTGATAAACTTCAATGAATATTACTGTCAGCTTAAAAACCATATTTCTCTA
>NW_009260775.1:1331147-1353547 GCF_000687185.1 Egretta garzetta
ATTCCTGCCAGTTTTACAAGTACTAATATGACTTGTACCAGGGAAAGATTAGAAGTTATCTTCTCTCTTTCTCCCCTGCCTCCCCCCTCCCCCCCAAATTAAAGAATAGTTAAGATTGGAAGGGCACCTCTGGAGTTCACCTAGTCCAACCTCCTGGTCAGAGGAGCGTCAGCTACAGCAGGTTGCTCAGGCCTATGTCCAGTCATGTTTTGGGTATGTCGAAAGCTGGAGACTACACAACCTGTTTGGTTTGACCACCCTCACAGTAAAAAATTTTTTCATATGTTCGAGTAGGATTTCAGTCTGTGCCCACTGTTTCTTGTCCTGTTGCTGGGCACCACAGAGAAGCGTCTCTACTTCCTCCCCCCACCAGGTATTTCTACATGTCGATGAGGCCCCCCCCAAGGCTTCTCATCTCCAGCTCTCTCAGCCTCCCCTTGTATGAGCAATGCTTCCGTCCCTTAGTCACCTTTGTGGCCCTTTGCTGGAGGACTTGCTCCACTAAGTCCCTGTCTCTCTTGTGCTGGGGAGCCCAGAACTGGACCCCACGTTCCGGGTGTGTCTCACCCAGTCTGAGCAGAGGGGAAGGATCCTCTCCCTTGACCTGCTGGTGACACTTTGCCTAATGCAGCTTATGCAGCTTAGGAATCTGTTGGCTGCCTTTGCTGTGAGGGCGCGTTGCTGGCTCACGTTCAGCTTGCTGTCCACCAGAACCAGGACCTTTTCTGCAAAGTTGTTTTCCAGCCTGGTGGCCCTGCTATATTTGACTTGTATGCTGGTCAGTTCTTGCATTATGCCCAAGTGTCCCTAGAGGTCTGGCGGGTCTGCCATGATGTGGGCCTGGCAGGCAACCCTGCCATTAAGTTTGTGTACTTGTGTGCAGTGTAGGCAGCCTGCATACCCATTAACTTGTGCAGCATTTGACACCTGTAGCTGGCGTGTGGGCCTTGTGATGGCCACCTGATGCAACTGCAGTGATCTGCTAGGAAGCATGGTCCCAGGGTTGAAATCAATAGCATGTGCTCGGTTTGTGCACGCGGTGTAGGTAAGAATGCATAAGCTTGGTTCTGCATGAAGCTTTCTCTATCCTGGGTACCATAGTGTCTTCCCTTACACCAAAAGGTGAGCTAGTATCCAAAAGGTTTTGACACAAGAAGAATCTTGGTCTCAAAATCCAGTGTAGACCTGTGAATATTGTATAACCCCTTCCCCTGAGTGGTTTATAGATGCACATGTTCTCTTATTTAAAGTGTGGATTTTTCACTCATATTAAGGAAAAAAAAAACCCCACAAACTTGCTTGTAAACCAACAAAGACTGGTAAGATTCAGGAGCAAACATGGTACCTGTAACTACTCCTGCCTTCCTGTTTTAAGTTGTTCTGGATTGCAGCTCAACACGCTTTGTGTTTTCGAGTTTATGAAATAAAGGAAGCTGGAAAGCTTTACACATGTTTCGGGGCCAAGAAATCCTGCATGCGGACATAAAAAGGCGTCTTGTGAAATCAAATGCGAATGATGCTCTGAAACAAAAGCAAGGAAATCAAAGATGATCTGTAACGTTTTCTTTGCAACTCTACACCACAATGCTTTTAAAAAAGCATTAAATATTTCCTTCTGCCAGATGCAAAGATGCAATTCTACCTTTCTAAATTGAAGACTGTCAAAATGATGAGCCTGGTTTTCCAATCAAAACTTTCCTTCCTCTAAGTAAAGAAAACTTTTATTATCTATATAATGCCAGTACATGAAAGAATCGCTTTCATAGGTGGACATTCAAATGTACTGAAGCCGTGAAACCCAGCCTTGAAGTGAAAGTAAGATGTCAAAAACCCAATTCAATTTTTATTTTTTAATTTTTTAAAATTTTTTTTTAAATTGTATAATCATAGAATCGTAGAATGTTTTGGGTTGGAAGGGACCCCTAGAGGTCATCTAGTCCAACCCCCCTGCAGGGAGCAGGGACACCACTAACTAGATCAGGTTGCTCAGAGCCCCGTCCAACCTGGCCTTGAATGCTTCCAGGGATGGGGCCTCCACCACCTCTCTGGGCAACCTGTTCCAGTGTTTCACCACCCTCATTGTAAAGAATTTCTTCCTTATATCCACTCTAAACCTACCCTGCTTCAGTTTAAAACCATTACCCCTTGTCCTGTCACAGCTGGCCCTACTAAAAAGATTGTCCCCATCTTTCCCCTTTAGGTACTGAAAGGCCGCAATCAGGTCTCCCTGCAGCCTTCTCTTCTCCAGGCTGAATAAACCCAACTCCCTCAGCCTGTGCTCATAGGAGAGGTGCTCCAGCCCTCGGATCATTTTTGTAGCCCTCAATAATAATCTTGTATCAGTGATGAAAACAGCTAATATTACCACTGTATTTGGAGCCAAAGTAATTAAATGTATATGAAAGTCCTGTGTAAAACTTTTTCTTCCCCTGATTTGCTGCCAGCAGCTATGTTTATCTCAGATGTACAGCATTTAAAAGGTTTAGTCACTTTTAGGCTCATAGTGGTGTTGTAGTCCTGAAAAATGCACATTGTCCTGAGTTAGGTGGATGAAAACTCCAAAGTAGTTACTTGTTTTGCTCCAAATCTTCACCAGAATAATGAAGCATTAAACTTACCTTTAGCTGTTCATCAACAGGCAGTCTTACATGGTAGCAACTAGATAAGGAATAGAAAAGAGAAATACCTGAGTGTATACATTAACAATTATAAATATTCAGTAACTTCTGGAAAATAACAGTTCAGTCCAAAAAGCAGATGGACTTGGAAATGAGAGTTAAAAAGTACAGAACTGGTAGTAAGATCCCATGGAAGACTGGTTGTGTCTTCTAACCACAGACCGCTGTCATGACCCGTGCGTATCTGTCGAGAAGAAGAGCACGGCTGTTGCAAGAGAATGAACCAGTTCTGAAGTCTTGAAGTAGCTGAGGTGAAACTAGATGGACCAGCCACCTCCACGCAGTGAAAGGAAAGGGGGAGGAAGGAGCAGAGTGCCGACCTCTTCAGCTGAAAGGGGAGAGAGCCTTTTCTCTCATCTTGGATGCTCCTTAGGACCAGTCAGTTAGCCAAATATTTCTGGTTTATAGGATGAGGTGCTTTGTCATCCCTTCATAGCGCTGTTCCGGGCTGTGAATGTACGCTCTCAGAGGTCTTAGAGGTGTGCAAGAACAGGAATGTGCCAGGGCTATATATGCTGATGTAGAAATGATTAATGATTTAGGGGACTCTTTTTCTGACAATGGCTATTTCTACTTACGCTGGGCAGTATCAATCTTCTGCAATGTTCACAAAATTGTTGGTCTGAACTGCTAGAACTCTTCTATACTCCAGAGAGGAATCTACAAGAACTGGACTGAGCTAAGTACCTGTGTGTGAAGCCTGGTCATAAATATATAGATAAGGATGTGTTGGAGGAGGAGAGTTTCACTCCTGTTCACTTTAAAGGTTCCTGCTCCCAGTGAAAGGTTTTTACCGTTGCTGTCCCATGTGTGAAGGACAGTTGCTTCTGATCAGCAGGCTTCAAATGTCTTCTTACTGCGAAAATATTACACCCCTGGATACATCACTCTCCGCTTCTCTTTTGCAGTCCTCTGGCACCTCAGCTCTGCTGGAGCTCGTTACAACTCTGGCTGCGTGCAGGAGCCCTTGGTAGAGTACAGAGATGTTCTTCGGAACTGATGCAGTGGCCTCAGTAGCTTAAGTAGTCATTCACTTAAGCTCGCTTCTGTTACTTAGTGAGAAAGTCTTTCAGGAAGTTGTCTTCTGCTCATGAGATGGAGAAGTCTGCATGTGTGGTCCTCTCTACATGTTAACCTGAATTGTCCTTTAATTCTTAGGAGCTAGGACTTAATGATACTCTTTCCAGCTGGGAAAGAATGAGTTCCTGTTTGTCTGTCAGTAGCTAGCAATGTCACATTGTTAATGTTTGGGGGGGGGACACACACACGGGGACATTCATGTTTTGTCGTATTGCCAAACACACATATCCCACTGGATATTTGGAAGCTCACAGGGGCTGATTTGTTGCAGTACCGCTGTCCTCTTGGAATTTAAAATGAGAGGGCTCCCTGGTCTGTCCCTTGTGGGACTGCATCCTGGAGTCTGTGGCTGTGTTCCTGAGTCCATCAGAGAATCTCTTCATCAATAGAATGAAATTAATATTAAACATCCCCTGCTAATTCTAACTGCTTTATCTTTACAAAAGACTTTGTACCTCTCCTTTTTTTTCCCCAGCTGTTCCCTCAGCGTCTCAGTCAAGGTGACCAAGGCTGATTGCCATGTACACCAAATCCTCTTTACTCTGGCAGTGTATGTGATTATTCTTACGTCGGATATATTTATAACTAACAGAACCAGGCTCAATGTATCATTACATGGAAGAAAGGCTATTCTGGCATCCAGATGGTAGAAGCTGCGACTTCTGGATTTTTTTTTTTTGTTTTTGTGTTGGATTTGTGTTTTGGGGTTTTGGGGTTTTTTTTGGATTCTGCTTTAGAAATAACTTCTACATTGGTAGGACTGGGAAGATGGACATGGGGCCGTTTGAGGGGTAGCAGTCGGCATGTGCTTTATGTGTGGTGAATGGCCCAGTGTGTGCCTCTGAACTTGCACATTACCTGCCCCACCAAGAGTGGGAGGGCTAAGTTCTCGATGCGAGATTTTTGAGGTGGGAACCTAGCACAGTAGGAGCCCCTTGTGAGAGTGCAAGTACTATGGCAATATAAACTTTTGTTAGTGTAACTAACGGGAGGGTTTGAGGTGGGGTGTTGAAAAGGCCGAATGCGTTCTGCTTGTGACTTGTCGCCTTGGGTAAAGGGGTTGGCTCTGTCTGTTGTCAGTTAAGATGATTGTTATTTTTTCTTCAGGCAGCGTGGTGTTTTCTGTCAGGTAGTATTATCGTGTCTGCTTTTGACTCTCCATTACTTAAAATATTCATAGAAGTGAAAAAACAACTCTTCTCATGCACCCGTGTTTTCTTTGGTAATGCTGTTGGAGCCCAGCTCTTTGTCCTCTTTACATTCAACTTTGAGAAGACATCACCAGAGACAGTCACGCTAGCGAAGAACTGGAAGAGATTTTGATCATTTAAAAAAAAAAAAACAAAAACTTATCTGTAGGATCCCTGTCATACTAAATTTTTATGTGTAATAAGAATGTCTTTCTTCATATTGACCTGGCTGAGCCCTGTGACGGTGTCCAGCAAGAGTCTGCCCGTGGTGGCCTGCCCATGCCTGACCTGCCTGTGTGCCAGGAGGGTTGTTCCTCCTTGGTGAGAAGAGGGCTCGGCGTGACGGCTGTGCGTCACACCGAGGAGACACTCATGGAAGAAGTGTGCACGCAGTCCCACGACGCGTTGGGCTGTTGATGTAATTGGTTTATGCTGAGAGAAAAACTTCTGTTACAGTCTAGGAGGATGGCAAACCACAATCAAAACAGTTACATTCGTACACAATGTGAAGAAGCTCATTTAATCCTCAGGCAAGTTTCAGAGGTCAGGTCCTTTCATCCCGCTGCCTCGTCTTGGCAGAGGCCCAGTGCCGAGGGTGAGTCCTGTCCTCGCTCTGTAATTCCTCCTCCAGACAGCCTCCCCGGCCAGAAGAGACTCCGTCTCTCCCAGCCTTATTATCTCCCTGGACCTGGTGAATGCACGCACAAGGGAAGCGATGCTGGAAATATGTGTTGCTTAATTGTCTTCTAAAGCAGTTCTCAGTGACCTGGTTCCCTTCAGACCCCCCGATCTCTTCCCGTCCTAGCCGGGGTTGCATACGTGCCAGGGTTGGGGGAGCCGGGACGCATGGAGGCTGCTGCGGTTGGCGAGGGATGAGGGGAGGGATGTGTAGATTTCCAAATAGGTACAACGGGATGGCACTGTGCACAGGCGGGAGGTGAGAGGGCTGATTTACGGGTGAGTGGGATTTAAAGGGAAAAGGAGAGCTAGCAGGCGGAGAAAATGCAGACTGTGGTATTTAAGGGGAAATGTGAAGCAAGATCTGAGAGGAGAGAGGAGCAGAAGGATGCGGTCTGTCTGAAGATGCTCCACTTTTTCAAGAGAAGCACAGGCAACCTCCTTTGGTACAGTTTGAGGAAAGCTGAGGGGTGACCACAAGCTTATTTAGGCCAGTGCTGTCAGAAGTGCTTGTAAATTGTTTGTCTTCTGCCTGATTTTTAGGACGTTCTACATTTGTGTTGCTCTGCAACTTGAAAAACAAGAGAAAACCTGTGGAAATTTGATTACGCGGGGTTGTCACAAGCAGGGAAGCAGAAAGCGCTGGCTCTACTAAAACCTGCATCTTCTCGCAGTAACCTCCATAACGGCGGTGCGCCCGGCTGCCCAGTCAGATTCCTCGTGAATGTGACATTCAAAATATTTACATGAGCTGCTGTCTTGGAATGTCTCACTTATCCTTGGGGTGGTGGGGACGAGCGGCTGCGGTGGCCTCTGCCTTCTGGCTGCCTGGTGCGGTGGCTGCGGGAGCCTCCATCTCATCCTGAGCTTTACTTTCCAAGGAGTTTATTTAACGCTTGTCAATTATTTATGATGTTCAAGCCAGCTTTTACGGGAAAGTCACATTAATTCACGCAAAGTGAGCTGTAGGATTGTAGGGATGAAAAGATACTGAGAACTGTGTAGACTGAAAAGGTAAAGATTTATTCCAAGACAAGATACCACTCTCATTTCCCAGAATACACATAATCAAGGAGCTAGGATTGCATTAAATGGGTTGGAACCAAGAAATAAAAAGCCCTTTTAGGCTTGGTCTGGTGACACATGGAAAGTTCTTGTCAAACATTAAGCATCCAGGGGACCTCTCGCCTTTCTGATACTCAGACCTTTGCAGGGTTGAACATTTGGAGACCTCTTTTTATTCTGTTTCATTCATATCTAGTTGCCAAATGGTCTATTAGCTCCTTGACAGAGAGAGAGAGGAGCTAGTTAGTACATACAAGAAGATGTACTCTAAAATAAATGATAGTTTTGTTGCTAAATGTTCTTTTAGGTCTTGTAGGTTTTTTTTTTTTTTTAAATAATGGCTGAAAAGGTGGCAGCAGCAGATTTCTGTGCTTCTGTCAGAATATTCCCATCAGATCAATATTTTTGCTGACATTCTGTATAACTTTTGAAACCTCAAATTAAGGGAGAGTCCTAGAAGAAAAGTGATTCAAGAGCCTCAGTTGCTCTGAAGTACCTACAATGCAGTTCTGTTGCATTATTTATGAGATAAAAAGATTTATTTTTTTGTCTCCTTCATAAAAAACCCAATACTATCAGGTAAGAAAGATTGTGCAAGGTCAAAAAAACCAACAGAAACAAGGCTTTTTGAGAGGTTTCATGGACTCTGTCTCAGATGGAAGATTATTTTCTCATATGGATATGTTCTACTGCATTTTCCATTACATACAATGTAAAAGGTTTGGTCGTCATTTGCAATAATGTTCCTTTAGATTTCTCTGACTATGTAAGGCAGCTAACAGGGGTAGGAAATGTATACGATGGAGATCCCTGGTGGAAGTGACAGCAAGAGCTAAAACAGCTTTCCTGAAGAGTTTGCATTTTTGACATGTAAGCAAGTTACAACAAAATAACCTCAAATGTTAGTTTGCTGCCTATCGGGTATTGAGTAGTTACTGTCTGTTACAAATGGGTCTTACTCTACGATACCTGCAAAGTGGAATGTTCTTTGTCACGAAAGGGTGACCGATTTCATATTCATGACAGGGCTGCAGCATGAGCGTAGGCTTCTTGGCTGTGATCGTAGCCCAGAGTGTAGCCAGGGGCAGTGCTGCCGCCGCTGCCTGGGCTGCCCGTGTCTCAGGCTCGGAAGAAATCGGGAAACCACTAATGGATGCTATTTGGGTAAGAAGAGTAGAGGTAGGGGAAGCAATGTAATAGGGGGATTTGTTGAGAGGTTAACACATGTGTTTTCAAAGTAATACTCCTTCTTTTGTTAAGATTGCTAGGATCTAGCATGGGCGTAAAGGAAGTAAGGAAGTAGGAAGAAGACACATTGAAGGGAGTCAAGATGTCTAAGAGGAGGATATGGGGAAAGGAGAATGTAGAGCCCATCCAGGCAGATTAGTTGGTTTTGAAGAAAAGTATTTCAAGGGAGAAGATCAATGAGGAGCAGGTCAAATGACTCCTGAGAAAGAGATCCCTGAATAAGCAGTGGAGCAAGTGGGTCACATTTTGAGGGGTGATCAGGAGGTTTTGTAGATCAAGAAGTCAGCTTGTATTGAATGGAAGAAGTGAGTAATGATTAACTATGGTGATAAACGATGTGGGTTATATTGCTCGTCTTTGCCTACCATGGAAGTCGTTATGTGGGCAGTTCTGGAATATCAGCATTAAAGATTAAGATAAAATCCTGTGTGATTGAACTGTCTGTAGTCCTGCTGACTTTAGTAGTGTAATTTTACTCTTAAGTTTTCAGTATCTTACTAGCTGAACTGACAGCATGAAATATACCTGAAGAGCTCTTTTTAAAAAAGTTTGTGTTCTATGATCTGGAGCTATATAAGGATTGCTTCTTGAACATTTCCAGTTCTAAGCATTCTAGTTCATTGTTTAAAACAGGGATCGGAGAAACCCCAGATTTTAATTTGCCATGAAGAATAATGGCATTATGACAAATCTTATCTTACAGCTGTCCTAACTTACAGTCTGCTGGACTTCTTTAAATTGAGGTGGTATCTCTCATGCTGGGGCCAGTGTAGCATGTCAGGAGAACTGGGTGTTCTTCCTTCTCATTTACTGACCGTTTGTGGCACGTTACTTTACTTCTCGCTGGTTTGAGTTTCACTATTTTTCTATTGAGTCAGAGAATGTCTGGCATTTTCCTTATTTATTTCAATTATTAAAGATCAACAGCTTGCTTTATTACTGTTTTTCTAGACGATGCATGTGAATGACTTTCTGAGAGATGCTTTTCTAATACGGTTGAGATGGCCTAAAGCATTAGAACAGCAGTCACTCCAAACTAAACAAAGGTCTCCCATTTCTGCCCTGCTGGGTTAAGGTTAACTTCTTTTAATTCCTATTGCGGAATATTATCTTTCCAGTGAAATCTTTTAGTGAAGCTGTTGTTGATGGAATGAGTACATTTCTTCATGAAGTTCACATCAACGTGCTGTATATTTATGAAAGGTGCTTATGAAAAGCTAGGAAATATGCATGTTAGCATGTGTGCAGATTAGGATAATTAATGGGCTAGGGATGAAAGAAAAAAATGAATGGCAAATGAATATGTGCGGATGCCTACTTGGCCCTCCTTTTTGGTGGAAACCTTCCTGTGTTGTATTCTCTCTTGCCATAACTGTAGTAGTCTTTCATTTACACGTATATAATCTAAAGTCTATAATATACACATTTTTCTGAGAACATTAATTTTTAAAATCACCTTGGAAGCTCATCAGTCTAATTAATGCAATTGATAGAATTATTTTTCTTCACGCTATCTCACTTTTGTCTTGTTTTCTCTGTAACCTGTTGACAGATTAAATTAAAAACTTAGATAGTAACAAGCCTTTATTTTATTTTTTTTTTCATATAAAAGCTTCTAATAGGTCATGGCTTGAAGACACTTTGTCCTTGTCTGTGCTAAATTCAACAGCAACCAAAAAAAACCCCAAACAACAAAAAACCTAAGCATGATTAAGGATTTTGTAAACCACGGTGAGATACTGGAGATAAATGGGAAAATCTGTTAATAACTTAAATTCCATCCTTTTGTCTTATGTCATTTACCATAGTGTAAGAAGTGGAAAAGCTCCTTGAGTTTCTCAAAACAGTGAAGAATTGCATGATTTACGGTGGCATTCTTCAAACTTATTTTGCCTCCACTTTTTTGTTGCAACTTTTCAGCTGAGCTGTGGAGTGGGGCAACTGACCTAACGTGCAAGATATGGAGAGGGAAAACTCTTAAAGAATATATTTCTGTTCCAGTAGAATATAATATAATATATAATATTTGATAAAGAAAAGTGGGAGAAAGTTGGAAATACAATTTATAATAGGTGGACTTGGCTTTAAAAACTTCAAATATTTTCTCTTTATTCGTTGCCTTCCTTGGTTGCCAATACTATTATTTTCAGTAATCTCAGTTCTTTCTCAATATATTATGTTGTGAAAAAGCAATTACTGAAAGAGCTAAGCTGGTACAGAAAAACTATTCAGACCGAACTGGTAATTTTCATTCGGGGGCACAGTGAAAAAAACACATTTGAATTGTAAATGGTTCCCACGTGTATAAATAAAAATAGAGGACAATCATTCTGAATTCAGCTTTCATGTCACATTAATAAAAAACAAAACAGAAGCTCAGCTGAGTAACTGCATTGGGAAATACTTTGAGGATTAATAAATTGCAGTCTGTCGCTTACCATAAGCGTTCTGTATAGTTTGGTTGTTTCATACCGATTCCTTCTTGTTTTGCCAGCTTTGGGGTTTTTTTTACCTGCTTCTTTACCTGCAGGAGATGTTTTTTGGTCTTCTGCCTTGCTGTCCCTTATGCATTTTATGAAGATGGTAAATTAGCTCTCAGTGCTCGGTTGCTTGTCCTGCCGATCCCATCTTCAAGTCCACCTGGAGTCTCCCATGAGACCCACGGGATGGGGGTGCGAGGCGGTGATGCTGAGGAGCACCTCACCCCCCTGGACAGGCACCCTGAACACCCGGCTATGCCGTAACTGGCATCCTGCTCGCTCTCCGACGTGTCATGATTTCCATGTTGGCGCTCATATCCCGAGGAGGGCAAGCGCCTTGAGAGCTGTCGTGACGCGAGCCTCTCCTGGATGAGGAGCGCAGTCATTCAGCGCTCTGGAGTCCTGGAAGTTGGGGCACCCGCATCCGCTGCTTCTTAGGGGCCGGTTTGAGCAGCTGCTTCCTCAGCACGCCAGCGGTCCTGAAAGCGGTCGGTTATAGCTCCCCTTGTATGTCCCAGCGGGACGCTCTTGCTTCTGTGGCAAGCGTGGAGGGTTTAAGAGTGAAGCATCGGGACTGACTTTGCAAACCTGGCCCTTGAAATGTATTTTTCTTCCCAGTTGGTTACTCCGTTGGCTTTTACTGAGGTGAATGAGAACTGTGCGCGGTCAGCGCTTCCGACAAAACCAGGCGTTCACTAAAAAAGGAGCTGTTTGGCTCGGGCACAAGGGACGGTGGAGGTTCAGGTGCTGCAGGTGGCTTGCTGACCTCCCTCGCTCCTCCAGCTCACCAAGGGTATTTCCTGCTCTTCATTGCTGGATGGACTTTTTTTACACTTGTCCCTGTGTAGAGTATATATTTATAGCTCTTAAGTGCGTCAACATGCATTGCTACAGAGTTGTTAGCATCTCTTCTACTTTGCTGCTGCTTGTGGTTCTAGGATGCTTTTACCAAGGACTGTTTTAATAAATTATAAATTGTTAAATAATTGTTTAGAAATGCTCTGACTGGAGCTTATTATATATGTGAGGGCTAGTTTAATTTTTGTTGGTAAATGGAAACTATTTTCCTTAGCAGTTTGGGGCTCTGAACAGCTGAAGGGTCTGGAAAAGGATTCACCAGGCTGAAGCAGCGCTGCTCAGGCTCCTCTCCTCCCTTCCATGTGGGAAACATGACGTTTTCTAACCAGATAGTGGGAATGTTTTCTTCTGCAGGCCTGAGTCACTTGTGAGGAATGCTAAGATTAATGCACAAGATTAATTTTCTCACTGCTGCCTTCTCTGTTGCAGAAACAGAAGCTTGCTTGCCTTTGAACTTTTCTCTTGTTTCCAGCAAAACTTCAGGTACTTGGAGCATTTTTACCACAGATTCAAACCCGGTCTTGCTCTGTAAAATCTGTCCTTGCCGTTTAGTGACCCTGAGCACAGAAGTCAGTGCATGTCTCTCTCAGACTTAGCTTTCTTAGGGTACAGCAATTCATCGTCCTGTTTGCTCTGGTGCATTTTGTGCGCTGCTGGAATATACAGAAAACCTTCTGTTCTCACAGCTCTCTGAACAGGAGTTTTACTTTGTCAGAGTTCCCTATTTATACAATATTAATTTAATTTAATTTTGTCTATTTTCACCATATTAATTTACCTAATCTGTAACAACATCTGTTCTGAAATGGCATTTATATTTAGTACTTGATTCTCTAAAAGAGATTATGCTCACTGTCTGCTTTCTTAAGCATTAAGAATTTTTGAAAGAATTAAGTCTTAAGTACTAAAATTAAAATAAGAGAAGAGATAAAGGATGCCTTCCCAGGTTGCTCCAGAGTAAGCACTACTGTCTATGTATTGAATCTCAGCAAAGGCTCATGGCTGACAGGGGACTGGTTTTTAATGCACGTGATTTCACTGTGGTGCATATTGCACTAATGTTCCCACTGAATTTGAGCAAAAAAAGACTTAAGACTGTCTGAAATGAATAAACTACCTGTTGAAGTAATTTTAGCAAAAGCAGTAATACAAAAATGAGTTAATGTTTCTGTGGTCAATGCACCTTCATTTATATATTTTTAAGATTTAACACACGTAGTTGAAAGCCATCATAAGCGAAAGCAGTGCAAATGGCTTTTTCTCTCTAGCTTGTAAATAACAACATGCTCTATGTACTGTTCCTAAAGGAGAGGGGGCCAGGCTCCAGGTATCTTCCTTTGCACTTTGATCTGGGCATTAGATGCCAGGATTAACTGTAACAGCTTTGTCCTGCTCTAACCACCGCTGCTGCTTCCGACGCTGCAGGGGCAATGCCTGGCTTTCCTCCTGCCCTCCCCCTGTCCCAGTGCTCCTCCTCAGAGAGGAGGGCGCTAGAGAAGGTGGCGCAGAGGTGACAATGCTGGCTCTGGGCCAACCAGTGTCCTTCTGTCTCTGATGAAATGGAGATCAGTCCGGAGAGCTAGGAGGAAGAAACGGAGATGGGTCAAATGAGTGTGTGCCTAAGTCGGTATGGTCGTGGGCCAGAACCGCTGCTGTGCATCATGTGGCGGTGTGCCTGCTAATGCCCATCGCTTGCGTCCTCTTTGATGCTCATACAGTTGGAGAAGTAATTATTCCAATCAAGACCACAAAAAAAAAAAAAAAAAAAAAAATTAAAGATCATTTCCATTTTAGATGGTTTGCTTTCTCAGAGAAGCTTATTTGTCACCGACTCATGTAAAATCCTACTCCACTGATGTCATTGAAATTTCTGCCATATTCTTCATTTAGGATAGGTGTTTACTCAGGGTTCCTGTAGTGTTAAGGGGCAAAGATTATCTTGCAGCAAATGTCCCATTCTGCTCTCTGATGGCATTCTGGTTCTCCACTGTGATGAGCAGGTCATGGCGGGGTGGGAAAGTAGCGTTAAAACTCTTGAAAGTTTGTCATTTCATTGAGTCAATGAGAAGGCCTAATTAGTGATTGAAAAGATAATTAAAATTTGGCAGGCTGCTAGGTTTTGTATAGCACGTTGTCATTCTTTTTCAATAGTACATTTTTTTTTTTTAATTATTCATGACTTTTTGGCCTTTTTTTCTTTTCTGCCTCCCTGCATCTGATTGCTCATTTCAATTCTTATCATTTTTTAATGCCTTGAATTTTATTTGTCTCTTGTTGACACCCCATTTCATTCTTTGGTCTCCCTGTTTGCATTTTCTGGTTTTCCTCCATAGGTCTCATACTCTGACTCTTGCCTTCCTACTCAGTCTCATATAGGGTACTCATTAACTTCCCATGAGTTGTTCTGTTCAGGCATTCGATGCTTTCTTCTACAATTCTTCATGATCGTTCTTTTGTTTCTTTCAGGTTATACTAGAATCAAAACTGGTCATTACTCCTATTTAACGACATAATTTTCTGAGACCCTTGTACCATTAAGTAGAAAAGAAGGCAAGGATGTATTTCGGTGTGCATAACGAGGCTAGAGATGAATTATAAGTGTCAAAGATAAACTCTTCCTCTTGACTCCGTGAGACCCAGATTTCATTTGAGTTCTCTATTTAGATAACCTTGTTATTTCTGATTATCTGTATTCAGATCATCCCCTTTCTATTTTCCCCATACTAATACATTGTCAGTTTAGGACTTGTTCTCCAGTCAATGGAAAAGTCCAGATAACATGGATGAGAACTCCCATTTGGTCTAAATGGGGGGGGAAAATGGTCTTAGTAAGACTAACTGAAAATATCTGAAGCACCACACGGATCTAATAAGCCAACCCATTGGACTAAACTTGAGAGGAAACAGATTGAACCACAAAACTGTAAAGGACTTCCTGAGCATCTGAGGCCTTCTTCAAAGGCATTTATTTATATTGTATGTTACATCAGTATGTTTCTAAACAGACAGGAAAGAGGAATTAAAGTAAGAAAGAGTACAGAAACGTGCTTGAAATTTAGTATGAAAAGCTTCATACTGCTTTCCAGCCTGTCTCACAACAGTTGCTGTAAAGCATCTGGAGAAGAGAAAGGATTAAGCCCTGGCTCTTGAACGATGCACTCATACCTGCGTGGTGAGTAGTGGGGTGCGGTCTGCGCCTGAGGTTGGTGGTGGACTTCTATTCCTGCCTCGGCACATGGTTCTTTTCTGACCTTAAACAATTTCCTTGTGGCTGAATTAAAATAGGGAGGGAAGTGTCAAGCTGCAAAGTCGTAACAGACTTTTGATACACGTGGCTTTTGCTGGAGGGGAAAACTACAGCCCTGAGCGTGTGCCTAAGCTCACTATGCAATGGAAAGGAAGAAGCAGGTGCCCTAGGACAGACCTGCCAGCGTGCTGGACAGGGCTGCACACCACTCGGAAAACTCAGGTTCACCGTTCTCCAGTGTGGCCTGGCAGGAGGCTCAAACTCCAGTTTCTTGGAAAAGCTACAAGCCACTAGGTTAGAGAATAACCAAAGATCAGGGATCTCCTTGTTTGTCTTATACCTGCGCTGGCTGGTAATGGGGTAATGGTTTTTTTTTTAGTGGTGGTGGTTGGGTTTTGGCTTTTTTTTTTTTTTTCTTAGTTTTTTTTTCCAGAAATACATTCCAACATTCACTTAGTGTTCTGGCCATGAGGCTCTTCTTTTATAGAACCTATTTCCATGGTTTTGACTGAAAGCTGTGGTCATCGCTCTGTCCTGTGAGCATGTGGTCTTTCAGGTGTACCTCTGGGGACCACCTTCTGAACTTTTGCCCTTTTGAATCACTGCTGTGTGGGCCTTAGGGTGGTGTGGCAGGGCTGAGGTATGGAGGATTGACTAGACTGAGATTCCATTGACTGTGCCAGAGGGGCTGCAGATGCCTGGGCAGTTTCCCTGGCCTAAATTTAAACACCTATGTACAGTCCCTGTGAAGCATCTAACACAAACCTTTCATCTTGGTCTTCCCACATGTAAACTGGAGGAATTATTGAGAGCTAGATACTTCACACAAATGTGAATTGGTCCCCTCTGCTGCTCTGTGGATTCAATGTGCTGTATATGTTGCTACAAACTTAGCTGACAAACTGACTGTAGTTGATTTGTTCTTAATAGTCACAAGTCTCAAACGATGTGAGGTATTATTCTCCTTTCTGGATTTTTGTTTTCTTGAATGATGTACAGGCAGACCCAAGTGTCTCCGAGGCAAATAGTGGTTTCGGGTACCTCAATTTTTGGATGACCAACTCAAGCCACTGTTTTTTTCACAGGATGGGGGCTCATCAGCAATCAGCCTCAAAGAGCTTCACAAAGTGAATGTCTGTAACGTAATTCTGGGGCAGCATATTTATACAAAAAGCTGTACTCCATGTCACAGAAAGCGAGATTATCACTTGCCTCATTCCTGGAGGCTTACTCACTGCTAAGGTTTGAGGGGGGGAACACCAGAAGCAGCACACAAGGTCTATCTAAAGCAGCATGCTCTTTTGTTGTATTTGTAGGAACTAGAACAGACCGAAGCTTTGAAGTAATGCAAGCATTTCTTCTAGAGATGTAGGAATGTGCAAAGTATAGCAGGTCCCAATTTTTGACCAGGACTCTTGTATTTATAAATGTACCTGGAAGGAAATTTGACTAGGTTGCTCTTATGTTTGCAAAACATAAGTAGGATGTACTTAAGTGTTTTTATTATTTATTGTGGTAGTTACAATTTCTGGGTTGGATATTCTTGGCCAGTTTTGTGTGTCACACATTACTACATATGAAACCTATTTGTCAGATGAGTGTTGATTTAAAAAAAATAAGTCTCTTGCTCAGAGTAGCCCTGCTCATGCTAAAGCCATGCCTTAGCTTCAGGAAGCACACTGTAATTAAATGCCAATAGCAATTTTTAACTCAGCAATAGCTCAAGCGCTTTGTTGCAACGAGGCCTTGATTACTTTTATGCCAAGGTGATATTAGAGCAACACTTGATTTATCCTGAATTTACAGGACCGTGACAGGTCATAATCTAGTTCCTGGGCATTAGAATACTTCCCTGAAAAATAGGATGACTGTAGTTCACTTTCTATAATTATGGTTAATAGAATATTCTTCACAGGTAATTCTGAGTATAGCACTGTGGGAGCTGGATAGTTAATACGAGGCGACATTAAAAACACCAGAAGGGCAAAAAGCCTGAGTCCGCTTCATGAAGGACTTAGAGCAGTATTGCATACGTAGTATGAATGGGAAGATTCTCTGCTTTGTCGATTCAGTAGGATGTATATACTTTCAAAAGTGACCTTGTTGTCTTTTTTAAAATAAGAAAATAAATCCTCTCATTCTCAAGCTATATTTCAGAGATGGTGGGATTTTTTTTTGTCTTATTCTTTTTGTCTTTTTCTTCAACCCTTCTTGCCCCCAACATTTAGCTGTAGTCTTGAATCTAAACAGTACCCTTTGGATTTTTTTACTTGGATTTAGTATTGTTGAATAAAAACTCACAATATTCGCAGTGAGAAGCAAACAGAAGCTGCAGTATTTCAAGCTGCAGTGTAATTTGGTTACTGAAGATTCTGATGTGCGTCTGCTTGGTTAAGCAATAAGGATGTTTATTCTAATGCATAAACCAGGTGGTAAGTGAAGCGAATGCCTTGTATACAAAAATCTTTACATTGATACTTATTCATTTCAGAATAAAGGAAGTTGCCCGTTACTCAGCTGTTTGGTCTTCCAAAAGATTCAGCAGCACTTCTCTCTAAGAGTTCAGTGCTAGAAACAATAAATTTATATTCATCAGCTCTATTGTGCAAAATTGTACTGATATGGCAGTTAAAATAATATGATAGTGCTGAGCAATTTGCTTCTCATTTGCTTAACTGAGGAAGGGATTCAGTCTTCATGTTCTGAGTGCCTTTCAATCTGGTGTATATATGATTAATGTCGGTGAGTCACTTCTGATGGGAATTTCAGCTTTTTCTCACACGGCGAGATAGGGAGACTTTCTGCTCCTCCCACCACCAGTTTAAAAGCCCTGCAAAAGACAGAAAGGAGGAGGTAATTTTTCAGGTCTTCAGAGTTGCACCCTATTAAAGGAAGCGAGGAGATAGCCAGTCTGTTGGCAATTGCTGCACAGGTGTCTGCAAACCAGCTAGGACAGCTGAGATTGGGATAAAAGTGTAAGTAAGTAGATTGTTACTCGCTTGAGAAACCATCCATTCGCGCTGGTTATTTACATTCAGAATTTAGCTGGGAAGACTAGTGCAGAAGAATGGGGAAGGAGGATTTGGGAAGGAAATAATTCTGAAGGTGCAGGAAGGCAAATCATGAAGTGAATCCTGTAGGGGGTTCATTGTAGGAACTGGTGGAGCTCGGGAGACCTTGTTATCCCTGCCAGAAGTAAGCTGGGGAGAATATAATGCTTTATATATTATAGGTTAGCTCAAAAGCTTGCTGTAGCTGCACATGAAATACTGTAGGCATATCTATGGAACTTTCCCTGTGATTTCAGAAGATGTTGTTTCTCTGTTTATGTATGTGTGCCTCTGCATAAAGACTATAATATATAGTTTGATTATGAGATTCAGTTGCCACGAAATTCATCGAATGGGGCAGGATGGCTTCAGGATTGAGGAATTTTAAAGGGCTCTAGTTCACATGTACCTAGAGGCCTGGAAAATGCCTGGGCACATAAATGTATGAAAGTCCTTGGTGGCATTTTACAGTGTTTAAACAGACTGCTGAGTTAATAACTACGGATCGCGATAGGGCTTCGTCAGCTGAATTGCTTCTGTTTTAGAAAGCCCTGCTAGACCTCTGTGTGTAATTTTACACTTCTAAGTGATGTTAAAAATATGGTCTGATATTTAAATGTATGTGCTTCACCTAAAATTTGAAGTCTACCCCATGTCACTTGTGACATTGAGTATAGACCTCCTGAGTTAGTGCCTTGTGGTTTTTAGTTTCTATGTCTATCATCTGTCTTGTTAAGCTGCAGCTGTAAGATAGGACAGGGCAAGATCACTTGAGGCTTACCGATGCTACTGTAGGCAACCGTATCATATAATTCTTTTCATTACGATAGTGATATTTACTGTAGATAACACGACTGACTATTCAGTGACCTCTAGAAATTTAATCTTGTGTCTTCTTATCTTTTAGACTAGCATGTATTTCAAAACTGACTCAGCAGAAAGCATATGGCTAGAATGAGTATAAATGCCGATTATCATGATATTAGTAATGGTACTCCTGGTTTGGCTTCATGTTATTGTTAGATTTGTATATGTAGTTCATTCTATTATGGAGAAAAAAAATTACAATATGCTAGCAGGTTGGAAAAAAAAATTAACTGGGGGGGGGGGGGGGGAAGGAAAAAAGGTATTTCTAAAGCACATAGAACCAACACTTTAGATAGAAGGTGATGTCCATAAAAAGAAAAAAGATTTGAGAATGGTTCTGTAATTTATTGTATCAGAGATTGACTCCTTCCCTTTTTCCCTCCTCTGTTCCTTCCAGCTCTTAGAGCCCTGTTTGCTTTTCAGAAGGATAATGACATGCTGAGTGGCTGAAAAAGCTTATTTCCTCCCTCGACTGAGAGCAGAAAAGGGATGAATGCTTCAGTAGTGTGCTGCTAATGGGCTGATCTGAACACTGAGGGAGAAAACAGGTCTTTAGAAAGACATAAAATGAAAAGATTTTATAACCTCTTCATTAGTTTTAAATTTTGTTTTCAGTATTCTCTGTAGTCATTTTTTCTTTTCTGAAGATATCTATAGCTTCTTCACAAATTTCTTTGCCCTGTTGGTTTTCATAATTGATTTTCATTGAAAAATCTCATAATGTAGACAGAGAAGATGTTCAGATCAAGCTCCTGGCTGCTATTAAACGCACACTAAATACTAAGCGTGCATGCTGGTGGGTATTTGCACTTATCTGTCAAGCAAGGATAAACTCTTAGCAACCCCATGAAGGATTGCTAAATATCCTGTAAGGCTGTCACCTCTAAGTTCATACAGTCCATACAGCGTGGGCCTTTGAATAGTTTTTAAAAAGGCAAGACCGGAGAAAAAGTTAGGGGTGGGTAAAGAAAAGCAGAGCTGCGTATGTGTGGGCAAGGAGGCGGGTGTTTCTCCTGTACTTTGGTTTATTCCCTTCTCCATATGGCCTTTTCCTCATTACCCCCACATCTCTGTCATGCAAGGATTGAAGTGACCCTCCCATTGCTCTCTGTGGCGCGCTGTGGGATCGTATTTTGGATCAGGAGGAGTCAGTTAGCAATGCCACGTACCAGGGATCAACCAGCACAGGGCCACCTCTGAACTAGGCTTGCACCATGGGCTACCATTTTTGAATTTACAAACCTTGCCACCCAGCCTGCTAAAGGACGTCCACCTGACTGCTCCCTGATGGCATCTTAAACTCACGTGGAAGAATAAACCTTTTTTGATCACAGATTCTTACTGTAACACCTGAAAACTACCGTGACAGCCAGTTTCTAAATACCCTGAGTAGAATGTAATGGTTTTGTTATTCTTCTGAAAAGGGATCAGAAAAATGACTTGGTACATTGCCTTCTCCGAATTCCCATTTTCTGTACAGCAGTTTGAGCCTGTGCACAGACGCCTTTGTTTTCACAGTTTACTTTTTCAAATCTTTATATCATCTGAATACACAAAGGAGGTGTCACTGTCTGCCTTTTTTTCATATTGCCCTATGCATTATATAAGGAGAAAGAAATTACAAAAAGAAGATCTAATAGCAGATCTTGTTTTGCAGCCACTCGCAAAGCTTAGAGCCAGGTCTGTTTTCATCCTGGCTGTTATTTCCCGTGTGATGCTGAATGGGCATGACAAGCTTTTCTAGCATTCACCCGACTTGTTGAATGGGCAGCTCCTCTAACAGTGATTCAAAATACTTTGTGAATTTGTGCCTGATGGTGTGATGGAGCTCTAATAGTGATCCCAGCGGGAACAGATGGGGACCAGAGTCTGTGAATTACCACTAAGCTGTAGTCACATCTGCCAGATTGCTGAAAGCCAGCCATTACTCCTGCTGGTCTAGTGAAGATGCGAATGCCTTCAGCTGATGGCTTGTAGGAGGCTCACGTGGGGGCTCAGGAGTGTCTGGTGAGTCAAAGAAGGGCAGCAGCAGCTGTGGCAAACAGTGGCCTCTCTTAAGATGCCTGTATGAAACTCAATACAGATCAAGGCAACCAGATAGGTAAAATGGTAATGTCTTACTTTTCCTTTTTTTGAAATGTCATTTTTCTAATGCTGTCCATAGAGCTCCATTTACGAATCTTCAGAAATGGATTATGCTGCGTAGTAAATGGTCAGTGTACAATAGTTAAAAATAACTAAGTGATGCCATCTACTGTCTTAAATTCTTATTTAATATTACATTTGATGACTGAATTTTTATCCTGAGAAAAAATTGGAAACAGCCTACACTGAGTATAATGTCAGAGCTGTGACACGCTGTCTGATCTGTATCAAAGTTACGCAATATAAATATTGATTGTGATTAAATACAGTAGGCTATAGACTATGTCAGAAGGAATTGTGATGCTAGTGTCCATCCAAAATAACTTCTCAGTGAATCTACTGCATAAATAACTAGAGATTTCTTTTCAGGCTGCTTTGTTTTTTATATTTCTGAGAGGAAGATGTAGAATCCTGTGGAATAGAGGGTAGGTTGGAAGAACATGGCACACCATCCCTTTCGAGTGTATGTTTATTAAAATGTATTTGTTGTGTAGTGACATTCTTCACGTCACATCTATATTTAGTACAACTTGTTATCCACAATGGCTTTACTTTTAGGTGCTCTGTGGAAAGAGTTAACCTGACCATGGACTTCAAAGAAATTGAGAACCACATTTGTGTAACACGCGTCATTCAAAGAGAATTCACCCATCATCTCAAAAAGGTAGAACAGGTCATAACATTTTAACACTTGAATGTATACACTGAACTAAATTTGAAATGTTGGCTATGGACTACAATGCTCAGCCTTGAAACAGTAGCTCATTCAGAGAATATCGAACGATTGTTTATTTCATGTATACATATGAATTGTTAGGTCAGTTGGGGTTTTGACAGCAAGAGTTAAGGATGTATTTTCTTCAGATGCAGCTATGCCAGACTGCAGTTCGCAGGTTGCCGCGTAATGAAACAGTGAAGCATCACAGACTGATCTGAAGGTCCTGCAGTCAGCAGCGCTTGGCAGGTATAAATGGGTGCCGAACCAGAGAGACAGGATTTATGCTTAGCAGTTAACCCTTTCTCCCTTTGTTGTTTCTTTTTGTAATGGTCTGTAAAGCGCTGAGATAATCTTGGCTTCCTGTACTTTATTTTCACCTTAGTGAAAATAATCTGAAACCTGTGAAGTAGACTATAGATTCCAGCGTTGCGGTGACTTGTAAATTCTTTTCCTGAATGGATATACCGTATTTAGGGTGGCATGAATAAGGATATATTTGGACATAAAGGTGTGTAGAACCGCAGTCTGATAATGAAATGTGTAATTTCTTGCGGTTGGTTGTTTTTTTTTTTTTCTCCAAGTATCAATACTGCAGTGATGTGTCTTTCTGCTTGTATGTTAAAAGATAAACAATCTGTGCTTTCTTACGCTTTTACGTAGTTTAATTTTCGTGGCAAAACTCATCCAATACGTAAATACCCATTTTCAGATGTAACACACTAGAACTCTCCCATTCAAACACTATAAATAATAGAAGTCCTTCAGTTGCTTCCTCCCTCAGTACTTGGGAGCATATCCACAAGATTCATAAATGACCAAACAAGCAGCAAATTAATTCCACAACTAATGATCCCTAGAAAAGACTTAATTTCCAGCTGCATTTTATATCAAAAGGTCTGCAAATGAGTGTGGCACAGTCCATGCTTTGATGAAGAGGAAGCTATGCATGTATTTACATCCTTCCTGTAGCTTGCCATACTTCTTTGCTTTAAATTTCTGTAAAATTCTGTTCTCTGCAGCCAGACTGTCCAGAAATCATGAGATGGATTGAAAAAGATGGAGATAGATTTAAAAAAATATGTACTTTTTTGTTCTT
>NW_009260775.1:1353597-1386898 GCF_000687185.1 Egretta garzetta
TCTAAGGGCTCAAACCCTACTTTAAGAGCTGTGAAAGTATAGAATTGTGATGGGTTAACTTACATGCAACTGTTGTTAATGTAACCCAAAGTGGGCATGAACTGTAAACTATGTGTTAGGCCTAGATAGTCTCCAAACAAGTGGTGGAGGGGTGGGGAAAGGACCTAATTTGGATAATACAATTTGTGAGTTCCTATTATATTTCCAGGGCAAATGCTACACTCATAATTAGAGCACCAGTAACAATGTGAGGAAAACCTTACCTGAAGGCAACAGTAGATTTAAAGCTCTTGTTGGAAAAAGCAGGAGGAGATTTTATTCCTCATGAAAACTCAAGGAGCTCTTGAGACAATGTTTTAAAGCAGTTGCAAAAATGTACTCGTGTGCTAATTAGCACATCCTTCTCAGAGAACGATGACTGGCTGTTAGCAAAGTTTTTCTGGAAGCGTCTAGGCTTTTGGATAATGCTTGTCTTCCGCCATTCCAGGCTGGCTGTATGTAAAACTGAACTGCTTCGTATCTACAGGATAATGCAGTGTCAGGGTGGCCAGAGCACTCGTGATTCTGTGAGGTGACGTGGAAAGTGGAGTATGGGATGATGGGAAGGAATGGCCAAGAGGTAGGGAAGGTGGTAGAATGAAAGAATGAAAGGAAAACCAACCTGTCAAAACCGGCTTCTTTTCAGTGTGCCCACCGAGATTTTCTTATGCTATGCTAATCGTGACAATAACAAAGTGCTTCATAAATTCAAAATGTAAACTCAAAGGACTTCTTTCTCTTACTCTCTGGTGCAGTTTTTACTTTTATGGCTCTTGTTCTTTTCCAGCTGAGTGCTATTTCCAGGGAAGCCAATTCATGCATTTTAGAAGCAAGCAGTGCTTCGGGAGCTCTGGGATCTGTGAAAAATACAAAACCTTAAGTGAAGTACTGACATGAAGACCTAGAAATGCAAGGAACTGTGCATATGATCAGTATTCATCTTCATTCCCAGTATTCCTGCTACAGGAACACAACTACTTCCACCCCTCACCTGCATTTTGGTTTTGATTCTGAGTTGCCAGAGATGTCTAATTCTGAGTGTAAACTCCAAATTATGAGAAGCTCCTCTTAGGCTTTGAAGGGCCATTCTGAGCACTCTGTCATGGGAGGGGGCTTTTTTGTCTTGCTGGAAGCCTCAGGTCTGTCTGCAGGACCCCATCAGGGCTGACTTGCTGCAGTCTAACACCTGGTGGGAAGATGATTGAGTTGAACGTGGTTGCACATCATGATTTCTCATCTTTGAGCAGTAATACTCATTGTGGAATTTTGATCTCTGAAACGGAAAAGGTTATGTACCTATGTACTAGGTGCCAAAATGCAATTTCTCTGGTAATTAGCAACAAAAGTGCAGCGGTAGTATTGGGGATGCTTAGATTACGTGCTTGGCTGAATAAATAACTGGTAAGGATCACTGGGAAGAAGACTACTGGGTCAAACCTTTTTTTTCTCTTTTTTTTCTGTTTTCTTTGTCAGTATGATACCAGAATGTTTAGTTTTACACACAACATTTCTCTGCAGCCTAAAATTTGGATGACGAATGCTTTTCAAGGAAGTCTGGTGCTTGTGGGATAGGTTGCAAGTCTGGTGTAAGATTTTATTGTCTTGGAAAGGTTTTCTTCAGTCCCTGTTTTATTACCTCAGGTTATTTCTATAAGCCTGCTTTATGAAAACTCTGTTGCATTGAGTGTCTTTATGTGACATAAAAATTTAAATAAATACAGTGGTGTGATACATTTACACCACTGTGATCACAGTTAGGATTCAATCTATACTTTAAATGATTTGCAATTGAAAAATTAAGTTCTGTGCGTAGTTTGATGTCAGTTTTGAAAATCATAGTTGTTTCCACTTACTAGGCCAAGCAGATAGAGTTATTAGGCCAATAAGCCGCATTTGCTTATTTTTTTAAAGTATAGATCTTGCATTAAGATAACTTTCTCTGCTTGCTAGAGTGAAACTCAGGCAGCTGTGATTTTTAAAAAAAGATAGTCTTCTGAGGATCAAGAATGCTTTCTCCTGTTCAGCAATTTTCTGTTGTTTTCATTTTGCTTCTTGCTTTAATTTCATCACATAGAGTAAAACGCTAGCTTCTTTGAATTAAGGAAATATATTTGTAACTGTAGGCATGCCATTTCCTTATGCTCTAAAGTGGGTGTAGTAAAAAAAGGAAGATTTGCTGAGTGTACTGTTCTTCTTTCCTTCCCAGCAGCATTGCAACATGTATCAACAATTTAGTAGTGTATGCATGGGTGCTTCTGAGGGGGGTTAAAAAAAAAAAATCACTGCTGGCCATAGCATTCAACTGATGTGTTTTGTATGTGCAGTGCTTTATAGGAACCATTAACAGAGGCTCTTTGGGGAGTGTAAATTACAAGAAACTGGCTATTTATTAAGTTTCAGAAAATGTCCCTCCATGCACGTGCATTGTAAGGTATTTCTTAATGTGTTTAGGTAGTTGCTGTCATTGTTAAATTGCCCAGCATTTAATTTGTATCGTCAGATCTGGACTCCATCCAGCATTTGTATTTCTCACTTGTAATGCTTTTCAGTTTACAGACTTACACGTATGCTGTTGGAAATTAAAGCCAGGGATTGACAGTGGCTGTGGTGCTGTGCCTTGGGGAAGAATTTAGAGCTGATTTATACCATCAACTTTAAAGGAAAAAAAAAAAAAAAAAAGCAGCCACAAAGCAAACAAAAAACCTGCTCTGTTAAACTTTCTCTATATCTAGTTACACTGGTGTTTTCAAGCATAATCTATTTTGGCCTTCTCTATAGTGTCTTTTATTCATTATTTAGCTATTTGCTATGTTTACAAAATACTTGAGGACTGGGAGAGGACCAGATAAACAGCATGCTGGCTATGACAGAAGGAGCATCAAGCAGATCCAGGTTATGGCAGTTGAGACTTGAGCTGCTTGATAACTGTTTGGCAGTTTTGACTTGCAGATAAGTTCTTTGTGTCTACAGCATCATAACTTAAAACTGTGGGAAGAGAAGATAAAAAGCAATTGATCTTTTGTCTCTCCACAGTACTAACTGTCTAATGGCACACTTAGAGCTGCCAGAGCGGAGTTAACTTTTACAGATTTGAAGTTTGGTCATGTTGAACATGTAGGAATTATAATTCAGTATTATAAATTCGAAGTGGGTGTAGCTGTGATATGATCTGCTGGCCACAGCCTTACTTTATTATATCCTACAGCATGTGTACACAGTATTAAAGAGTCTGTAGTGCTCTAAACAGAGTGCTAACGTCCTGGATCATTGCATGGTAAATCTTCCTGCTACGGCCCTTCCTGTCTCTGCGCTCTCTCGAGTTTCAGTCGCTTCAGGTTTCTGAAGCCTCACTGGCTGAGTGGAATTTTACAGATTCCTGATGACCCAGGATCTTGAGGGAAACAAACAGTCCCCAAATGTGGGAGCAGAACCTGCAAGAATCTGTAAACTTGGCTACAGAGAGAAAATGACCACATCCATTAAAACATGATGTAATACATCTCCCATGCACTGAAAAAAACCTCCAAAAATGCAAAACCAGACTATGTGAAAGCATTATCTAGTATGTCTAAAACCAGCACTGTATGTGTTTCTATTTTAAGATTATTTAACATAAATTGATGTTATCTAATGTCTCCACTGAGGGAATGTCATCCTGAGTGCACAGAACATGCAGATCAACTTGAAAGAATAAACAACTCTTCTTTGCCATTTTCTCTGAAAAGTGAAGGCAGGGAAGTGGGAATGCAGTTTCCCTTGCTACCTTTAGCTCCTTCCCCAGGTCGAGCGTGTGTCATAAACAAACAAACAAGCAAAAAGAATTTTTTTATTGGAACTAACAGGGGGGGAAAGGATGAACTAAAGCCCTGAAGACATCTCACCTTCTGAAACCTCTTGCTACTTTGCATCACAAATACTCCTAATGTTCAGGATTTTGCACTGTGTGAAGGCCACCTGGAAACCTGTCAATGGTACTTCTGAGTTAAGCCTTGGGATGAGGTGGCCTGCTTTGGGAGCTTCATGGGAATGAATCTCCTTGGTGAAATTGTGCAGCAGGAAAACTATGACATAGTTGCCGTCACAGAAACGTGGTGGGATCACTCACACAACTGGAGTGCTGCCATGGATGGCTATAAATGATTCAGGTGGGATAGGCAAGGAAGGAGAGGCGGTGGGGTAGCCCTGTATGTTACGGAGTGTTTTGATTGTCTAGAGCTTAACGATGGTGATGGTAAGGTTGAGTGGTTATGGGTAGGAATCAGGGGAAAGGCCAGCAAAGCAGCTATCGTGGTGGGAGTCTGTTACAGACCACCCAACCAGGATGAAGAGACAGATGAAATACTCTACAAGCAGCTGGGAGAAGTCTTGTGATTGCTAGCCCTTGCTCTCATGGGGGACTTCAACTTACCAGATGTCTGCTGAAAATACAATGGAGCGGAGAGGAAATAGTCTAGGAGATTCCTGGAGCGTGTGGAAGACAACTTCCTGACACCATTGGTGAGTGAGCCTACCAGGGGAAACATCTCACTGACCTTGTTTTTTTGTGAACAGAGAGGGACCTTGTGGGTGATGTGATGTTTGGAGGCTGTCTTGGGCACAGCATTCATGAAATGATAGCGTTTTTGATTCTCAGAGAAGTCAGGAGGGGGGTCAGCAGAACTGCTGCCTTGGACTTTTGGAGGGTAGACTTTGGCCTGTTTAGGAGCCTGGTTGACAGAGTCCCTTGGGAGGCAGTCCTGATGGGCAAAGGAATCCATTAAGGCTGGATATACTTCAAGAAGGCAATCTTAAAGGCACAGGAGCAGGACCTCCCCATGTGCCAAAAGATGAGCTGGTGGGGAAGAAGCTGGGCCTGGCTGAACAGAGCTCTTTGGCTGGACCTCGGTAGAAAAGGGAGAATTTATGACCTTTGGAAGAAGGGGCAGGCAACTCGGGAAGACTACAAGGGTGTTGTGAGTCTATGCAGGGAGAAAATTAGAAGGGCCAAAGCCCAGCTAGAACTTAATCTGGCTACTGATGTAAAAGACAATAAAAAATGTTTCTATAAATACACTAGCAACAGAAGGAGGGCTAAGGAGACTCTCCCTCCCTTAGTGGATGCAGGGTGAGTGACAAAGGCTGAGGAAAAGGCTGAGGTACTTAATGCTTTCTTTACCTCAGTCTTTAATGGTAAGACCAGTTGTTCTCAGCGTACCCCCCCCACTGAGCTGGAAGACAGAGATGGAGGGCAGAATGAAGCCCTCATAATACAAAGGGAAATGGTTAGCCATTTGCTACACCACTTAGACACACAAAAATCTGTGGGGCCGGATGGGATCCACCCAAAGGTGCTGGGGGAGCTGGTAGAAGTGCTCACTAAGCCCCTTTCCATCATTTATCAGTAGACCTGGCTATGCGGGGAGGTCCCAGTTGACTGGAGGTTAGCAAATGTGATGCCCACCTAACAAGAAGGGCCGGAAGGAGGATCTGGGGAACTACAGGCCTGTCAGTCTGACCTTGGTGCTGGAGAAGGTTATGGAACAGATCATGTTGAGTGCCACACGGCATGTGCAGAACAACCAGGGGATCAGGCCCAGCCAGCATGGGTTTATGAAAAGCAGGTCCTGCTTGACCAGCCTGATCTCCTTCTGTGACAAGGTGACCCACCTAGTGGGTGAGGGAAAGGCTGCGGATGTTCTCTGCTTGGTCTTTAGTAAAGACTTTGACACCATTTCCCGCAGCATTCTCCTGGAGAAACTGGCTGCCCATGGCTTGGACTAGTGTACGCTTTGCTGGTTAAAAAACTGGCTGGATGGCTGGGCCCAGAGAGTTGTGGTGCATGGAATTAAATCCAGCTGGCAGCCAGTCACAAGTGGTGTCCCCCAGGGCTCAGTATTCGGGCCAGTTCTGTTTAACATCTTTTATCAGTGACCTGGAGGAGTGAGGGGATCAACTGCACCCTCAGTAAGTTTGCAGATGATACAAAGTTGGGTGAGATCTGCTTCAGGGTAGGAAGGCTGTGCAGAGGGATCTGGATAGGCTGGATCAACACACCAAGGCTAACTCTGTGCGGTTCAAGAAAGCCAAGTCCTGGGTCCTGCACTTGGGTCACAACAAGTCAGTGCAACGCTACAGGCTTGGGGAAGAGTGACTGGAAAGCTGCATGGCAGAAAAAGACCTGGGTGTCCTGGTGGACAGCCAGCTGAATATGAGCCAGCAGTGTGCCTAGGTGGCCAAGAAGGCCAATGGCATCCTGGCTTGTATCAGAGACAGTGTGGCAGCAGGGGGAGGGGAGGGGTTGTGCCCCTGTACTCAGCACTGATGAGGCCGCACTTCAAATGCTGTGTTCAGTTTTGGGCGCCTCACTACAGGAAAGATGTTGCATTGCTGGAACATGTCCAGAGAAGGGCAACAAAGCTGGTGAGGGGTCTGGAGCACAAATCTTACAAGGAGTGGCTGAGGGAACTGGGGTTGTTCAGCCTGGAGAAGAGGAAGGTGAGGGGAGACCTTGTCGCCCTCTACAACTGCCTGACAGGAGGCTGTAGTGAGGTGGGTGTTGGTCTCTTCTCCCAAGTAACAAGCGATAGGACGTGGGGAAATGGCCTCAAGTTGCGCATGGGGAGGCTTAGATTGGATATTAGGAAAGATTTCTTCACAGGAAGGGTTGTCAGGCATTGGAACGGGCTGCCCAGGGCAGTGGTTGAGTCCCCATCCCTGGAGGTATTTAAAAGCTGGGTAGACGAAGTGCTTAGGGACATGGTTTAGTGGTGGAATGGCAGTGCTAGGTTAACAGTTTGACTCAATGATCTTAAAGGTCTTTTCTAATCTAAACGATTCTATGATTCTGTGATAAATCCAAAAGGTTGAGGGTGGATGAAGAATACAGTCAAAACAACACCCTGGTTTTATTAGGCACCACAGTTCCTGCTTTTACAGTTTCCCTTGTACCTGGCAAGGGCACAGAGGCTATTTTTGAACTGTCTAGACCATTCTTCTAAAAAGAATCTCTTCTTTTTCCTCTGCTGGTTATTGGTCATCAGGAAGAAGGGAGTTAGCAGGTCTATTTGTGAACATGCGTAGCCCACATAAATGTTTTATAAAACATGATAGACCTGTTGTAAGAGCATGTCTCTTTACGAGCATTTATAAAACTGACTTGCACAAAGGCCAATACCAAAGTCAATTTTTGTATGATGTTTTGTATTAAGGTAAAATCCACCCCCAACCCCAATTTAGCTTTAAAAAGTTATACATGGACACAAAGATAAAATGCGAATGGGCAGCCAAGTCATTTAAAGTTCACATTTCCGATAATAGATTATCGGAATTACTATTATTGATTATTCTGATGATTGATTATTTCTCCTGTGGGCACAGATTGTTTGCTCTGTTGTCTTCCTGACCCTGTGGGCCAGACCCTTCATGTTAAGAGACAGATGGTGGAACAGGTAGGAAACTTGGCAGGCAGCAGTGAGCGTATCTGCCCGCTGGCGCTGAAACGTGGCTGGAAGGATGCTGCTGTGCTTCTCGCTCTTCCCCTCTTGGCTGCTCTTCCCTGTTGCCACTGGAGATCTTGCTACTGCTTCTGCTTCTCTTTCTTCTGAACATGCTTCTCCCTACTGTTGACTTGTCCTCTTCTTTTTTTTTTTTTTCCTTCCCTTTTCTCTCCCCAGAGAATAATTGAGGAGTGTTCTCAGTTTGTTATATGTGAGTATGTATGTGTTTATGCCTTCAGCACTGTGAAAGGTTGGTTACAGAATGCAATGGCTTTTCAGACAATCTGATACAGTAAAAGAGAGAACCCTTCTCACAAAGGTTACCCTGTTGTGATCTGAGACCGTCATAGCTTTTTATTAGATGGGGTTGCTTCATCGAAGCTAACTGGGGTTGGTAGTCGCTGTGGATTGCTGCTTTCTGGGTACTCAGAAACCTCTTGGAGTTGATTTTGTGCTAGCGTGGAAGATCTAACTGAAATTGCAGTAATTGTCCAGTTCTGAACAGAACAGGGAAGCAACAGTAGATGGTGTTGGCTGGGGACACCAAAAAGTCAGACCCTTTCTTTCCTTTCCCCACAAGCTTTGCCTGTCGCGCTGGCTGGTACGGCCTCACCCTGCTCCTCTGCTCTCCCATCAGCTCCGCTGTGTCCCGCTGCTGCTGCCTTTGCTGTGCCTGCGCTGCTGGGGTGTGCACAGACAGACCGGGCTCCGCTCCGCTGTCTCTGCCGATGCCTCCGTCTGACAGAATCAGTCGTGTTTAGAAAGGACTTTTAGCTCAGGTGTAACGCTGGGCTGGTGAGACTCTGAAGCCGCCTGCTTCGTGGCTTCTGAGATTAATGTGTTGCACATAGACGCTCACGGCATGTCTCCTTCCGGACGTGAAAAATGCTCTAAAATTTTATTCCTTGCAGCAAAGACTGTTCTTATTACTACTACTACTACTATTATTGTTAAGCATTTGGACAACCCACTTGTAACGACCTGATCCATGACAGCAATTCAGATGGTAACTGTAATGTTAATAGCAATTGAAATATGAAAGAGCGGTACTTGCCAACAGCAGCTAGGAGTACAAAGAGGAACAGGGAATGGCTGGAAAAATATTCCCCCTTTAAACGTTGGCAGATGCATTTTGTACAGCATCATGCTGTACCTCTGTATATGGTATGTATATGTATACATCTGCAGGCATAGTTTAACATGACCTAAATTTTGGAAAGATCATGATAGCTGTGGGGTAGTCCAATGTCTGCTTGAGGTGACTTGATTACAGCCAAGCAGCTGAAATAGCAGTTTTGCTGAAGTTTTTAAAAGAATTTGTTTCTGGAAATAAGCTTGTTGCTCATTTCTCACAAGCAGCTATTTTCCCGGTGCTTATCTTTGTGTGTGTTGGCAAGACAGAGCAATAGACATTCATCTGACTGGTAAGTTTCTGTTGCATTTGCTTTACAATATTGACGTTTATTTTTAAGAAAAGGCAGGCGTTATTATGCATCATATATTGTTTCATAGTGAATTTAAGACTGGTGGAATCATGCTTAGTAAGGACATTTGATGAAGTCATTTCCTCTCCTGAATTCTGGATGATTTCTTCCCAGGATGGAGCTCAAAATATGTTACACTTTTGAGTGCATACATGAGTAGAGTCCACGTCTTGAAGTCACAAGTGACATCACAGCTTGATACTAATTATGACAGGATAGTGATGGTGCTATTTCACCTTCCTTTCTCCTTTCATGCTTAACAAATGCTAATCATGCTTGAACATCTCAAGATTGCTTGTCAGTCGTTCATTTCTAATTGCCCACGGTGCTCACCTGGATATTTTCTGCATTGGTCAAGTCCTGCATTCAGATAACCAGGTAACAGGGTCAATTACTGAGTAACATTCCAATAGCTAAGTTCTGTCGAAGATAGTGAGGGATTTTCACTGGTTTTTTTGAGCTGTATTTTCCTTTTAAGGAAATGCATTGTGAGTCAAACCTAGTTCAGAAATGTCTCTTAAGACCATTCCTCCTCTTTCTCTTCCAAGCCCACTGTCTTCTCTTTGCCCTTTCTCCTCATAACCGTTCAGCTGTTTACCACCAGGCTTTGTAACTCAGCCGTGCCTGATCTTTTGTCTTTTCCGAGGCTCGGTGTAGAGTTTTGTATTGCCTGACCAGCGCTCGTTCCATCACAGTAACAAAGGGTAGGCATCTCTCCATAGGTAAATACCTAGTGATTCGGTGGGGGACACCAATATCTTGGTCATGAGACAAGAACATGCCTAGCCGTAGGATGGGATGGATGCTGAGGCAGCCCTTACTTTGTGACCCAGTGGTCACAGGCGCTCCCTGAGCAGCTTTGCACTGCGGGCTCGATGGGGAGGGAGCTGGCACTTTGCCATGGAAGAGGTGTCCTTCCAGGGACTGTGAAGCCTCCAGAAGACAGAGCGGCAGAAAAAAACCCATGGCAAGTAATCCAGATAAACCTTTGGGCAGGCCGGGTCCGAGCTGTTGCAGCCTGAGCTTCCCTGCTCCTGGGTGCAGTGTTACAAGCATGGGCGTATCTGTACATAGATGTCGTGGTACCAACGGCGGCTGCAGTCAGCCGTCTGTCTTCTTACAGTATCAAATTAAATTTGACCGGGGAAATTTTCTGTTGATTAAAACTGATATTTTGGGAACTGATATTGCAGCTACGTCCTAACCATCGCTCAGAGCTGGATTCCTTCCTCTAAGGAGAAAGAATTGACTTATTTCGCCATTACTGTTCTTTAGTTCTTCAATAAATATTCAAGAGCTTGCAGTGTCTTAGCAGTTTCCTCAGTCATCATGTTGATTTTATTGTTAAGATGTGATTATACTGCACTTTGAAATACAAGTTTTTATTTTATTTTTTTTTAAATTCTGGAAGTTCCTGATGAACGCTTCTATATTTGAACAGTAGTTGATATCTGCAAGAGGATGTCTGTCAGACTTCATATGAATGCTGCTCTGCTTGCAACTACAAAAATGGGTTTTTTTGGATCGAAATGATATTCTTTACTATAAAGATTTTTAAGCTGGCAAGGTGTAGGTTGTTTTTTGTTTCGGGATTTTTTTTTTTTTTTACAAACTGCCTCTGGAAGAGGTGGAGTAGAAGCTGTTTGTGCAATTGCAGTGCATCACCTTTAAGGAGCAGCAGCTCCTCATGTAAATGGAGAGAATGAAAATTCAAAAAATGAAAGAAAAAAATGTCCTTCTTTCTCAAGAAATTGACTTTCTTTGCTTTTTCGGTACCATCACAGGTGGTCATATGGGAAAATCCCTCCTAGTTTAAGCTTTCTTACATTTCCTTGCGTTAGCCTGAAGCTGTTTACTCTTCTTTAAAGCTGTAAAACTTTTTTATTTTGAAACTTAAAAAAGAATACAAAAACCAATAACCTAAGGGCTTGTGCTATAGTTTATGACTCATGATGCTTTTTTTGGGAGGAGGAACTTGCTGTATCCTGGTGCACACTCAGAAGTAGCCAAGCTACCAGGCTCAGACATTTGAATTTTTTTTTATTCCTTCTATCAGGCCATTACGCACTCAAGCTTCCTGTCTCAGGAAATGAAAGAACTTCTTTCTCTCCCCCTTAGTCCCTGTTTTTTTTCATCTGAAAGGAGCTGAGTTTCTAGTAATCAGCCGCAGGAGCGGGATATGTGGGATAAGAGGTCCGTTTTGGATCATAGCTAAAGCAGAACTCAGAAGAAAATGTTGTGAACTATTTGCTTGTTCTAAAGCACAGGTTCACTTTATTATTTACAGGCAGACTGAGATAATGTCTCGCAAATTAAAAATCTGAAGTTATATAAAAAAAAGAAGTATTTTAAAATCTATTGCTGTAGCCAAGTTAGATAGATCCTGTTCCACATTTTATGATTTCTGTTTTTAAAGTGTCACCTTGTTTATGTGTGGGTAAAACTTGGCTTGAACGTGTATCCCTTTACAACTACTTCTAGTAAAATACTGTAATATTTGATGAAGCAGAGCTACTTGAACTTTATCATTATTCTAAAACAAAAGAATTCAGATTAAATAGGTGTGGTACTGAAAGTGAGATAAGCTCGCAACAGAAAATACTACTGGAGCAGCAAAAGGGGGTGACAAAACTTAGTGTAACACGAAACATAAAGCTGTAGGTAATAGAGGAAGTATTTAAGGGAATATTAAGAAGCTTCTTGTCCTGTCAGCTGGCTATCATATTTAAAATGCTGTATTTGAAGAGGTTTGTGTGATCTGGACATTTTTTTGTAGGGATAGTTGAAATGGCTGTAATACTAGCTATGTGTCACTTCTTTTTTTTAAATGTGGTGGAGTCCCAGATGCATTCATTGCTGCCTAGGCATGAGCTAGAGGTATAAACCACTGCAAAAACTGTCACTCAGGGCAGATTAAGTAACTCTCAAATGCTGACATCATATACAATATCCCGCTCTTGAGGTGGAGCCTTAATAATCAGCAGAAGTTGCTGAACAGTGGTGAGCAAAGACCTTTCCCATTTTGTATGGCTGTGGCAAGGAGAACTCATCTTCCTGTAATCCTTGGGTTTAGGCAAATCATTATGAACTGCCTCTGCCTATGTAGTGTGCATAATTTGCAATTTGTGGTTATGCCTCTTGTGAGCGTGCAGGGCACGTAAGCTTCTCCCAGAGCTGAAACTTGAATAATATATGTACAAGTAGTCAACGAGCAGCACTCTGAAAATTGTTTCTCCCACACACATGCAAGATGAGTCACAGACAAATGAAGATGGAAGGTGAATACAAAGGCAGAAGGGATCCAGCTGATACCAGCCCATGTATCATCCTAACACAGAGGGTGCATGTTTCCACGTTCTGCTGGAGCAGTTCAATATCTGCCTACAGCTGCATGACCTATGCCTTATGGCTGTCATAGACAACACACCATAACGTGTAGCGTGAATGCTGCCATTTCTCTTTTGATGTGGATCAATGAGGTGACGTGAATCAACTGAGGAACAAAGCATAGATGTTAACTAATGTCTAGCTCAACTATGATTTGCCAGCTGTAAAGGGGTAATGAATTTCTAGAGTCAGTAACTTTTCAATCCAGCCCGCCTACAGCTGTGAAAGCATGCCTGCCTATGGCTTCCTAACAGTGTGGATATTTTTCAAGTTTAGGATGAAGATCCCTGGCGAGATTCCTGACTGATCTTAGCTCGTGAGTTGATGGGATGGAACGGCTTGCTTTGCTTTATAGTTAAGCATGCTGTAGTTAACAAGGGCCAACTCTGTCGCACCTTTTTTGGATGTAAATCCTACAGTTCTGGTTTGGGACCTTGGTGCAAATTGCAGCAGCCCTTGTTCTTCACAGCTCTGGAGGTCCTTTTTTTCAGCCGAAGTCTGACATTCACAATGTCGCAAGGTGGCCTCGAGCTGCTGGCTGCCACGTGTTTTCTTCATTCTGTGCAGAAGATCTACAGATGCTAAGTGGTGGTAAAAAGCAAATGGTACCTTGCACTTCATTCAGGAGTGTTCATTAGCATAGCAGCCTGAGTCCTTGTCCTCTAAGTCCATGAGTCTGGATAAATTACGGGATACCATAGAAATAAGGGATGTGGTGAAAGAGAGGCAGTGTCAGTAGAAGTGTGAAAGAAAGACTGGGCTCAGGAAAACAAAGCTGCTTAGAGCATCTGCTCAAGCACAAGATGCAAAAGAGAGAGACCAGAAGAAGAACTAGGGTATGGGAATGGTCCAACAATCTTAAATGCAGCAAAAACCTATCAGCTGCTTTGGGACTTCTGACTGGAAGGTCAGCCACCAATGCCTACGTTCAGCTATTGCTCTTGGTGGACAGAGCTGGGACCAAGCGAGGATGTCCCTCAGCGGTCCTCCCCTGGTCGCGGGGAGTGGTTGCTGTTAATTCGGGGAACAGATCGGGTCAGTGCTTGCAGTTCAAACCGGCGGCTGCGTGTCACTGCTCCCGGGAGTCAAGTGACCTTGTTCGTGCTGTGTCGCTGGGCCAGTACGCAGCTGTTTCCACTGTAAACGCTCATAGAAAGCTGGTTTCAGAGTATGCTTGTGCATATTACTTTGCCATTAATTTTGTATGGACACACACGCTAAACCCTCCTCCCATAGTTGCCTAAGTGTTTTCTGCTGGTGTAGGCAGAACAAGTACATTGTACGCTTTCGGTTCATTTTTGCCCTGTCAGAGGAACAAGTGGGTTGGTAGAAAGGAACGACGGTGATACTTAATGGCACTGAAGAAACGAACTGCATGGTGAAGTGGCTGGGTAGCTCGGACCCTTCTAGAAGAACCAAAAATAATATTACGTGGAACCACTGATCCCCATAAGTTTACAAGACACTTCACAGGAAAATTATGATAAAACTACTATGATAGGAGAAGGTAAGTATATCCAAGTCTGAAATTGGTTTGGAAGAGTAGAATTTGTATATATTCCTGGATACAATCTGCAATACTGCAATGCTGCCTTTTCTAGATGGCAATTAAAAATAATCATCCCATTAGGTATGAAAACAGATTTGTTTGCGTTAAGAGTTTCTAAAACAAAAAACATTTGGGCATGAAAGCATTTTAAGCATCAAATTCTGGTTGGAAATAGAATGGAGCTGCTGGGGGTTGGGAGAGGTAAGAAGGTAGGAAGGACCTCTCTTCTGCTGTACAAACGTCCTGCCCTGGGTAGTGTCCTTGAACATGTAAGAGCTTCCCAGGGATCTTTGCTTATCATTAATATTGGCATGCTGCACAAAGGGGAGGAATGTATTTTTACTTTCTCATGAGATTTTCTTCAGTAGTGTGTGATTTGTCCTGTTTCTGTCAGAGCTTTCTCAAGGGCTCTCTTTATGCCAGTGGTTTCCAGTCTCTCTTTTTCTTTTTTCTTGGTTTTGGTTTTGGTTTGTAGCCTACTCAAACGTGTGCAGTGGAGGAGGATTTCAGCCAGCTGAGAGAAGGCTTGTCCTCCGTGGTGACAGAGCAGGGATCCCCTAGGAACGAATGAGGAGCGGTGGTTTTGGAGAGGCATTGTCTCTTCAGGTGCTGGGCGGGAGATGTTTCTTTGACTTTGCCTTTCCTGACCTAGAGATGTTGCAACACGTGTGGTATGCGATGGTGTCCCCGTTGCACGTGCCTTTCCCGTGAGGGAGGCAATGAGAGAGGGAGTGACATCTGACGGATGTGTAGGCACTTTGCTTAGTGCAGGAAGATGTAGGGATGAAATAAGCTGCATGGAGTAGCGTTCTCTGTAATGCAGAGAAAGAAGGGAAAAAAGGAAGAAGACCAAAACCCCCAGAGAGGCAGGAAAAAAAAATAGAATTTTAAGGATTTCAGGTAATTGTTTCTACAGAAGTGTACCTCTGAGCAAAAGCCCTGCGAAGGATTTGTCAGCTCCTTGGAGAGCCTTTAACTTTATTTAAACAACGCAAAAGTGCCAGAAACCGTGTCCTTCAGCTGGGGGGGTGGACTGTGTTATATGCGACTGTTTTGGAGAAGTTCTGTATCTTGGAGGAAGAGCAACCGGAGTGTGGTTTGACAGTTGCTACAGCAACTAACGTTTTTTTTAATGGAAGGCAAGGATAAGTGATGGTATAAAGTCTTGTGTAACTGATGTACCTTCCCCCGCTTCCTGCCAATTTTCCAGTATATTAAAAGAATAAGTAATTTATGAGTTCAGCTGAGAAACGGCTCTTCCTTTGCCCAGCTCAGCTGCATTTGTGAGACTGCGTGATCTTTAGGGAGACAGCAGAGAAGAAACTATTTACACACCGGAAAGCAAGGATTCAAGCATCTCTGAGAAATATACTTTGCAAGGGAAGAAACACATTCCTTGTTCTGCCTGAAGAAATTTTGTTAGATGTGGATGTCACTGGGCTGAGCCTTCTTTATCTCATAGTTTCCTTTCTTCTCATCCTCTTCCTTCCCCCCACCACAACTGCTTTTTTGCAAAGTTTTTTAAACTCCCTTTGGTTACCGTGGAATTATTTTTTTTTAATATAGGAGCGATGATGTATTCTAGAGCAAATGAAAGATGATGAAAACTTGTGGCAGGAGAGGAATTCTGCTGGCCCCCTGTGCAGCAGCGTTGCAAGAACCAGCCCTGGCATAGACATACTCCAATAACTACTGTCTAGGGAGAGAATTTAACCCTCGTAATATTTTTAGGACTCAGCTGGCTGCTAACATCTGGGAGGAATGATACCAGAGCAGAAACCACACATTGCATTCCAGAGCATAGGCACTTACTTTAAGATACAAAAAAGTATCTTAATCTGAGCTTTCATTCACCAATTTAAAGTTACCTATTTACATTTAATGATGGTTTCAGTTTTACTAGTGAAGTTTTGGGGCATTTTACAGCTGAATTTCAGGGGAAGACAGTTTGGCTAATACTCTTCTGTTTTTTTGAAGTCTCACTGGAAGTTTTAGGCTGCAAAGGGCACTTTGCCTCCCCCTTGGGTTCTCTGTGTAAGATCAGAATTAATTAATTAAAGGTAGAGTTAGGGTAACTGATTTGAATTAAAGAATAAGTATTAAACTATTAAGCATCTTCATAAAATGAAACATAAATATGAACAATTATGGAATCTTGAGTAGAAGGTTATGCAATTTTTACACCAGTGTTAAAGCCCTGTTTTCATGAACCAAACATGTTTACCTAGCTCTTTAGAAGTGAGATTTATGTTACAGATGTCCTTGCTAATATTTCAGGCATTAACAACTCATAACCAGGGCTCCCAGGTTTGTAGGTTTGAATCCTGTGTTTCATTTTGCCGTTTAAAAAAAAAAAAAAAAGTTACCTTTGATACAATTCATGACAATTTTATGCTATGTACTTACTAAAAATTATGACTGAACTAAGAGGAGGTTTTCAAGTGAATGACACTGAGGTATTTAACTGGAATAAGTTTACTGCTCTTGAGTTGCTGAGAAGCAGTGCATGAAGCATGCACATTTTTTTGCACGGATGAGAAAGTAATAAACATTTGCTACCAATTTTATGCATTTTTAAACTCAGTAGAGGCCTAGTTACTACCTTCTTGCCATTCAGTAAGCCATTTTGTGGATTTATGTGAGATGAGAGAGATAACAGAAATATTTGAAGGAAAGGGAAGACCGGCAGAAAGCTCTATTTAGATACTTGTGTGCTAGTGACCATTTTTTGCCCCAAGAGAAATTTGCAATGTTTGAAATGTGTGACATGAACGTCTTCCTCCCCGTAGCATCCTGCCCAGTTTTCTCTTCTTCATACAACCCTCTCCTCCTCCATCCTTCCCTAGATGTTGAGGCAGCTCATTGTTTTTCTAACTCATTCACTTGCCCTGGTGACACAACCCCATCTCCAAATCTCTGTTACCATCACTCCTTCAGCCTCCCTCAGGGTCACCCTGCTGCAATATTCTCCTTTACATCTCACCATCTTTCCCTTAGTGATACAAACCTGCTTTCATCTCTCATCCTAAGCAGCATGTTGCAGTCTTGATTCTCTGTGCTATTCCAACTGCTGCCCATCTCCCTTCTTGTTCTCGTGTCAAATTTACTGATTCAGCTACCCAGAGTTATTTTTCTTCGGTTCTGTCTGGGCTTCTTCCAGGCTGGCTCTTGTCTCTTCCACCGCACCTGACTGCCCTCAGCCAGCACCCCATGACTGCCAACTCGCACTGTGTTACTAGAGGGACATCAGCAGAACTTTTTGGACTTGATCGATGTGCGTTGTTCTGCTCTTTAAGTCACACAAAATGGAAATCTTCCAGCACCACTGAATTGTTCGTGTGTAGGTGAAAGGAAGATACTTGATTTCCTAGGGAACGGACCAGGGTACCTGTGACATGAAGAACCACACGTAACAGAAAATACCAATGTTTTTATGCTTCTCTTGTTTTGAAATATGGAAACATGTCTTGAGATAATGTGATGGTCAGCAAGTGATTACACATACAGTATGCAAACCTTCCATACCTTTGAAGGCAAGGTATCTCCCCTCAGCTGTATTTAACTGTTTCAGATAAGCTTCCTGCTTAATACTGTGGATGATGCTCTGCCATGGGAGAGCATGCAGGTATTTGATTATTTTTTTTCCCCTGAAGCTGGATATGCTGTTGCTTTTTGATACAAGTCTTGGGCTTCTGATTCCTGGGGGCTTAGCTGGAGCATGCTAAAGCTGATGCAGGTGTAGGCGTGCAGCACAGTTGTAAATGGTCTGAACAACTAAACTTTGATATTTGCTGAGTGATTGGGGTATTACAGTGTCTCGTTGAGCCAACCACTTGAGACTTTTCTTCAGATAAACTGAAATTTCTCACCTGCAGAAAGGTTGATATAATTTGAAAGCAAAAGGAAGTTAGTTGCAGTTCATTAGACTAATCAGTCATCACTGGCATCAGTAAAAATGGAAGGTTGAGACAAAAATATAGAATGATATTCAGATAGGCCTTATCCATGTTGATTTAGTGACCTAGGCTAGTGCTGGTTAAAAACCTTTTGCTCATGGATATTACACACATGTTTTATCTTAGGAAACATAAAGGAAAAGCACTGTTCTTTCTCTCTCTTTTTTTTCTTTCTTTTTCTTTCTTTCTTTTTTTTTTTTACCCCCAGATCAGACAAGAAGTTATTTGCAGTTGTCTTGAAAGTGAACTCCTACTAAATGGCTAGGAATAGCTACTATGAAGTATTTTCAAAGTAGCACTAAACCAAAGATTTTTCTGCCTTCGTACTGATGGAATTACAGACCAAAGGAGTTGAACCAAAGCTCAGTTTGTGTGATTGATAATATTTTATTGTCAAAAAGCAGCACTCCTGTCTTCAACATTATTGAAGGCAGAAAACTGTCATTTGGGAAATGAAACAGAATAGGTTGTGGTCCGTGTTTTCCAGTGAATGGTTCTCTGTGGTTCTTCAATGAAAGCAGGTGCTCAGCTCTAACCGTAGGAGGGTCCATGTGCAAAATTGTCCTTAAACATTAAAATTCGTGGGCAAAATTCTGCCTTTGAAAGGGAAGCTGGCCAGGCTGCGACTCAGCTCATTATTATGGTAGGATAGCTTTTTTTCTCCAGTGTTTTGAAGTGTATGTTAGCACTTGTCTGTCTGTAAGGTAGGTGTATGAGGTCACCCAAGGCACCACTGCATTTTATAAAGTAGAAGGAAAATCCAATTTAGTTTGTACTGATTTTGCTCAGTTAACAAGTTCATGTGATTCCTCTGGAGAGATGTATAAAACTGGAGGCGTGACTGGGTTTCCGTGCTGTAGTTTAGTGCTAATGCATCCCTAAATGCACAGATTTAAATCAAAGGGTAAAAAGGCTGTTATATTTAGGACAAAACAACTGAAAAAAGCAAAAGCAGTGAGAGTATGCGCAGGCTGTAGGACCCAGCTCCATAGCAGTGAACATAACAGCATCGACAGGGAGAGACGTCTCCTGGCTGGCTCCGTGCAGGCTGCCCTGTCCAAAGCTGAGCCGAACATCAAAGAGGGATGCTAAACCCTCCGCAGGCAGGCGAGGGAGGGAGCTGAGCGAGCGGTCGGGGAGGCGATGCTCAAGGTGTCAGAGCAAATGCTGACAGGCTGGGGAGGCTCGGTGAGGTGCGGAGGGGGTGCTCTGCAGACCGTACGGACGCCCTCTCCCAGGCGGACGCTGGTGAGTACAATCCCTTCCTAACTCAGCTCTCTTACCTGAGGAGGGAGACTTCGTGCAGCGGCCTCCTTATCTCGTGGCTAGTGGAGAGGTCGTGCCGTGAGGCTGTGGTGCAGAGGATGTGCCTTCCCCCAGGACTCCCTTGAGCATCCCTTGATCTCATCCTGTGAAGAAACACCCCCTTGGCAGCGTTGGGGTCGCGCCATGGCCACCCTCCTGCGCGGGGGCTCCTGATGGAGACGCCTGGGGAGTGCCTGGTACGTGGGAATGCAGCGTGGGATGCCGGAGCACGGCGCTGTATTGCCAGACCCTCTGGAGGAAGCTCTTACGTAGCCTTGTGAAACCTGGCGAGTCAATGAGTAAGCTATAGCCTTATGTGAGAGTGTAGTTAAAAGAGTTAGCTGCAGATAAGGGGTGACTGAGATACGTTGGCTTTTGTTATCAAATAACTGATGCTCTGCTAAAAGGAGTTGGGTTTGAATTTGTTGAATCAGCTCTGTTCATAGCCCAAGAGTGAAACTTTTGACAGCTCCAGCCCTGTTTGGACCAATTGCAGTAGGTCCAGTATACGAAGAGTTATGGAGTGTTATCTCTGTTGCCTGATGTCTGCATGTGATAACTTTTGGTAGTATGAGACAGCCAAAAAAAGACGGAAAGAAGTTCTGGTAGCTTTCTAAGAAAGGCACTCAGCTCTTTAAAGGGAGAAGCTCTCTTTGATATATGATATCCCTGAGTGTTACATGTGAGTCCAACCTCGCAGCACAAAGGGCTGCAATATTTCTTAACGCGAAGACATTTGGAGAGTTTTCAGTGAGGCCTGGCCTTTGTTTCGAAGTATTTATACGATCTGTGTTGCCGGGAATATTGATAGTTACGTGCAGTTTTACAAGTAGGTGTATTTAGCATTTAACACAACAGCAGCACTTGTAGGGGCTGTTACTCCTCTCCAGCAGTGCTCGTGTACATTCAGCGCTCTGACAAGGCTTCCACCCCCTTTTGCCTCTCTGCCCTTCCCCAGGCATTGCAGCTAAGCAGTGGGCTTCTCGTACAATGGTACAGTTCAATTCGGTCTAAAGATAAACTAAAGAAATGATGCAGGATGGCCATCACCATTAGCTGCCTACGTATCTGTGAATTTATTAATCCCACATTAGCGCCCAGCAGTGCAGTGTTCATTGATCAGTTAATTAGTATTTGCACAGTGCTTTGAAGATGACAGCGATATGCACATTTCTGTTATCATTCTAGATTAGCGTATTGCACCAAGTCAGAAACATTACTGAGATAATTTGTCCGTATTCTGGTGAGAGGGGTGTGTGTTTGTTAGGAGAGCTCAGTGAGGCACAGAACACATCTGTTACAGTTCAGAAGAGAAAAAATTTGGTAATTGAGTGGGAGTCTTCTTAGACACATCTTGCCCCGTGCTGAGGAGGAGTGAAGATATTAATTTACCTGTCTTCCTCTGTTTGTGGGTTGTAATGTCAACTAACTTTTCCTCCTTCCCCGTTTCTTCTCTGGAAGACTCCCCTCTCATTTTATTTTGTAAGTGCTTGAGTGCCATTAGTTTTATCTTGCCCGAGTATCCATGGAAGAGGATAAAGGAAGACACCCTTTAAGTAGCTGGATCCATCCTGGGCTGCTCAGGAAAGGAACAAGTACCTTACCTGTCTCTGCAAAACGTGATTGAGGCGAGCTTGATCCGCACCCCTCAGCATTCACCAGGGCTGGGGGAATTCCACCCAGAGGTGCGAGTTTCCTGTTCTTTCCTCATCCTTGTTCTTCATGTTTCTGATCTCTTCTGCCCACTCCATTTAGTCTTTACCATTAAAACTGTTTTTCCCTGGTGCTGTGCTTAACTTGGTCTGAGTTCACGCTTTGCATAACTAGATGTGAGAGAATATGTGCTCTGATAATTAATAGCAGGCATGCTTTTTAATTGTGGTATGTGCATATCCACTACCTTAAGGAGAAGCTCGGTTGGGCCTAAACCACAACTCATTGCACAGACATAAAATTAAAAGTCTTAAGTAATGTGAAGTAAGAGCCTGTGTCTAGAAATCTCCATGGCCCTGACCTTACCGATGTTTCATAGAGATGCTGCACTTACGTGGACCATCGCTAACTTCTGGGCTGCCCATGTTGTTGGGGAAGGTTTGGGAGGGGAGCCTGTACAACTTGAAGAACCCAGGAGGGTGGCTGATCTTGCAGTCAAGGTCTGTTAGTTGCCTCTTTCAAAGCAGTATGTTCCAGTTGGGCTCTCGGTGCTCGCTGTAACTCTCAGCTGCTCTCTTTCTCAGCTGCAGGGGAGTGATTTGTACCTTACGGGTCTTCAGAATCATTCCTCTCTCTTCATTAATCAAGGGCTTAATCAGTTTACAGGCATCTAAGTGGACTTTAAGCCCTAGGTTTTTAAGTCCCATGGAAATTTTCCACTCTTTAACATACGGTAACATGCAGACTCACTCAAGTTAAAGCCACGATACTTCTCTTGGGAGATCATTTTCTGATTGATCTTATTGCAGGTAACATTATCTATGGACACCTAGTATCTGATGGGATCCCTTCACTCCTGCTCAGCAAAGAGATGAAGCCTCCCAGGGCTGCTGCATTCCACAAACAGCTCTGAGTTGCTGGGAATCCCTGTGGGGCCCCAAAAAATTCTTAACTTGATTGTTTTTCAGAGAATGTTTTTCAGTCATTTTACATGGCTTTGATGGTAGAGTAAAAGTGATGGGAAAAAAATACCTGAGCCGCTTCATGCTGTTCTTTTTCGTCATGTTATGGTATTTGAAATGTACCAATTTGGTTGATTTTAGCTGTCAGGAAGAAAAATTTCCCATGGATGCTTTAGACGTGAAAATACTTGTACTTTACTTTGCTGGAATTTTTAGGCAACAATAATAAACAGTCTTTGCATGTGAACTTGTATCAAGAGAAGCAGAGTTATTAATCTCTTAGGGGAAATTGTAACCGTTTTGCTTTCTAGATGAATTTCAATTAATTTCATATGGTCTCACATTGATTTTCATTATCTTTTTGTAAGCTCTCCTTCTCTGTTTTATTCTTTACTTTACACCATTGTCCCTTTGCCTTCCCCAAAGTTTCATCTACCTTTTTCTCTTGTCTCTAGTGGGATATTCGGTACTTCTCACTATCTCAGTCTGCCTTGATTCTGTATCTTAGGAAACTCCTCCATCTTCTCTCAGGTTGCAGGTTGCTAGTGTGATGCCCCTTGCAATCAGCTGGAGGCTTCCCCTAATTCTTCTCTTGTCATTCTGTCCCCTCTCTCTCCCCAGTCTGTCCCTTTCAGTCTCTTAGAGGATTTTTTTCCAGTTAATGGTCTCCTGCAAAAGCCAATTGGCTGTGGCTAAAGAAAATAAGATCTTTTCAGGCATTGCTTATCTCTGCCTTGATTTCCAGCAGTGCCCTATGCCAAGCTTATCTCTGCCTTGATTTCCAGCAGTGCCCTATGCCAAATATATTGTGTATTTACAGAGGTTACCTTTTTCTCCAGCAGTAAGTCGGTAGCTGTAGGAAGAAGAAGGAGCTTAGCAAGATGCAGGTGATTTTCTTGACTTCCTCAAGTTGTCTGCTCCATGCAAATATGCTGTGCCTGTATGCTCTCTTCCTCTGTGAAAGGCTGTATAGCAAAGGTAGAGGTGAGGGAATAGGACTTAAATCCAGGTGTGTAATTTCCTATCTGAGAAAGGAAGGCGACACTAGTGGGTATGTTGCTTGATGGTAAGTTGAGCTCATCTTTTGTTTTTTCCTAGTTATATGTTAGGAAGCAAGGGATTAATTCTCTGTCAGGCAGGAGCTAGCAAACTGGGAAATGCTTTCAAAATTTGAAAACAGTAAATACATGGGGGAGGACTTCTGGAACAAGAAGCATTGGAATTGTGGGCTGCATTTCTATAGAAGTGGACTATATGGAAAAAGGAAAAAGGCTGTTTGCTCTTATCATTCTCTTACATTGTCACTTCATGTCTTTTTTCAGGGTAATCATAAAAATGGACCTTTCTGGAATCATAAATGGCAGCTATAAATCATTGCAAGGTGGTAACATACAGGCATCTAACTGATAGCTGATGTGCTCCCACAAAACCTCCACCTTAGGGGACAGGTTTTCAGAAGCATGGATTGAGAGAGAGGCATTTCTTGCGTTTGCATATGGTTAATGTGCCAACATGCTTCTGAGTTGGCTGTGGCTCTGAGTTGTCACTTGTGGCCTTGGAAATCTCCTAGTGAGCCAACAGGTAAGAAGATGTAGAGATACCTCAAAACGTTCATATACAAGATTTTGGTTGCCCTTCAGGACCACTGGCCTACATGCAGAGGGCTGTTGCCTCAGTCTTTTTTCTAGTCTCATTCAAATGAACTAGTTTTATATCTTCCTTTTTCTGATGCCAGTTCCTGATTCTTATTTCTGTAAAAGTTTCACTTTGGTTCTCAGAGGCAAATGAGGGCAATTAGCCTGATCTTAATTTGCAAATTACCTTTAAGAACAAATTAAGCTGAACATTTTCCACTTGAATTCAGTGTTCTCACTTCTACTTGTGCGTAAAGGTTAGTGACTTTTTAACCAGTATTCAAAGTTTTGTCTGTCCAGTGCTGCTTGTTGGTCCCTCTCCTTTTTTTTCGCCATACTTTCCCCTTCCTTTTTTAACTGTTTTTCCTCCATCTTTGCTGTCTTTTACTTTTCACTGCTTTGCTCAGTTTTCTGCATTCATGGAACTGAACTCAATCTCCATGAAGTCGGCTTTCCCCAGTCGCTGCCCCTCGGGGCAGCCCTGCATGCTCCGTCCTGGCAGAGGGAAGGCTGCACCGTGCTGCTCCAGGGCTCCTCTGCTCCACGAGAGACCAAGCGTGGTGCTGGCAGCGCTGCTGCTCCTGCAGGGCCTGAGCTGGCAACTCAGCATAGCGTTGTGCCGGACCAAGTAGGTGGATGAAGTCAATTTGGGGTAGCTTGACTACCTCCCAATGGCTTTGGGTAACACTCAGAGGAAGCCTGAGTAATCTCGTATGGAAGGGAGATTTTGCCCCCCCCCCGTTGCTGCTGCATTTTTCCTCTTGTGAACTGTATCATCTCTTGTGTTTTGTGGATAGGCATTCATTGCTGTAAGCTGTTCTTTGAGATCCAGGGGCAGATCCAGGACCAATTCAAGGGACGCAAGTAGAGGTTTAACCTCCTCTGTTTGCATTGTGTTACGTGGTAGGGCAGTCCTGCCTGGTGGAGTTACAGATGAATTGAAGTACATGATCCCTGGTGCTGCAGTACCTCCTTTCCAGTTCTCCGCGTTTCTTCTCTGTGGAACTTTGAGGTGAGCTGTGTGGAGTGCACACTGAGGAGTTATCTAGTAACAGGGCTCTGCAAAACGTCCAGTCTTTTCAAGTAGCAACACGTGCCATAATGTTCAATACCATTTACTTTTTTCTAGTGCAAGCATCCATGCAGAAGGACATTGTCAATATGCAGAAGAAAAATCTCAGTGTGTGGGCAGCATAATGTAAAGGTTGGGTTTTGCTTTGATTAGAAAAAGCAAACGATGGGTTGGTTTGGAGTCAACTAAAGCTTTTTTCCCTCCTCTTTTTAGGTGGCTATTGTTATTCTTAAACTTCTTTGTTTTTTAAAACAGAAAAAAAGGGTGATTTGTTTTTTTGGTTTTTTTTTGGCCATGCATTCTAAAAATATAGAGTATTTTGGATGAAATGATAAGTGGGTTTGGTAGTAGGATTTTGACTTTCTCTTGGCTTCAGGGGATTCTGCCTTGACCATTAATCTGATAAGAGCTTAATCCTTAGTAGGTGTAGCATCATGCATAAAAGAGATGAGAACAGAAAAAAATATGCCTTGGAGAGGGGTTTTGTTAGTGACGCTGAAGAGAAGAGGGCCAGAGCCTGATGCCCAGACCCAAAGCCAACACCTGAAGCCAGGTGGTATAGGCGGCTCATGTTGATGCTGCTGACAGCAACACCTCCGTAGCAAGTTTGTTGTGGACACAGGTAGTTCAGGTGAAGCTCCTCACTTCTAGGCGGTTTTGTTCCTGTTGAATGAGGAAAACGAAAGCACAGAGATCTTTCAGGGGCTTGAAGTACAGTCCCTGCAAGTCTTGGTCTCAGGGGATGTCCACGTAGCACAACGGAAGCATGGGTGCCCGGCGAGCCCAACCCCAGCCAGCAGCAGAGCCGGGAGCCCTGTGCCCAGGGCATACCTCATCCGCGCTCAGCCTGCGCTCGCTGCTGGGACCCATTCTGGGGATTTTTTAGTGGCCAGTGCTCACCGCTGGTGGCTGAATCGCTGCTTTGCCGTTGCCAGCTCTGCTGCCTTTCTCTGAGAGCGCTCCGGCGGTGCTTTTTGCTGTCAAAGCGGGCTGTCAGGCAGCGTGGTGCTGGCTCACCTGACTCAGTCCGGGGAGGGGATTTTTTTTTATTTTTTTTTTTTTACTGAAAGAATTGAAGCCTCTGTCTTTGTTTTCCTGACTCTCTGGGAAAGGGAATTCTGACAAGTCCTGGCGTAAATCCTCCCCCAGCACACCAGCTCAGTGACGGTCCTGGCTGCATTGGTAGCAAATACCTCTCTCCTAGCTTTCCCCTAGGTATGTCTATTGAGGATGCCGGTACAGCCTGTGATCTGGCACTGTGCCTCTAACAGAGGTAACTTTTATGGTATAAGCCTGTCAAATTTAATTTAAGGATATGATACCTAATAACTCCCTGTGTGAGTGTGCCTTTTTACAGGAATATAAATGGTTTAGTCTCTTCTGCGACACAGAGTGAGTGAAGGCAGTGATTTTTATAAAATAATCAAGTTCTCAGTTCCCTCAGAAAAAAAGAATGTATTTGTTCTTATCTCATTAGGAAGGGAAGTGGTAAGATATGGCCTTGTGTTCTCAGATTGTTTGTAAAAACAAAACTTGAAACAGTCCATGGAGATTTAATTCTCTGTGTTTTTACTAGAAGTGCAGGGTACTTTGTGAGAGTGTCATGTTCTCACTGTCTAAAGTCAAATTCAGTCATGGTACAAGTTCATGGTGTGCATTAGGTATGTCTCTATTTTAAGTACCTTTTTTTCAGATTAAAGTTGTGAGGTGGTCTTTATAATGTGGTATATCATAACTTTTCAAACCACTTTTTTTGGGATAGCATGTTTATTCTGCTTGAGCACTGTCATATTTTCAGTACAAAGTGTTAAGGCCTCAAGCTCATCTTTTAAATCCCAAGCTCAAAAAACCATTGGTGTTTTGGTTTGTTTGTTTGGGGGTTTTTTTAAGTATTTTTATTCTCTGCTAGTTACACACTTTTTGTTTTTCCAGTTAGAGTGCTTGCTGAGAAGGAGGGTTAATGGAGGCACGCACTGCTGACTACAGGACATGGATTGATTTTTTGAAAGCAAGTGAAAATGCCTAAAATACTTTAGCTTTTTTTCTGATTTCCTGGTCTCTTTAATCCTGAAAGAGAAGGAAAAGAATGAAATTAAAACCAGCCTTACAAAGAGCTCTAGTGCAGTGCTGGTGGGGTTTGTGTTTTGTCTCTTTTCCAGTGGTGATAAGAAACAAGTTCTAAGATACAGAAAGAATGAGATTTGCGGCTTTTTCCCAAGTGAAAGCATTAGTGAGCTGTAAGTATAAAATGGGGGGAAAAGCAGGGAGCTAAAAATTGTGGAAGCTTGTTGCACTGTTAGAAGAAGCTGTTCTAATCATCCTGCCTTCTGAATCCCGTAGTGAGCACATACTATATTGCATGCTTGGTTTCTTTTAAACATAAAAGGGCATGCTATTAACTTTATCTATTGCAAAGGCCATGATGTTAGTTTGTTTATGTTTTTCTGCAGGATGCAAGGTCCTGCAAAGTCTAGTCTTCCCTTTGTACAGCATTGCACAATTTGTTAATACACATTTCTTCTTCTGAAATTCCATGTAATTTTGTGAAGCTTCAACAGGGCATACTCAAGGCTCTGTTGGTATCTGCAGGAAGAGATCTGATCTGGCAGTCATCTGCCTGGTTTAATTACAAATTTGTTTAAAATTTGATCATAGAATCAGAATGTTTTGGGTTGGAAGGGACCCCTAGAGGTCATCTAGTCCAACCCCCAATCTTCTGCTCCAGTCTGACAGAAGCTAAGCTGATAAAAAACAATTCCAACCTGACAAGAGTGTGACTGCACGGAGAGATATATTTTTGATTTAACTAACACACTGTCTGGCTGTAATGACTGAGGGGAAAAAAAAAAGTTTTCATATTGTTTCCTCTTGCTTTTTCTTGTTGGTGGACTACTGTGGCTCTAGAGTTATGTCCAGGAGCAGAGGGGAAGCAGGTTCGTGGGGTACGTTTGCAGGTGGGGATTCCCCAGCTGCTGTGGCCACATGGGTCGGCTGGGATTTGCAGGATGCTGAGGCTACCTGGGCGGGTTTGGTTGTTCACTCACCTGTGCTTGTATGGTTTGAGCTGATGTTGGCAGGCTTGGTTGGTGCTGTGCTGCTGGTGAAACTGGATACAGCCTGGGGATTTGCATCAGCTGGTGCTGGAGTGCCGTAAAGGGTGTTGGAGGGGTGGTAGATTCTGCATGTGTGGATGTTGCTGGACTTCTGGTAATGTTGGTTGGTGATGTAGGCAGCTCCCATTGAATCATAGCCATAGGATAGATGCACAGATGGAGAAAGCCACCCACTTGATTGTGTTCTCGCTGGTATTTGACATGTATACTGTCATGGCATGTAGCGGCTCTCAGGGATGGCCCCTGTTACACTGCCCAGGGCGTAAGCTCTTGGACCAAAGTTTCTCTTTCCTGTCAGATGATGGTTTGCATCTTTTCAACCCCCAAACGAACACGGTTATCTTGTCCAAAATGGGGAGCATATTCTCTTATATACCCCCTTCCCCAGGTGGGAGGATAGTATAATAGAAGCATAATGGAAGAAACATGCAAAATACTTATCCACGTGGGATGTTTAAGGGAAAAGTGTCTGTACACCACAGTACAGTACTTTATCTGTCCACGCAGAGTAGTGCCTCATATATTGTCTTCCCCTGTGCTTGACTTCCAGCTATGGAGCATGCAAGGAAGAGTTTCTATTGCTTCCTCCGAACTTATGTCCCCATGAGAATACCTGGGTGTTCTGCTTTCCAGGTGCCTTGACGCAGCACTTCTAAATGCTTGGCATTTGGGTGCTCTTGCAACAAATGTAAGTGCTAGCGCAGGAGCAATACGCCTCTATATACATATTCATAGGCAGTTGATATCTGTGCCAGTCTGTTGGTGATGGAGATTTTGAGGATTGTGTATACAGAGGAAAGCAGAAGAAAACGGAAATGTGATATCTGGGGTCTTGTCAGGCTCTGGTACCATTTCAATGTTGTTAATCCCTTCCAAAGAAGATATTCCTTCCTCCAAGGAAGAAAAGGAGACAACGATAATCCATAGGTATGTCAGCTTAGCATATTTCCTTGCCTAAGAACAGATGGCAAAGCCAAGCATTGCGTTGATTGTGCTGTTATGCTCCGAGTCATTTGTAGAACCTATGATGAAATCATTTTTAGAGAAGGTTTTCAATATCCTTTGTGTGCTGAACAGCATGCAGCAGTGCAAGATGACAGAACAATTTGCGTAAAATCATTCCATGAAAAAACCACTCAAACTTGTGTGACAAAACACACAAAGTTCAATTAATTTATGGCAAATCAAAGATGCAAATCTTAAAACCACAGGGTCTACTAGGACGTCTTTCAGGTAAGCCAAGAGTCTGGAAGCCCTGAAGTTTCTGGTGTAGAGTTGCCTGCATGGAGACATTGGCCCAAAGTCACAAATATTGAGAAGTCCTGAATTTGCTTAGTGAAACTAAAGCAAACGGAGACATTCTGGTAAATAGGGGGTTTTTGCATCTTTTTCCCCAACCCAGAACCTCCTGCTGTAACACATTTTGAAAGTTTTACTGTGGACCTGATGTGAATTGAAACTAAATTTTAAAACCATTCCGATTTCATGAGAATGAAGACCTCTGTGTTTCCAGTTCTGTTCCCACTTCACTGCTGCAGTCCACAAGTAAAACTTAAAGCCATCTGATCTTAGAGGAATGGGGAATATATTTGTACTAGCTAAAACACTGAAGCAGGAAAAAAGGCAGATATCATAGTTTCCAAAATCTGTGATTCTCTTTTCCTAATGTAATGATCAAGTTTTCTCTTACGCAGATAAGCTTTTCCAAGTATTCAACACTTCTGAATTTTTTGATTAGATGCAGGCAAAAAGTACTCCTTAAAACTGGACAAGATTTTTTTTTTTTTCTGTTTTTTCCCCCTTCATTTAAAGGGCATTGTGGCCTTTTATGACTGTGGAGTTGCCTGAATACAAATCCATGAACATCTCCCATTTTTAGGCAAATTCATTTGTCATATGATACAGCAAACCCAGAAATTAATTTACTGCGTGAAAAACAACTTTCCTAACAGTCCTAAACCAGGATGGCACTTGAAGGTGTTCCATATAGGTAATGTGGTTTCATCTTCTGAACTTGCTTTGAAATGAATCTTCTCTGTCTGAAGATCCAGTGGGTCAGGTTCACTTTGCAGCGCTCTGGTTTTACATCACTGGCAGCTGGTTGACACTGGTGTAACTCAATAACAAATCACTTTCTTCCTGCTGCCAACGTATGTTGAAGTGAATGAGTATGTCAAAATGATGAAAATATTTTACCTCCTAGCTGAAGTTGATAAAACCAGGATGCGTTGGGTGGGGAGATAGCTAGAAAATTAAATTGTAAGGTGTATTTTGTTTACCTTGGTGTTACTCTGAAGTAACAGAGTGCTTGGCTTGGGCCTTGCTGACAGTCTTCGAGTTCGTGTAACGAATATAGCGGTGACAGATTTGCCTCGCTGAGTTACTGGTAAGCCATTATGGGTAGGATTTTTCAAGCATGACCTTTCTCATCTTGCCAGTTAAACATATAAGGCAATTGTCTCGTACCTCACTGTAGTCAATAGAAAGAGCGAGCACCTCTTTAGGTCAAAACATTCCGTTCTAGGATGCCGGGATGGGTGGGATGAGTTGCTAAATAGCTCAAGTTCATCTGTACAAAACCCAGCCTACATGTATGATTCAAGAGAATAGTTGTGCACAATAGATAGCAAGACTTCTTAAACTAAGCATGTACTTAACTGTTTTGCTGACTGGCAGATTTGCCTTCTGTCTGCAGTCGTTAGGAGCTTATTTTTACAGGAAGTATTAGCAGTCAAAACAGTGTTGCTATCTCTACTCCATTTCTATGGAAAGATTAGTAAGATTGGAGGATTTTAGAAAAGAAACCCTGCCCTTTGGCCCGGAGTGGCTGCCAACTCCAGCACATCATGCCGTGGCACACCAAATAGTATTCCAGGTCTCAGGAGGGCAACTTTTCATCTACAGTGCTAATCTTTTTCCTTTGCTCTTCATGAAAGCAGGGTAATGCTCTTCAGAAAGCAGTAATGGCACAGAGCTGTCAAATGCCACATGTTAACTCTGAGACCAAGATGGGCGACTCTTTTTGCTCTTCTATGCATGCCAGATACGTCTGTGCATCACTACGCGGTAGATACTCTCTGGCGCCCTGACCACCGGCTTGGCCGGCCGCGTGCACTTGATGCCATGGTGAACCGTGTGGAAGGGGACTCTGCTGTGGGGTTTAGGTGGGTCCTTGCACTGAAGGGGTCCCTCCTTGCTGGAGGACAGCTCTCAGCACCAAGACTCCTTCCCCAGCCGATGGCACTGTCTCGTTGGTCAGACAAGGCATTCCCAAGGGGTCTGCTGGAACTAACCCTGCTCAGAGCATTTAGTGTACAGACCAGCTCAACCTTCATTCTCTCCTTTGGAATTTTCACTTACAGTTCTGTATATGTATGGTTGATGTTGCATCGCAAAGTAAGAAGAGTGTTCGCTGTCAAGCTTAACAAAACTGAGTACTAAATTGCTGTTGTAGTCACAACGTGACTGCAACTCTCACTGGAGTAGCAAACGTTGCACTTAGGAGGCAAGTGGTCAAGATCCAGCCTTCCATCTTTCTCAAATTATAGTATCTGTTCCAAGAGGAAAAAATACTGCTTTGGCTATCTTTACGTGAGAAAAAAAACAGTGCTCATATATTAGCATCTGGATCTGAATTAAAATAAACAATCTGTGGATATCAAGGACAAATTTTCTGCAGTCTATTTGGAGAGCTGGATCATTCATTATTAAGTATTTGATGACAACAGCAAATTGGTGATAAAATTCCTTCGGATTTTGGAATTTATCTTGAGACAGAATGCAAATATTTGAACTTTTTTTGGTTTTGGTCTCCATTGTTTCTGCAGTCTCTGAGGGCAGTTCCCTTTAATTTTGAAGCCCGGTTCATGAGTACCAAGAGCAAAAGGACTAAATGTCATTTAAAAGTAATGTAGCAATACTTGCCAACAGCACAGCTTTAGTAGATTCTGAGAGAGGAATGTGGGAGCAGTCATAGCCTTAAAAAAACAACAATAGATTTTAGCAACTGGAGAATCTGCAAAAATATTTGAGAGCTGTGCATGATCCCTTCTTGCTGTGTTGAGTTTTTGCTCGCATGGTTTTTTGGGTGTTGTGTTTTTGGGTGTTTTTTTTGGTTTTTTTTTTTAGAAACCTCACAGGAGACTTTCCAGAAAAAAACTGATAGAAATATTTACTTAAGTGCTGCCTTGAAGACCACTCCCTCACAAGAGTTATAATTTTCTTTTTCTGCTTTTCCTGGCTGTTTTATCTATCTTAAAGTAATTTGGTTCACAGAGTATAGAATTTTGTGCCAAGTTTATGATTCACATAACATTTATTATTAGAATGGTGTGGTGCGTTTGTCTCGCTAAAAGCATTATCTGAAGTGACCTCTCTGCAGAAGCGTGCATCAAAGTTAAGGAGGTCGTGCTTTCAAAGTGCTGTCATGAGAAGAGCTACGAAACTGGGAGGAGTTGATACTTCCACGGCAGGAACCTGTCCTGTTCTCATTGCGGTAAGAAATAATGGGTTTTCAGTGAAAAGATTTCTCAGATTCAAAATTAAGTGTTGGAGGAGGAGGATTAGTGTCTATTTGCACACAATTTTAAGCAGTCACAGAACTGTCACCTGTGCCTTACCCAGAGAGTGAGCACCCAGATCTCCATACAGGGAACATCCTCGCTTGCCCCAGTGAAGGGGAGGAGCAAAGTGGATGGATGAATTCCTGCATTTGGATCACATTCTGAAAGGCTTTTCATTTCCCAGCACTTAATTACTTCATGCTTTTAAAAATAAGGCTGTGAGGTCTTCCATCATTCATATCATCGCAGCTGGGAGTTGAAGAAAAGTAAGGTATTTTGCTTTTCTTACAATAAGCCAATTTAGGCTGTGTCCTGTGCTAATAGTACTATGTCAGGTCATGAAAACAAGTTTAACTTAACTGTGTGGTTTGATAATATTCAGAAATAATTTCAGAAAACAAAATAGTATGACTAAAATTTCAATTTTGATGTATAAAGCTCTTGGCTTCTGAAGTACTTAGGTATGTGTTTTGCCAGCCAGACCTGGTGATTCTGCTGTCCTGGTGTGAAGTGTCGGGAGAAAAAATCCAAGGTTTTCATGGGGATAGATTTTAGGCTATTGCACTATTTTTTTAAGTGATGTTTTCAATTTTATTACCATTAACCTTATTAAAGTTGCAGTAAGGAATGGCGTTGCAGAAATGCTGAGTAAGGCACAGTAGGTTACAACTGTTTTTCATACCATGAGAAAGAAAATGCAATAGTAGTGTAAATCAAGTCAAAGATTTTCTATGGCTTGTAATTTCCATGTTCTGTGAGCATTCTTTAATTATCAGTTGATGTTAATGTTCTGCATTAAGTAGGAGAAGAACAGGATGAATAGTGGTTTGGTTGAGTGGTAGTTATTTGAGGTAAAAGCATGGAGTGAAATGTGCTCATCTGCGCTGACTGGGACATCACAAGTGCCTTTTTGCACCGGCGCAACTAAACTCTAAAGAAAATCCTTATGCAGCCTAAACTTCCCACTCTGTTCCACTTACCTCCATCCTCTAGTGGGTGCAAGGGGGAACATTGCCACTAAAGACGAGGAAAAGGCTGAGATACTCAACACCTTCTTTGCCTTGGTCTTTAATGGCCCGACGAGTTATCCCCAAGGTACCCAGCCTCCCG
>NW_009260775.1:1387160-1387471 GCF_000687185.1 Egretta garzetta
AGGACAATCAGGGGATCAGGCCCAGTCAGCATGGGTTCATGAAAGGCAGGTCTTGCCTAACCAACCTGATTTCCTTCTACGACCAGGTGACCCGCCTGGTAGATGAGGGAAAGGCTGTGGATGTTGTTTACCTAGACTTCAGCAAAACCTTCAATACAGTGTCCCATAGCATTCTTCTGGAGAAGCTTGCAGTTCATGGCCTAGATGGGTGTAATCTTTGCTGGGTTAAAAACTGGCTGGGTGGCCGAGCCCAGAGAGTCGTGGTGAATGGAGCTAAATCCAGGGGGCGGCCGGCCACCAGCGGGGGCCCC
>NW_009260775.1:1387956-1391372 GCF_000687185.1 Egretta garzetta
GGAGGCTGAGGGGAGACCTGATCGCCCTCTACAACTGCCTGACAGGAGGCTGTAGGGAGGTGGGGGTCGGCCTCTTCTCCCTGGTAACAGATGATAGGACAAGGAGGAATGGTTTGAAGTTGCGCTAGGGCAGGTTTAGGCTAGACATTAGGAAAAAATTCACTGAAAGGGTTGTCAGGCTCTGGAATGGGCTGCCCAGAGAGGTGGTAGAGTCCTCATCCCTGGAGGTACTTAAAAGAAGGATAGATGAGGTGCTTAGGGCCATGGTTGAGTGGTGGGATGGCAGGGTTAGGTTAAAGGTTGGACTCGATGATCTCAAAGGTCTTTTCCAACCAAAGTGATTCTATGATTCTATGATTACACAGGGCCTGTTAGTGTTTTAAATGCTGTCAATCCCCTTTTGCTTCTTTGTGGAGGTGAGTAAGAATATCCCTTCTGCTGTTGTTTCTCAAGGAGTAATAGGATCACCTTCTTTATCCTTTAGCCAAGGAGTGGGGAGGAGTAGCTCTTCCCTTGGAAAGATCATTTTCTCTGGGCTAAAGGAAAAAGATTAAATAGGCAGCAACAGCTCCTTCTTATGCTTCTCAAAGTAGGAAAATAAATCGGGTAGATCATAAGCCTGCTTATTTCATTTCCCTTGCAAAAGCTGAGGAAAATGTCAAGCTGTTCTCTTGTTCCAGGAGAACGGGAGAGAGGGGCTCAGGGACAGTGGGATCTTCCCTTAGGAAGTGGGAAACTGTAGCCACTGAGGACCCCATTGTGGCAGAACAAGTTCTGGTATCAAAAGATTGTGCAAGCATGAAAACAGAAAAAAAAAGAATATACTGACCTGAAAAATCTGATTTAAAACGTGCAACAAGGAGAGCTCTTGCTACCATGCTTTTGCAGAGCTAAGGACGGCCAGCAGTCAAATTTGTTGCAAGTGGTATACAACAGGGTGGCCAAAGGAAAGATATCCTTTGTATTTTGAGAGATTTACTGATTTGGCTGTTGTGGAACAGCATGCGTCATCTCGTGTGTAACTGCTTGGACATACAGTCCCATTGAGTGCGGTGTGGGTTGGCGAGTAGGTGAAAGAAGTCCTTACCCCTCTCTGTAAATAATACTAGTGGCATCATCTGTCTTTGTTAACTAGAGCGTACAACTTCCTAGGTTATTTTAGAGAGGTAATCCCACTGTATGCTTTGTAAGAAAACAGCATCAAATGATAACAAAAGTATAAATCAGTTTTGTAGAAAGAGACTTGCCTGACTTGGGATACATTGAGTCTTCTGTCATTTGACCTTAATTTAGATGAAGCTCAGGTGAAGCTCAATGCCACTTTTAAGTGTAGTGTGACCCGGTCAGTAGGACTGAGAGTACCTTGGAAAGACTTGCCTAATGTAGGAAAATGTTAATTAATGGTATAGCACCGATACAAATGGTAAATGTTACTTATTTTTTGACATTAGTTAAAACTTTGCTACTACATGGTATACACCCAAGTTCATTCTTACAGAAATATTTCACATAGCTTGGATAGGAAAAATAAAACACAAAATGTGATATTACCGTTTTTGTACAAGTTTGAAGAATTTACCTGATCCATCACAGGCAAGAATCTCTTTCTTTTTCATTTGCGTTCCCGAAGTCAGGCAGCAGGCACCACAGGTCTAGCATGATGGTGGAAGCAAAAAGAAAACAGAGGAGGTGTTTCTCCTTCTCTCCCCTTGGTTTCCTCCTGACAGTACAGCTTCATGTCTTTTCTCACTTAGGGCACATTGCAAAGTGTGAGTAACTTTTTTTGTGATGCAGAAATACCATGATGGCAGGGGGATCTGCCCTCCGGACTCCTGCTCTGATCTCTCCAACCATGTCAATAGGGAGAGACTGAAGCATGTCAGAGAGCATCCTCCAGTGCTGGGGCTCAGTCATAGAATCACAGAATGCTTTGGGTTGGAAGGGACCCCCTAGAGAACATCTAGTCCAACCCCCCCTGCAGTGAGCAGGGACATCTTTAACTGGATCAGGTTGCTCAGAGCCCCGTCCAACCTGGCCTTGAATGTTTCCAGGGATGGGGCCTCCACTACCTCCCTGGGCAACCCCTTCCAGTGTTTCACCACCCTCACAGTAAAGAATTTCTTCCTTATATCCGGTCTAAATCTGTGCCTCTGATGTAGCTGGGGTCCAGACCAACTCTCCAAAACAGATCCTGAGCATAGAGTTAGCAGAGGCCAGGGATTATTCATGACAGACCATTTGGATGTGGCCACTTTGGAGAGGGAGGCAGTTTAATAGTGTGGATTAAGGCTATTCCCTGCCAGCTGGGTTGTTGCCAGGGCATGAGCCCAGGCACGTGTAGTTTGCAAATATAAACTTCAGCCTTTGGTTATGGACTTGTGGTTTTCTCTGTCCTGAACTGAAATCGCACAACTCCTCAGCTCTCAGCCTGAGTCCTGATGGTCTTGGTCAACTGTCCTTAGCAGCAGTGATAAGCCATGGTATCGGGAACATCACAGGGCTGCCGAAGCTTAGCAGATAGATAGAGCGAAGGTAGCTAACCTTACGTGTGCCTTTTGACTGGCAAAATACTTTGTAAGTGCATTAATTTAAACTTTCATCACGTTCATAAGCTAGCACGTGGTGTCTTCATTAGCTGCGAGTTCACAGTGCTAACACAGGCAGTAATTGCACTGCCGTTGGTGCCTTGTCACCTGTCCAGCTGCATAAGCTTGATCACATATGTGCTCCTATGTCTCCTGCCTGCGTGCGCGTAGCTGCTTGAGGCTGCAGCTGTACCACGGGACCAAGGTCGCATCGTTGGCTCCCTTGTGTGGGTCCTGGGACGTAATCTGGCTGCACACCAGCCCCCTCCCTGCAAAGAAACCCAGTGGGGCCGATCAACAGGAGCCTTGGTAAGACCTCTCAGCTTTCCCACCGGCACCGCCTGAGCAGGGTGGGTGCCGTGGTGTGTCCTGCTAAGAGTAAGGACAGCCCCAAGGTCACACACTTTCTGATCAAATACTTATAAAATATAAGCATCTGTCATTGATGTACACGAAGCTGTGCTTGCTCTTCAGTCAGGATTGGCACCTTCTTTGGTGACAGCAGGGTCTGTCTCCACCAACACTTACAAACCTTCCTAAAAATCTTTGGAGTGCAGTGCCGTACAAACAAGAACGGTTGGGAATGTTCACTCTGACAGTAGCACTAGCAAGGTAAGGGTAGCTCTTAACCCACTGCAAAACACTCCACCTTGTAATAAGACCATGGAACTATATCCTACACGGCTCGCTCTAGGCTCAGGCCTGGTTGGTACCTTCCTATGGAAACTTGTTAAGTATGTACCAAATTAGAACAGGTAATAACTTGTCACAGTGTGTTACAAGTTTCAGCAGGTTTTTTTCGTTTTCTTTCGCTTTTGTTTTCTGCTTCGT
>NW_009260775.1:1391615-1393835 GCF_000687185.1 Egretta garzetta
CCCCACACGGTGGCTTAGATGAATGTTTCTTGGCTTGTGGAGTTTGAAAATCTATGGTGGCTGTCAACGGAGCCAATAAATTCTCCATCCTTGGCTTTAGGTAGTAACACAGTGCTGTTGGCCAGGTAAATGTCTGCTCTCTGGACTTTGTCTTCTCTACAGAAGAGATGGCTTTATACAGAAGGGACTGTCTATCCAGAGAAAAGTCTGTGAGGAGGTGTGTAGTGTCACTGGGAGTGAAGGAGCAGATTCTGACTGTGTTTACATTGAGGACAAACGCTAAGTGATTTAATAGCCTTATTAAGTCAAACTTGGAATGAGCAAATCTGGTGGTAAGGTCAGTGGGAAATAAACACAGTCTAATTTTTTACATTCAAAATGTGGGTCCTAAATTATGAAACAAGATACTGAAATGAAAACATGTGGTAACATCCTGATTAGTAATGTGTTCTCTTCAGCGGCAGTGTACTACAAGCTGACCTTTCAAGCGTTTGGTTATAAAAAAATTTTCTATATTTATTTCAAATGTAATTGTGGTGATTTTATGCCAGCATAATGTAAACCTAAGCAGCTGCAGGTACACAGATCAGTAGACTATCAAAAGCATTTTGTGCATCTTGTGGTAGTAAGGGCAAAGAAAAAAAATGAAATTAATTTTATTTATTTTTTTTTTATTTTGAGTCTTGCAAAGGCAATCCGTGGTGTTGTCTAGAACAGGTCTGTATGGCCAGCCCAGGGCTGCATTATACAGCAAAAAAGTTGCCTGCTGAGAGGCCGTGCTACTCTTTGATGGCTGAAATGTTTGGGAGCAGGAGGAGAGTCATCCCTCGGGGTGCAGCCTGGCCAGTGGGGTACAGCTCAAACAGCCATTTTCTAGAATAGCCTCAAGCAATTCGCCACAGCCTAGGCGGCTCATGGGTTAAAAGCGAACACGCAGTTTATGAGGGGCGATCATCTTTAAAATTTGAAATACCGTATGTGCTGTAATACAGAAGAGGTATTAAGCAGAAGGTAAATGATGGTCCTTTTCCCTCCTCATGCCTCTGATTTATTGTTGTGTTCTTTTGTGATGTTAATAGATGTTTAGTTTCTCATTTGCCGTTGTACAGCAGTCGCTTTCCTTTTGTGCAAGCGCCGGCGGGCCAAAGGGGGAGTAGTGACCATAAAGCAGTAGGACTAGAGGAAAACACTGAAGAAAAATAGGACAACACAGTTAGAAACCTAAAACTGGTGACAACTGAGGTTGACTGCGTGCCTTCGGGACTTTCCCCTCGGCTCGCTCCCGAGTCCCAAGGATGGAGGTGAGGGCCTAACGGGGAAGGAGGCTGGGCTGAGCTGCCGGCTGTGGCTGCGCCCCAGCTCTCCCCTGGAGAGCAGCTCCTTGCCTCTCGCCGGGCCAGCCTGCTCAGGGGGCAGTGGCGCTGGGCTGGGGTGGATGGGTAGCTCAATGCTAAATTCAGTACCATTTGCCGCGTACGAGTTCCTGTTGCAAAAGGCAGGGCGAACTGGAATCGGCTGCGTGAGGTGACACATTTGAAATGATTAGCTAGCCTGGAACGTATCCCGGCTCTCTTCTCCAGCGAGATAAATGAGCTGGGTCAGCACCTCTTCCCTCTCCTTTCCCCTTCATTCTGCCCCCTCCTGCCCCCTCTCTCTCCTAGGCTTCTGAGAAAGTTTTTATCTGGATAATCTAAAGTTTTAAAAACTGTTTATCTTGTGCAGTCTGAAATGCTTCTTATCCTCTCACCCACGGTACAGTGAAAAAACAAGTAGTCACATTTTGTAAAGACATCTTTAACAGGAGACATGATGGATGGCTCCTAGAATTAATTCTGTAACTACCAGAAGAATGGGGGGAGAAAAAAAAAAGAGAACCTGAGACATGCGGTCACGCTCCAATAGTTGGCATCTTTCACCTTGGAGTTTAAGGCTTGGGTACAGGAGTTTACTCCTCTCTTTATTATGCAACTGTTTGTGTAAAACAACTAATCCAAGTAGAACATGTTGATTCTCAATGGGAGCAATGCTAGGAAACAATATAAAAAGAAGCCTCTTAAGACTTGGTTGGTAGAAAATCTTTATTGGCTTGGAATACTGTATAATAAACTCGGTCCTCGCAGGTAGACACTTCAAATGTCAGAAATGAATGTTTCAGTGTGCTTTTAAAGACTGCATATTGTTTTCTTGTGTGCTTTTCTGCACATCCATAAAAGACTATAT
>NW_009260775.1:1393892-1410341 GCF_000687185.1 Egretta garzetta
AGTGAAATTAATTTCCAGAGAGAAGTGTTTCAGGATACTGGGCATTTTTCCACTGAACAACTCTGTGGAAATCTGGAAAAAGTATTATTCCAGTTCTCTACAAGAAAATAATGCTCTAACTGTACTTCTCTTTCCCACCATCAACAAACTTGAGAAAATACTTCTGTAATTATTAACTAGTACAAAAAAAAGAGCTTGTTTTGGAAAGAGCAATTTTGGAGTTTATTTGCTTTTAAACAGATTACGCTTGGAAGTGTGAGCTGTGGATGGTATTTGTACTATTGTCTTCTGGTTTGCTTTCGGATAGAAGGCAGTTTTAACGTTTTGGAAAAGATGTGGGAGGAGGATGGTGTTAACTATATCCTTGCAATCTATGGATGCTCCTTGCATTTCTCTATTGCAGGCATCTCTATGTAGTCCACTGTAGCCTGAATGCCTCCTGTGTAGGAGAGACTGGCACTAACCAAGATCCTAATGGACTTGAAAGAGCTCTGGCTCTTTTCCTGTTTTGGGTTACGGATGTTTTTTTGAGAGAAAACAGTAAAAGGCATGGAAGTTTAAGCTATTATTAATGTATATGGTTTTCTAATTTGCACTCTTAGTTACATAACGCCATGATGCATAGCAACTCCGAGTTCAACACACCAGTGTTTATGACGAGTCTATTATTGCTTCGTCTGGCATTTCATGCTCTGTACTGCAGGGGTGGTGGTGGTGGTGAAAAACAACCCATGATCCTGCTTTCAGTGAAGTTACTGCAAATCTGCCATTGATTTTTGTGGGAGTTCACATCCTTAGTAGCAGAACTCATTGGGACGATTTTCAGGGTAAGTTTTTGTAGTGCTGGAAACTGTTCTTGCAGAGGTTGGCACCAAATGAGTTGAAAACCAGTAGTAGTATAATTAAAAATTGCAACCGACTGTTCTTTGTTTCATAATAGCACAGCGTATGCCCAGTTCCTAGGGGAAAAGACTCTTGCAGCAGCTGAAGAATGCAGCCTGTGATCTCCTTCTTCCCAGGGACGCTCCCCTCAGCCCCGTCGCTATAAATGGCAATTGGACTTCAGGGAATTACAGCAGGCAATGAACTAAGCACAGGCAGGTTCCTCTGCAGCTGACATTTTCACTGCTGGGCATGAAATTAATAAAATGAAGAATAAGCTTGAGCTATTTTCTGAACATGGCAAAGGCTGCGGCTTCGTCTGGGGCATGGTCTGGATTCTGTAAGGATGTGTTGGTGCAGTGATGGTGGTGGTGGTCCAGCTGAGCTTGGTCACAGCCACTTGTTTCAGGGCATCACGGGAGGGGCTGCAGCTGAACGCATGCTCGGCCGTGGGAAATTTGTTGGCAAATTTGCCACAAACCCCCATGTTTTATCAAACAGCTGTGGAGATGGCCGCTGATAGGTCTGTTCATCATGTTCCTGCTGCCTCGGTAGCAAAGGTCAGAGCTCGGAGGAAACTATCAGTGCTCAGCAGCCAGGGAAAATGGTATTTAAGGTGGAATTAATCTCATCTCGCTACATGTCTGCAATTTAGCCACAGTGTAGGCATACACCTCTGAGCTGGCCACCGTACACTCCCTCCCTGGATGGGAGGATGTGGGGAAAAAGGCATTTCTGGAGTTTTATTCTTATCTCTGTAAACCAAATGAAATGAATGGCTTCCCCAAAAGTTCCTGTTTCTCACCACTGATCGGAAGCGGTACTTAGCGTGTCTAGTTAGCTACAGATGCCTGTACTTTGAAAGCAATCCCACTATAGGTCTGGTCTACCCCATAGCAGCATTTGAAACATCCATAATTACTTAGCACTTTTGCCATTGTTTGCTTTAATTACTCTGTGAAATGGAAAGGGTAAAACTTCACAAAGTCTAAGGGATTCCTCAAGGATAAGCTGATTCATTCTGTAGTGAATGATGTATGGGTAATAATAATAAAAGTAACAACAGCAGTAACATATTCTTTCATTAATTCTGTGCTGTGTGGGACGTCATAGAGGAAAAGCATGTTTAATGTTTATTCAGTGGAGGTTTCAAATGGAGAAGCTTAAAGGAAGTAGTCTTCTATGGATTAATAAATATGAAGTTATATCTTGAACGGATGCTTCATTCTTTATAATTCCCTCAGTTTCCGTCTGCAAGCATTATTGGGTATGTGTATCCATCTTTACCAAAACATCTCTTGTATAGAGTGTATACAATTTATTCAGCCAGGGTCCTGTATTTCATTAATTGTGTCAGTCCTGTAAGATACTGAATGCTTCTGTATCACCCAGAGCTGTAGTAGGAGAAAACACTACTAAGGCAAATTTTAATTTGCATTGCGTGGATAACTAGGGACTCAAATACAGAAGTTCAGACAGGGTGAGAGCAGTTGGGATGGTGTTACCCTAGATATCTGCCACCAGCAGAAATGTGGTGGCTCTGTCTTGCTGCAGCCCAGTTACCCCTGGGGCAGGAGCAGCCTGGGGAGCTGCCCGTGGTTTTCCTAACGCCAGGAATTCTGGCTGTGTGCTTCAAAGGAAGAACCACTTGGGTCCTGAGAAAAGCAGAGTGACAAAAATGGCTTTAAAATCATCAGATGGAATTAAAAAATGCATTTGAGTTCCTTTTCTCAGGTTCTCACTTCCCAAAAGCGCAGAGAGCCCACCTGCAGGCTTCTTTCTGCAACCGCTGGAGCTTTACGTATTCAATATGTGTTCTTTACATAAATACATACATTGAGATCCACCTATACTTTCACATACCTCCTGGAAATAAAGCTTTAAAGCAAATACCAAATATCAAAAAGTTAACTTGTAAAAATACTGTGAAACATGAGAGTGTTAGAGATGCCTTTAAAATAATGTCTTCTTTTCGAAATGTACCCAGTTTTCAACTCGGCCCCTGGAAAGTCGTTCTCGTAGCTGAGGATATTTATTCTGTTCCATTTTTTGAATGGGATGCAGCTGTTGAATTCTTCAGACCTGAGTAAAGGCTCTTGAAGAGCTTTATTTATATCAGGTTTTTTTCTGTCCTCCTCTGGTTCGGAACAAATAGCCACAACTTCAGCTAATGGAAATTTTTGTGCTGCAGCTCAGCTTATAAAGTCCTGCTGCCTTGCTGAGGTGACTTTTCTGAAGAGCTGGACCCTTACTTGAGAACGTATCTGTAATTATATATATATATATGTGTGTGTGTGTGTGTAAATGAGTGTAACTTCCAGAGGCGGGCACATGGTCGGCCCCCCAGTGCAGCAGCTCCTGTAGGCGATCCCTGAGGATTCGGAGAGCAAAGAGTTCGTTTAAGGCGATCAACTAAAATTCATCTGCCGCCCGTTAGAAGCACATCGCAGTGATACTTAAGTGTATAATCACTCTTATTTCAAAATACAGGTTTATAAGGCTTGAGTTTCCTGTGAATAAATTTCGTGATTATTAATGAGCTGTATCAAATAATCTCCTTTAGGTCACTAAAGGGCATAATGCAAGTAAGAACTCTTTAGATCCCATAAACCTCAAAATGAATTTGCTCCTTAGACCTCTATGTTACCAGAAATCTTTGGCAGTAGGCTGAAATGCTGTGACATTCCGATGCTGGTAGAGTTTGATGGAAGTGCAAAAGCAATATGCTGTGCTGCTACGTGTCTGTGGGACGGGGAGCTCTTCGTACGGCAATAGTGTGAGACCCAGCAGCAAACCCAAGCTGGCAAGCAGTTGTTGATTTACAAGGATGTTGCAGTGAAAGCTCTTTAACTTCCTGTGCCTGCATGCCTTTTTTTAGCAAGAGCTTCATACTGGCTCTTAAAACCCACGCTCTTGGTTCCTTCTTTTTTCACTAAGCACTTTCCTCAATCGATAATGAAAAGTAAAATTCAAAGAGGCTTATGTGGATCTTCCAGCTGACTAATGTATATTTTAATTAAAGTATTAATAATGTTGATAAGAGGAGGTGAACAGCTGCTGTGGCCACTTAACACAGACAGATTAAAATAATTGGATCGGGGACGTCTGCTAGATTGCCATTAAGAATTTTAAATAGGAGCAGAGAGCATTTGGCAGTCACCAACAAAAGCATATGGGGGAGAAGGGAGGGGAAGAGAAGAGAAGAAATACAAGAGGGGGGTAAGAAGAGGACATTGGAAAGCTTTCATGCTGTTCATTCATCTAAAAATAGGGTTTCAGTCTGCCTCTGAGTTTGTTTATGTTTATGTCTTTCATTTGGAGACTGTGGATGGAGACGCGTCTTCTCAAATGCTTGGGGAGCAGGGCCTGTGCTCTTTTAAGCTCTGAGTTTCAGAAACAGGACTTGGAGGCTTGGTCGTGTGTGCAGGGAGCTGCTGCGAGCGTCTCCCTGGCTGAGCTTCTCCCTCTGGGAGCTGGACGAGGTCCTTGCTGCACCCTCTTCTCAACAAATGCTCTTTTGAAATCCAGTGCATCATTTTGCAGAACATCATTTGAATCCGTAGTGCTGGGTATGCTCTGCTTTCTGCCAGTGAGAAATCTAAACGTGCCCAAAGATGGGAGTTTGCCCTTGTGATTGAACGACGGGTGAGGTGTGGGCTGTACCTAATGCTGCTTGTTTCACGTAGATTTTAGAATTTCAGTAAAGGGAAAGTCTGCTGTACGGCTTTTATAAAAGCAGAGCTGTAAAGTGGGGTTTTCAGGATGTTGCAATGACTCAGAATATGCTTGACTGCTTTTGAAAGTCTTCAAGAAAAAAGAGAGCATACTCTTCTCCTGCTATGCAGAGATTACAGCAGCAGCAGCACATCTGAGGAAACCCAGGTTTGGTTCCCCCAGGATTGCCTTGTAGCTCTCCCATCAGCTTACCAAAGCCTCTGCAACGCCTTCCAAGGTTTACCTGTTCTAGAAACAGGGATGATGCTGCAAATTCTTTCTTAATCTAGCTTACTGTATGGGCTTTTATTAGAGCCCGATATAACTTGTCAGAGTACTCATGTCATCTCTTTTGGAGTCATCAATTTCTGCTAATAGGTAACACTGAAAATCATGAGATGAAAAACCCAAGTTAAATATATTTAGTTGGGTTTTTATTTGATTTCTGCTTTTTAGAGTTTGTGAGGCATAGGCAGACAGTCTCTGGAGCACACAGGGTGTTTTGTGGTTACTGGACCAGACAGCTCGGATATAATTTAAGTGCCTTTTTTGCATATGCAACTTGCTACCGCTTCTGTATTTCTGCAGGTCTTACGATCACATCAAGCATAAATCTGATAGAGGTTGTTGCACTTCTCTTCTTTTTATTTTTGAGTGAACTGTATCACCCGAGCTGAATGCGTATAACCTTGCATGACTGTGCATGCCCAGTCTGTCTTTGGGGCTCCCCAGTATAGTTCAAAAGGAATCCAGGAAAGGCTAAAGTAGTCAGCGTTTTTCAATTCCTTTTTGTGGAAATACAAAAATGGAATGTGTTTTTATTCCAAATAGCTCTGCCGTGTCTCCTGGAAGCAATTCTGCAGGTTTGGGGTTTTTTTTATATACCCCAGGTTGTTCTTAATGAGCTGTAAGGGACTTCCATGGCGCAGTGGCATCTCTGGAGGTGAAGGAAGGAGTCTGTCACAGGAACCCCTGTGGTCCTCACGAGGGGAAAGGTGGCCAAGCATGCAAGGCACTTGAATCGCAGCTCCCACGAGGCACACCAGAGCGTTTTGGGCTGAAAACATCTTTCTTAGCTGCAAACTTTTTTGAACTTTTTGACCAAGCCATCATTTTTTTCCACAGAAAACATATCTTTCATGAGTATTTTTTAAGACAAAACCCCAATTTTTTCCACTGAAAAAATTAGATTTTAGGTCAATTCTGTTTCTGAAGCTATTTTTGACAGTCCCGTGAGGCTTTTGTGGCCAGCATTGGTCACTGGTGTAGCAAGAGATCAGCCAGAGGAATTTTCAGCTGCTTGCTAAGTTGGTTCTCCTAATCCTGCGCCCCTCCGGAATGAGAGTCAAGTCCTTGGAATTTTGCATAATTAAGAAACAAATTAAAAGTCCCATACTGCTTCTCTGTGAATGACAAAGTTACAGTATCAGGCTCACTTAACCAGTTTCTCAATGAGAGTTTAGGCCAAGCTCAGTTTAAAGTTTTAAGATGAATTATTTTTGAGTGCTCTGTGAAGAAATGAAACCAAATCAGGCAACATAAGTAGTTCATTTTCTTCTCCTTTGTTGCTGATAGGGTATGTTTATATAACCTCTCCATAAATTGTGAACACTTCGTATTGTAACATTCCATCCTGAATAGCATATTTTTAAATATAAAGCTGTGCAGGACTGAAAAAAGTAGTTTGAAATGAGGAAAAATAATTCCCCAGATGTACTGATAGCTAATAGAAATGATACAAAAATAAGATCATCTAGGTGTAGACAGTGTACCCCAAAAGACCCTCTTTTATTTTTTTATTTTTTTTTTAAAAGTACTCTGTTAGCTGCTGAATAACCTGAAGAACCCCAGTTCAAAGCAGAACTCAACAAATATTGCTGGACTCCTCCGTTTTCTGAGAGGGAAACCCTTGCTGTCAGCCCGTAGTTCCAATAAATAGGAATTGGAACCTATAGTTCCAGTAAGTATTTCCAATATGGTTCCACATATTTTATCCAAGGTAAAGGAACATAACCTTGTCTGGAGCTCACAAATACAAGGGGGACAGGCTAGTTGGATTCTTCACAGCTGCTCTATTTTATCTTTCTGCAGGCCCCCCAAATAAGGTTGGTGATTTTTAGGTTCTTTGCTTGCGGCGTGGCTGCTGTGCAGAGCCTGGGGATGGCAGTTTCTTCATCACATGGTTCGGGTGAGCAGGTTCGTGAAGGAGCACATTCCCATTTCCAGTTACATAAATAGCAGCGTTTTGCTCATTAGAGGAAGAATAATGGCACAAGGGATATATAGGCTGAAGAAACTTGTTTTTGAAGAAAGATTGCAAGAACTACAAATGTACAGCATAATCATGAGACAACATTCAAGAAAGATGAGGAACTCCTAGAAAGAGTTCAGAGGAGAGCAACAAGGATGATGAGGGGACTGGAGCATGTCCCCTATGAGGAAAGGCTGAGAGAGTTGGGCTTGTTTAGCCTGAAAAAGAGAAGACTGAGAGGGGATCTCATTAACACATACAAATATCTCAAGGGTGGGTGACATGAGGACAGAGACAGACTCTTCTCAGTGGTGCCTAGTGATAGGATAAGGGGCAATGGGCACAAACTGAAACATAAGAGGTTTCAATTGAATACGAGGAAGACCTTCTTTACTTGGAGGGTGACAGAGCCCTGGACCAGGCTGCCCAGGGGGCTTGTGGAGTCTCCTTCTCTGGAGATATTCAAAGCCCGCCTGGATGAAGTCCTGTGCAACCTGCTCTAGGTGAACCTGCTTTAGTAGGGGGGTTGGACTGGATGATCTCCCGAGGTCCCTTCCAACCCCTGCCATTCTGTGATTCTGTGACTGGCAGGGCACTGATCTCTGGCTTTACAGCATTTTGATGGAGAGAGATAAATCTAACTTCAGCGGAGGTGAGGAGTTGCACGATTTGAGGATTTGATGTCTGATCGAAGAGGCACTGAAAATGCTGAGGCCTGTGCCTCAGTTTCCCTGGGCTTTGGGTAAGGCTCTGAAATCAGGGGCATCTGATGTCTGTGTTTGCAGCTAGCAGGCTGGCGTGGGTGGCCACGATGGCAACCCAGGAAGGGCCGCGTGCGGTTCTGAGCTGTGAGCGCAGGCTCTCATACCCCGGCCAGTGGGAGGCTGTTCAGCCCACCTCGACTGAGAGGTGTATGGCGCATCTGACTCAATATATAGGGGGAGGAAAAAAAAAAAGAAAAAAAGAAATAGATTATTTACATAATCTGCCTTGCCGTTGCCATGAACTCCAGCCCGTGGTGTCTCCTGTTCTGTGAGCAATCTGATGAAGCGCTAAGTCGTGCCAGCCGAGAAACAAAGTTGTTGCTCTGAATGATGACTTGGTGAAATGCCACGAAGGGCAGAGCTGCCATCAAAATCATTGGTGATTCACTGTTTGTTTTTCACAAATTTCCTGCGCTCCCTGCCCACGCACTATAGATGACAGCATTGTGTATGGGGACTGTGAACATGACAGACATTATTTATGAAGCAGCGCCTTTATCAAGGATTTTTTTTTTTTCCCCCTAGCAAACTGTGTAAAATGCTCTGTCTCTGTGTTGCTGTTGTCAAAACCGTGTTATAAATATAGCTGGCCTGCCTGCTTGAGTAGAAAGTTTTCAAAGGTGTTTTAAAAAGCTCCAAACTAGCTGTGTGAGAAGGTCAGGCAGAAGGCGCCGAGTGCTCCTCGCTGTGCTCCGAGGAGCCATGGCAGCTACGTCCAGCACTCTTTCGGCCGCTCCTGGTAGGGAGAGTTTGGGCAGTTGCAGCTGGTTTTGAGCTTGCACAGCCACGGGGGAGAAGGATTTTTGAGGGGAGACCTGCTTCCTCCTCCTCACCACTCCTTGCACTGTCTCGGGACATCTCCTCTGGCATAAGAAGCAGGGAAGCTGGTCACGACTTGTCCATGTGACTGGGCTTTCCCCTGGCCTGGGCTCGAAGGAGAGAAATGACAATATCAATTTTCCCCCCCAAAGATTCGTGACATCTGGCAGCAAAAAGTGTCCTGGGAGTCACAGCTGCTCCATCTGGGCTCACTCTCAGACGCTCGGTACACAGCTTCAGGTCAACGATGCTATTCTTATTTTATGAAAAGGCGCAGTTGGATACAGGTCCTTAATTCCAATCTAGTTTGATCAAGTGTTAAAGGGCGCTGAAGATGCAAGAGAACTTAGTTAATTGGTAGGGAAACAGAATAATCTCGCACGTAGTGGGGTAGAGATAACCACGATGGAGAACATGTGCTGAATGTGGTGCTCACGGTGACATGGGGTTTAATTTTTTCATGCTTTAGCTAAGTTTGAAGGAAAGAGAGCAACTTTGATTCAGTGGGGGAAAAAGCTGGCATTACCGACCACTTACCAGGCTCTGGAGATCCATCAACAAACTGAGTGCCCTCAAATACTGTTCATTTTCAGACCAGTTTTCATGACCTTGCCTGTTTTCACAGTTGGACCGAGAGGAATGAAACTATGGAATGAGAAGTGGCATTAACATTTCGAAACCAAACTGCATAATTAGGCTGATTTGTATTTGGGTGGCTTGCTTTGAAGTCCGTGGTGACCCGTTTATCCTTTTCTGTATGCTTTGTGCATTAGGTGAAGGTCTTATAACGCAGGCAGTTGCGAGCAAAATATGCTGAGGGTAAAGGAGTTTGAAAGCTGATGGCATGACAGCTGCAGCTGCATAGGATCAGTTTGGCAAATAACAGTTTCTGTACGCGTCAGGTTTTATGGCCATGACTCTGTTATTGTTGCATTTTTAAATTCGTGTTAGCTGCGCAGAAGGAAGTAGAGACCAAGAGCTGTTCGTCTTCTGGCCCGGCCGTGAGGAGCTTGTAACTCTAGCAATTGTTTCTGTTTTTCATAACAGTGGGAACTTTTTGGGCTATTTTTCCCTTTCCCTGTCCAAAGTAAATGTGCTGCTTAAAAACAAAGAAAGAAGAAGTGCTGCCTGGCAGGCACACAGTTTGAACTTGGGGTGCCTCAGGTTGGAGGGGCAATTTACAAAATGTACCCTTCTCCTGAAAGTTGATGTTGCAGCACAGTGCTTTTATTTGTGTGGATCCATTTTACATTTCTTGCTTTGGAATGCCACATGTTAAACAAGCCTCCATGTGTTAATAGACAATGATGAGCATCATGATGCTCTTTAGTGGTCTTCCCAGGTATGTACACCGATCCGTCACACTGACTTATATATCCATTCACAGCAGTTTGTATAGTTCCGGTGTAGCTGAGGTGCTTTCTTAAAAAATATTTAAACTCTTGTTTGGTATTTAACTTAATGGCAAATCAGCAGATTCATGTGTGCAAACAGGGTATTTTTTTTTATAAGAAATGCTGAACTAGTGCTTCTCAGTAAGCTGAAATATTGTCCTTTGCTGTGCATTGCAAGAAGAGAGCACGCACTGTTTCAGTACATAGAAAACAGAGGAAAAGTAATTACAGAGATGAAAAGTAATGGTAGTGCTAGTGAGTGCAAAGCCACCTCTTTGTACTCACAGTATTTTCCCTGATTATTAGACTTTCTATATTTTCTGAACTTTTCCATAGAGAATTGTCTTTGCAGGGTCTTCAGGAGAGCAACAGGGATGTCGAAACAGCTGCCGACATGGGTGGAATTTGATATTCCAGATCTTTAAAAAAAAAAAAAAAAAAAAAAAAAAAAAAAAAAAAGCAGAGCAAGAAGCACAGTCCCAATAAACTGGAGCAGATTGGCAGAGCACTGCAGCTCACTTAGTGGTACAGACTTCTCCCAGGCTGCCTGACATCAGTGTGCAGGACAGGGCAGTGTTTGCATGTATGAACGTAGTGTGAGAGCGATAAAACCAAAATGGAAGTGCAGAGTGATTATGTAGCAAATGAAGCGAAAACTCCTAATCCCCCCAAAAAAGCCAATTGCTTTCTGCATGTTTGAAATCTGCCTGTCCCTGCCAGGAGGCAGGTGTACTCTGTGTCGCTACACCTGCAACACGGCTGGCTGCCGATACAAACTCATGACTCAAAGAAAACTTCCTTAAATAAGAAAACAGCTCCTACAAGGCCTTTATTTCAGCCCAGGTTGTGGAAGAGAGCAATGTGCACGGGGGAGCGCCCACGGTCAGGGTGGGGAGCGAGTGGGCAGTCACTGCTGGAGGTGGCCAGGCCAGCACATACTGGGTTTGCGGGTCGTTCTGGAGGGGGCTGGCAATCTCTGCCAAGGTTCAGTATAGTGGTGGGGGGAGATGTTAGAGTAGTCAGTAGCATCCCGATGAGGGCATTTGCCTGCGATGGGGTAAAGCCTGGTTCAAGCTCTTGCTCTAAGCCAGGTGGTACAGGCCTCCTCCCGAGTCCTCTGTGTCTTAGCTGAGTAACCGAGAGCTCTCACTCTGCTTCCAAATGTAAATATTTGGAGATGTCTTGCATTTTGTTCCTATCAACGAAATCACCCCCACCCCCCCAAAAGAAGGAAAAAACTCTAGAATTGTTTTCCAGCAGGCCTGGTATGTAGGCAGTCAGAATGGCTGTTTTCCACATGCACAACAGACCTCGTTTTCCTTAAACCAGAAACCATTTCTGTAAGTAATATCAATCTACAGAAAATACTGGTTTAAACTGCTTGAAACAATAAGAATAGGGGTTGGTATTGAATTAAAGGCTTTACTACTAGTCAAATCCCAGTTTTTGGGTCCTGGAATTAATTATTTTACTTCACTATGAGATTCTGATGGTATGCCAAGTCAGATAGGGTAATCTACATGTAGTTTAAAAGCTCAAAATCCAGGAATTAGACTAAAATATTCACATATATATTTTTAACCTTGTATACAATGCTCAGGCTGATACGATTTTTGTATGCTTGGAAATAACAGTGTGTACTCTCTCACATGCATTCTCTCTTTCAAATAGTAGATCATTTACTTCTCTCTAAAATGTTGCAACTTTTTTTTTCTGAACATAATAGAAATAGATGCTGTTCAAAGCATTGGCTGCAGTCACATTAATACTTATTATTGGACGCAGAAATGGTTAACTTTGGTGCTGTGCTAGCAGGATCCTTATTGTTTCACCGGGGTATTATGTGCTACTTCAGGACATGTAAAGCTACAAATTAGACTTATGATTATATTTGTTTAAGCCAAATTCTTTAAATGCATTTCGCATACAGTTTTGGCCTTATTTTTTCATATGCTTAACATTAATCTTGTTAGGCTTAGGAGAAAGAGCCCTATTTCATATTTAAAATCTCATTGGAAATCTTTACATTTAGTAAGAGCCCACCATGAATGGATGGCATTCATGGCATGAATGCATACTGCAACCTGCAGTATCGAGCAAAGGTTGTCCTTGGGACGGAGCCCACCTTTTCCATGACTTGGGGCACGGGAAAACTCAGAGAGGACTTGAGGACATGCTGTTCTTCGGTGTATCACGGGCTGTGGTTCCTTGTTCAGCTTTGTGAGCGGCTGAACATGGAGGGCTGCTGGGAGCACGTTCGTCTTGGTCACAGAAGCTGGAGTGGGGTCTGTTTAAGGCAGCTTTGCCACTAAAAATAATACTCGGGCAGCTATTGTGTATGATTTTTTTAACGCTGGAGAAAAACATAGCCCCAGCCTCTCAAAATATACAGTATATGGACTGATAAAAGGGATAAGAATTCTCCTCTTAACCAGCCCAGATCTCTTGTGTTGAGACTGATGAAACCTCTGGCTTTTGTAGTGTAGCCCATTACTGTGGTCTCAGATGGTTTAATTACTGCAGTTCAAGCTCGTTACTGCATACAGTCATGCTTGCGACAGCTGTGCATGTACTCTCAACCTGCAGCAGAATTCAGAGTATTGCAATATGGCTTAATTCATTTTACTAACAAAAATACGCAAAAATCTGTTTATGTGAAAGGCGACAAAATTTCGACTGGAGTTATACAGTTGCATCTAGGCTTTTTAAGGTGTTCTGTCTCCATTTTGGCACCTCCAAAAAAGTACTTGCCCCCTTTTGGCTCTAATTGTGGCGCTTCTGGATAGGTTCCTCCAAAAATATTGGTATCTGCTGAAGTAAGAAATTCAGAAAATCTGAACATGGATCTTGATGCATTTTAATGGAGCTTTCTAACTTCTGGAGGTTGGTTTTCTCGATGTATAAAAATGTTCAGTACAGTGGGTATGCTAGGGATGAATATTTTGCTAGGCAGTACCTTTGTACATCATTCATGTTTATTAATGTCAGAAAAGGAATGAAATGCATCTCCGTTACACATCAGTTTTTTTAAGAGAATGCTTTTTAAATATTCTAAACAGGAAACAGTATCCTGAGGCATTTGGAAAACTTGGAGAGGTTGATTGTGGAAGAACCGGAAATATTTTCCCCTTTATTTTAGCAATTTTAATACTGCTGTGAAAGTATGCAAATTCTGCTCCCTGTTTATGCTTAGACTAAAGTTAGAAGGGCTTTTTTTCCCCCCACCCACGATACCTGGAAATCACCATTGTAATAATCTGAAGTGTCTATCTTTACCTGGGCACGGGTTCATGCTGTCTTGCTAGATGAAGTATTTCTGCTGCGGGTGTGAATTCTGCATCCCCTGTGGGGAATACCAGCTTGGCAGTGTCCCACAGGGGTTGTCTCGCTGTATTGTTTCCTGAGTACGTGGATTTCTAGCCTTGGGAATGAGACGGGATGCTAGCTAGGAGCGAGGAAGTGTCTGTCTTTGGCAACGCTATGGCTGTATTAATCGCTATTAAATAGCTTTGATACCTAAACCACTGTTTTGTAAAGTGTAATCTTTTTGACAAAACTAATAGCTTTTTCTGTACATAATGTTATTTAATACATGTAAGTACAATATAGTATGAAATAAGGCAACTTCAGTGCAAGGCTCCGAACTGTAACACAGGATCATCTGGACTGTTCTTACTCTCTTCCTAGTGGAGACATTATATTAATAATTTTGCCACTGACGTCACGGGGAACAGGATGTCACCCTAGATAACCACCTGAATGAAGTCAGTTTTTCTTAATGAAGATTAATTGTTGCGGCCCCATACTTAGTGCATCCATATTCGGGTATCTTCCTCTGAATGCTTCGATGTCATGCAACAGGTCTTGTGCTGCTTCGAATTTAGTACTTCGATGCCATTTCATTAATCTGAAAGATTTGTCTTTTGTGATACTAGTAGTCCCTCGGGAGCGGCTGTGTGATGCCTGCTGGGTTTGCAGATGCCAGAGCATCCCAGGTTGGAGCAGTTTGTAATGCCAGCTGGAAACCAGTGCATTGCCTGTCACGAGCTGCGCTGGCTATGGAAGAGCATCTGGAAATAGGGTGGCAGAGAGTCAGGCCATAGCACTCATACCACCCAGTTGTTTCCTAACTCTTCGTTAATCTGCAGGTGGTAATCTAGGATGGCATTAATGAAGGACTGGCCATGCTGTCCTTGACTGCATGTAGTGCTGAAATGGATATTTAGCGTAGTTTATTTCCCCCTTCTCCTTAATTCACATCCTGTCCAGGAACAGTATTCTGTACACTGATCTCATGCGATAGAGTATATAGCTGTACTGGAGTGACTGGCTTTCACTTCTGAACTGGTTTTGGCTCACACTAACAGCAACACCAGGGAAGTAAGGAAGAAGGGGATTACCTGTACCAACAGTCAAGTTGTGAGAGTTTATGCCTGAGGAATCTGAAAATAATTTTAGAGAGAGTTGAAATAAATGACCAGATGAAAGGTTTATAAAGTGGTAATGATCTGGGATTTCATGAAGCTTAAAGAAGTAATTAAGCAAACAGAATTAACACATTGTAATGCTGTATTTGCTGTGTTATTTGCAATATAATTTTTTGTGTGCAAAAGTACTGAATTCTGTTACAGTGGAGACCCATCTAAATACAAGCATATAGCTAAGTGTTGCTAGGGTAGGAGAAAAACAAGTAGACATAATTGGTTTCGATCTTAGTGGTTTCAAATGGGTTTGAGCAAAATACTAATGAAAAGTAGACAGCTAATCTGATAATGGCATTTACCTAAATGAGTACAGACTGAAGTCATTAACAATAACAGTAATGCAGTAAGATAAAAATTGCTTTCTCCATCTTGGATTAAAATTTGTGTTATCTAAAACTGCCATGTGTGGGGGTACTTATTTCTCACCCTGTGCGTGATCTGCATAACTCACTAAGGCTTAAAACTCTGCAGAGATCAAGAGAGGTTCATCATTGCCTGTAGAGTTGCATCTACATTCAGGATTCCTTGTGGTAGTTGTCAGCCAGTTTCTATATCATATAAAGGACAGAAGAACGAGACTTCACTAAAAGGCTATCTGAAAGACTGAGGAGAAAGAGGTCAGGTACACAAGAATAGTCTACACGTGCTTAAGAGTAATTTAGGCGCGTGGTGTTACTTAAGTCAGGATGTACCACTTAACGTTTATCTTGAAGCCACTGGACATCCCACCCATTAAAAAAAACGCTCGAAAGAATATTAGCATAACTGCAGTCTACATCTTACTAAAAATGTGCTTATGGCTGTGGACAAGAAATATGGGAAAAGATTCTTCAAAGGCAGAAGATGCAATTAATCAGTCATCTCCTTTGCTGAGTCATCTGCTCTGGTATTTTAGTTACTTACCCAGGAAGTGAACTGCTCGGTTGAGTGGAGGAAAGGTGTTAGATGTTAGTGGGAGGGCCGGAGAGAAAATGCAGCTGAAGCTGGAGACTTGTGAGGGAAAATAAGTGACTGGTTGGTAGAAGAAACCAGAGAAAGCTTTTAGTCTAGTTTAAGGTTTTGTAAAAGTCAGTTATGAAAGCACCCTGGCAGTCAGCAGTTTGTGTCCTATCAGGCTGATCACCAGAGCGATATTTCTGTTTGCACTCTTCTCTGTTTGTTTTTGTGATTTTTTTTGTTGTTTTTTTTTTCTTCTTGGTGGTGAAGGAGCCATTTGCAGGTCATATTCTGACCTACAGTCCTACAGGATAAATAATAGAGAAGACGCTGCATATGTATGTCTGAACACATATGCAGGGTGTGAACTTCAAAAACCAAGTCACTCTGACTTGGTGCTTAAAGATCTTCTGCTCATCTTAAGCTTCTGCAAGGAGCTATGTCAGGCTGATGCTGAAGTAGGCTGATGAAATGTTCCTTCTTGTATGGAGAGAGAAACAGAAAATATTCTCCGTGTTGGTCCAGTCCTTTCCCTCCTTTGGTTGTCCCACAGAGACGAGAATAGCTGTAGGCAGGTGACTGATGTAATTTCACCAGCACCCATTCTCCAAGGGAGTTTGACTTTTCTGGACCTCTCCCAAGCCTGCTTGATTTTGCAGTAATTTACAGGCTGTACATAAAATTGTACAGTGCTTTAGAAGGAAGATGAGGCTTTTAATTTACCACGTCATGCAAAGCATTTTAATAGATTAAATTATCAAATACTGTGGTTTTGCTCATAGAAGACATCGATATTTATTTGCCAAATAAACCAGAATTTTTCAAGGAAACATGTTGTGAGCCTCTCACTTCTTTAGCAGATCAGGAGATTCCACTGGCCTTAACACATGTTTTTCCAAAAATATTTTAATTAGTCAAGTGTTCCATTAGCATAGTAAAACCCTATGTTAATGTGACCTAGCAGAGATTTTATCAAACCCATGGAGTGTAAAAGAGGAATTTCTTCTTTAGCATGCAGCAACTGGATAGAGTGATTCCGCTTTCTTTATGGCTGCTCAGCGACCTGTCGTGGCATTGGAAGGTGCAGAGCTTGCATCCCACCGTTTTTAGCCAGACAGAGCCAACCCAGTGAGCACCAGGGACATACTGGGAGCTTGCAGACTGCCAGAATAAAAAACCTGGTTGGAAGAAACTGCCCTCATAAT
>NW_009260775.1:1410355-1425437 GCF_000687185.1 Egretta garzetta
CTTGGTTTTAAACCCTTGATCTCCTATTAAAAAAATGAGGTGGTTTGCATTCCTAAGCCGGCGCTGAGTTGGCTGCTCTGCTTATATAAAGCAGCACGGCTCCATGCAAAGAGGGTCCCCAGAGCAGAACATTAATGCAGGGCTGTACCGGAGCTAGCAAGCCCTGTCTCTCCCAGTTCAACTGGTTGGGCAGGGCTAATGTTTGAGCTGGGCATTGCAGTGGTGCAGCTCACTGCTTGCAGTTACAGAGCTAACTCAGAGATAAGCAGAGGATGGGGCGTTACCTCCAGAGTTAAATTTGCCCTTGGTAATTTTTATCCGAAAAAGAGCAATAATGCATGTGTCCATGCAAAATTCAGTTAAGGAATATTTATTTAATTTGTGGTAATTCCTCAAAGCCCCAGGCACCCCTTGGGTTTTGTGCTCTGCAGGAAACAGGACATGTCCTAAACAGTTTAAATATTCTGTTACCACAGCATTTTCTAATGGGTATCCTTTTTGCTTCCCATTCCTGTTTCAAAATTAAATATCTCTGTTTGAAATTTTTTATGGTAGACATATCAGTGATATTTTTGTTAATGAAAATGCTCATCTCGGAGATTGGTACCCCCAAACTCTACCATAAAGACCTATATTTTTCTCTCTGTGCCATTTTGACTGTAGAACATTTTGTACATGATATGTTCACGAGGATTGAAGTGCATACTTCTGTACTTGTAAAATTTCTTTTGCATTATCAGGGTTGGAAAGGCTTTAGTTTCTTAGTATACATTGTTTGGTTGTGGATTCTGTTCTGGATCACTTTTGTCTATAAATGACAACAGCTTTTTAAAAAATGTAAATGTTTACTTTCAGGTTTGCAAATAAGGTTTATGTGACTCTTGCTGCTTTCATTTTGCTTGAGTTAAGCTCATCAGCTCGATTTGTGTCACTGTGCAAACCTTTAGTTTGAGATTACTAAATCTAGCTAATCAGGAGTAAGGCGCTAGAAGAGCAAAAAGAGATGAAGAGACAGAAAATGAAGGAACAAATTCTAGTAGTCAAATACTGGGCTAGTGAAGGAGTTTGCACATGTGGCCCACATATATATAAATATCATAAAGATATTGAGCATAATACTTGCATTGAATGTATAGATGTGCAGTTCTTCACATTGAGGTAACAGCTTTATCTATTATGGTTGCCTAATGACCTGCACAAAAAATACTCTGGAAAAAATCTTCCTTGATGAACTCAAGCATACTTTGTACATCATAAGAAATGGTGTTTAATGTGTAATTCCTTTAGTGTATATTGCTAGATGATGATACGTATTTGTGAATGATTTTTGTCTCATATGTATATGTGAATACCCACACGCAGCCATAGGTATGCCTATATATACGTACGTGTATGTGTTTCTATACAAAAATGTATATACAGGTTGGTTGTGTGCACATATATATACACATACACATATATAGGCAAAAATATATGGAGACATGCACAAAGATGTTTACATACAACAGGACACATAGGTACTAAGTAAAGCCAAATTTTACTGCTTTTCATAATGAGGAGCTTCAGCCAATGTCTTTTAAAGTCAATGGTCATCCTTTGACTGCAGATGCACGTGCAGAACAGATGAATTGTAAGTGAACGGTGAAAAACTGAGCGTGCAGTGGAGGTACAGATGTTGACATTTAAACTGAAAATGAGAACTTGAAATGAGAGTGAAGTTCGTTGATTGTTCTGCCATGTTGTGATGAAGAGCAGGTTGTGGATTTGTCTTTACAGCTCAGCTGATGTACATCAGAGTTTTTCCATTATCTACAGCTGCATCAAGGTTATGTCTACTGACAAGTTTGATGTTTATTTTTTAACACTGTTAGAATGAAAACCAAATTCTTCTTTCTTTCCCTGTAGTGCTAAAATGTGCTCTTTGATGATGCTTTGATGAGTTCTGAAATTCTTGCTTGAAGTTGATTGTCAGCCTTGAAGCTTGTCTGTGTGCTTGCAGTTCTCTTTGACTGATGATTACTTCTCTCGCCCAAGCTAAATACTAGCTAAGAGAATAGCTCTTTGTGTATGTTATCACAGGTGGGAGATAGAAGAGCTAAAGCTTTTGATTTGCTTTCCAAGCATAATTGGTACCTTACAGAGATGTAGCATATCTTGTGTTGTTTTCCTGTATAAATTTTAACACATACGTTGTTATTACGGCTTTTCAAAAACGTGAAACAGCTTGTCCTTTAGTCGATCTTGGCCTAAGCACAGTATCGTCATAAGGAGGGGATGGGATGTGTCAGAAAAGAGAAGGGGCTCTGCCTGTGTCCTCTCTGATCGGTCTGGTGGAGTGGGATTAGAAAGTTGAGGGAGATAAGATGCGTGTTGTCCACGGACCTGTGGAGGTCTGCATGTCTGACTGACTGTGCGGGGGAAGGAGTGAAGTGACGACCGAGTACTGCACAAAGAAAGCAAACTGGGAAAAGCAGACAAGGACTTTTTTTTTTTTCCCCCCCCTGCTTTGTGCTTTTTGTTACTGGAACCGTATGTTTTTGCAACAATACTTGGTTAAATGGTTTCAGACAGAATTGACTTTTTGTTTTGCATGTCTGTGCTCCTTTTAAGGAATGCTGCTCTTAGGAAAACAAAGGTATTTGAAAGGCTAGAGATGTCCAAGAAAATGGCCTTTTAGAAAAGAGGACCTGTGTTGCTCTTCCTAGCAGTAAAAGAGATGGTTCTGTTTATTAAACTGTGCGTACCATATGATGCTTCATATTTTTTTCCATTTGATTTCCTGTAGGGTGATTTCACTTGGAACAGCATGTCAGGGCGCAGTGTTCGGCTGAAGTCAGTTCCCGTTCAAAGCCTCTCGGAGCTGGAGCGTGCTCGGCTGCAGGAAGTGGCTTTTTATCAGTTGCAGCAGGACTGTGACCTGGGCTGTCAGATTACTATCCCCAAAGGTAAGGGCTTGATAAGCCGTCTCTCTTCAGATTGCTAAACCACTGACTTCATATCACAGCAATAGAAGGGAGAAAACACTAGATTATTTATTCCACCTTCTGATCAAGGACAGATGTCAACAGGGTAGATAATCTGAATCAGACCTATTCATGCCAGGACCTCTTGATACTTGTTTGGGAGGAAAAGGCTTTTCTTAACACTTCCTGACATCCAAAAGTATACATCTATTATGTAGGTCAGATAGATCATACCATAGAAGTGGCTTTTTCACTCTGTATTTTATTGGCTCTGGAGGAAGCCAGGCATTGCTAGTCAGACAGACAGTGAAGACATCTGCATCAAGTAAGATGAATCCTGCACACAAGTTTTCCTAAAGACAGTGGTGATTATTTCCTAGAAACCTAATTTTCAGTGTGATTATTTCCTAGAAACTTCATTTTCAGTGTAAAACATTGAACTCCTAAGGAACAGGAGATTAATTGAAAAGGAGAATCTCAGCTATCACAATCCTGATGCAGGATATGTGCACGTAGTATACCTGTACTTAGGTTGCTGGGGAAGTGATCTAAACCTCACTAACACTAATGTGCAAGTTTCCATTTTTTCCTGTAGGCTGGAGATCGAGCCTAGCAAAGGTAGCTGTTGTGCTGTGATACAATCATCTGCAAATCTGGCTTTCCTGTTGTTTCTTTCCAGTTGTTGTTGTTTACTTATTTAAGGAATAACAAGGGACAGCTGAATTCTCACCTTTGGCTATGAGCAGAGGTACTGTGTGGTAGCACATACACAGATGCCACAGGACCAGTTTTTGAATTAATCAAGTTAAGCAGAAAAAAAGTTGTCTAGCCAATGAAAATAATGGTGTGGAGAAGCACAAACATGAAAGACATCAGCCTGGGTATTCGTCAACTTTTTAGGATCTGCAGAAAGGTCCTGCCAAAAACAACAGTCCAACTAACCAATTACAGCAAGGCATCAGTTTGTAGTGAGATGGATATGATCAACTTCTTCAAGCCCCACCACAGCTTCCCTGTGTCCCTCAAAAACGCTCCATCAGCAGAAAACAATTTTACAGGACATTCATACGAGGAACTGGATCAGTAAAGGCACTGCAATATTTTCTGGAAGTCTGAACTGCCACTGGCAGCTTCAGTGGGAGTTGAATATACGTATATGGAGGTAATACCATCCAAGACAATAGAGTATACGTATTCATATTCAGAAACGTTGAGCTTTGGAGAATGAATACTATTTTTGTGTTCTCCTTGCTGTTTCCTGCTGGGACTGCTGGGAAAGGCCTACCATCTGGGAAAGCCAGGGTCTCTTCACAGTCAACCCACCCTTCCTCTGCAAGATGCTTTGGAGTCACAGGCAACTTGGCACAGTGCTGCTAGGGTTTGCAGGCTAGGAACTGTTGTATCTTTCAGGTTCAGATCACACGCACGAACAGGTTTTATTTTCACAGCACATATATACGTGGGTAGATATATAACGTGTAATTAATTTTAGATATATTGAATCTGAAAAGTACAATGTCACACATAAAACCTAAGTAAGAGTAATACAAACTCTGGTGAAGCATCTTAGAATAAAAGTCACTTCACAAACTCAGGAACCCAGGTTCCAGTTTCATCTCGGTGGCTGGCCCCATCATTTCATGTATCTTTTCCTTCAGTTTAGATGAGAAATTAAGTAGCTATTCAGTTCTGCTATTCAGATTAGATTTACCAGTGAGATTATTGATGCGGCATGTCATTTCACATCTGCATACTTGCTCTGAATGACTAGATCATGAATTTTTCTGTGTTCTAAGGTATGCAGGGTGAATGAATAGCCAGTGCAGTTGCGTTTTAAAATGTTGTAGTACCATCTGTTGAAGGAAGCGAAGGTAGTAGGTAGAATTAAGGTGCATCTGGTATTTAACTGTCCGTCCTGTTTCTGAATTTGGCACCAACTTTGGCATACTGCAATATGTGTAAATAATAATCATTCTGTCACTCCATCATGCTACAACTGTGATGGCACTTTGGTAGGAGAATAAGAATCTGCTATATTCTTAAATTACTACAGTTTAGGCCCTTTGCAATGACTCTTCTCAAGTCCACCTCATGTTCCCATCACTCTTGAATGGCGTGGAATGAAAACACATGGTAAGAGGTTGCATGTAGCCATCCGATTGATTTGCTAACATCACAGGACTGTACAAACGGATAATTTCAGGTTTTAGTAGTGTGAATAGCAGTGTGAAACCGGCTTGAGCACTCTGGGCATGCAGGAGTAAAAATAACATAAAACTCATCACAACTATTGTTCCTCAAGTTAAAAACTGACTGAAGGCTGTTAAACATTTTTTTTTTTCTTCTTTTAAAGAGAAAAAGTGACATGTAGAGCTGGGGGACCTCTCTAGGTCTGGAGAGATCCAGACATAGAAATATCTGCTTTACAGCTTCTACTTCAGAGAATGCTGCATAAAAATACTCAGGAGCAGAGGTTAGTGGGATAATCTGTGTAGTAGAAAATACAGGAAGAGGTTTTAAAAGATGGTATTCTTTGTGGTTCTTTGAGTGTTCTTCAAAACTTGCAAAATGACTGACATTAGAACATGCTTGTACCTGCTGGGCATTTGCTTCCTGCAGGCTTTTGAGTAATTACATTTACTGGCACAGGTATTGTGGAAAGGAAAAATTGATTGTTCTTGGGTAACAAGTGTTTGTGCCAAACATGCTTGCCTGGAAGCTAGGTCAGAGTACAGAAGCATCTGCCCTATCTTTCCAATCACAGTCATGCCACTATTGGTTGCTTCTTCAAAGTGTTTCCATCCTCCCATGCTCAGAAGTCCCCTTTGTCACAGCAAGTGCAGTTAGCACTTTTAGGGCACATTGGGCTATTCCCACACTTGCAGAGGAATGGGTAGAATGTAATGCCTCATATGTAATCCCTCTCCTCCGCTGTACTGCAGCCATTACCCTTAATGAAGCGCATTACTGACATCTCTCATATAAATATCCTGTGGTCACAGAGAGGGGACCACCTCCCACAGCAATTTATTTAACTAGCATGTCATTTAAAATACGCCACAACTGCACTGCAGTAAGCAATGAAATGAATTCAAATTGATCAAGAGTTATTATTTTTGTATGTGTGACAGAGATGCTTCAAGTTTGTCTCTTCTTCTCTTGTTTTTCTGCCTTGCATCTGTTTTTCAGATTCTGTAAGATTCTCAGCTCCCATGTCACTCCCTCATCTGCCAGCAGTAACTATAGCAAAAATCATTTATACTCTCTCTAGGTTAATGTGTTAAGTTGCAAGAGGCTATCATTTCTGAGTAGAGCATTACAGAGTTTCTCTACCACTGCAATTACTGTAAAAGATTTTTAATTCGTTGTCTGATGTTCTGAATGGCACAACAGTACAATTCTGGTGAAACTGCTTTACAGCTGCTGTTTGGAATATACTGTGTTTTTCTTAATTTCAAGGAAGTCAGTCTTCTCTTTATGATGGGAGAAAAAAAAAACCCTGTGATGAAATTCACTTTAGTGGTGCATACATCTTGGTGTCTTTCCAATTGTGCGTGTCTTTGTATGCAAGTAGTGAGAAAAAAATGAACCTTTTACACCATGTCTTCACAAAAAATTTGGTAACTCAAGTCAGGTAGGTTTTTCAAAATAAAACCAGGATCAAAGCAGGTAGCTCTTGAGCAGAAGAGGTATTGAATGAGGCTTGTTTGGAATATTTTCCTAAATACCATATGGTTACAACTCTCCTTTCTTTCACGCTCCTGTCCCACTTCACCGAGTCTGTATTTGGGAGCACTGGTAGGCACTGCAGGGCTTTATCAGGTAGAGCAGATGAGGAACTAGGGCTCCAGCCCTAATTCAACTCCTCAAGCACCTGGCTGGGTTTTTAGGAATGATGTGAACCTGTCAGGAAGGACTCAAATAGGATTTGGGAGTCAGGGGTCTCAGCTGCAGTTTTCACCTCTCTATTCAAGAGGAAACCATGCCTGCTCCTGTTCTCACCAGCCCCCAACAGGATGCGCCGCTGTCTTCCCAGCTTTGGAACGGGTCTGGAGGAGTTGTGGAGGGAAATGATAATGAGGAAGAAAAGAAATGCTCAATGCTAACTCTGAATATTCCTGAGATAGGTGTGCATTTACCAGTAGGGCATGCAAACATAAATGGCTGAGCTGCCTTTTGTGGTTGCTCGTTAAGAAGATAAGTAAGGGGGAGATACATAAATAATTAGGAAGTAATGAAGCTTGTATAAATGCAAGTGCAGAAAAAGGAAAAGAGAATGTGAGAGGATCACTAGAAAATATACGCTACCTGCAAACTGTTGAATCTGCATGGCTTATATTCTGAGGCATCTGTAGGCACCGGCTTATTGTTGTGAAAATTAGGGCAGTATCTATCGAAGCAGGAAAAATACGTAGGTACTACCAGTGTTCAGAGAAGCAGACATGCTGTAGCTGAATTGTTATAGAAAGCTTGAGCATCCCATGAAAGTCCTCAAAAGTATTATCTGAAATTGGTTTAGAGGTGATTGAGCACGTGATTAGGCTCATCAGACTGTAAGCTGACTGAAGACTAAAAAACAGTGGCTCATGCTAAACAGCGGTGCATCTTGGTGAAAATAAGGGCCAAACTGGATGCTCAGCAGATGTTCTCCTAAATGAAGTTCTTCATTCTGTCTGTTTGCTTCTTTTTTTCTTTGACCTAGCAAATTGTACAGATTGAACTATTTGGCTTACTGATTTTTCATTTCTTCTTTGAAAACTCATGTGTTGGAATGAAGGACAGTTCAGGGAAGAACAGTTAGGATGTGTGCGTCTTCCAGACCCAGTTCCCTACAGCACTGCATGTCCTGGGGCTGCCACGCACCACAGAGCCAGTCCCTCCTCACCTCTGTGAAAGAGGCCTCTCTGCTGTCATAAAAATGGTGTGATAACCACTGACTCCAGCTGACTCTGTTATTCCTATAGGTTGGGTGACGTCTTGGCTTTTCATCTGAGTTTTGACCTCTCCCGACGCTGATGTTTGTGATAGCTACCGCAGTCCTGGGGAACTTCTGTTGATCTAGGTAGTGCAGAAGCATAGGAGCAATATATGTTCTCTCAAGTATTTCACCAATGCCAATACAAAGACCAACGCTGTTCAATGACAAACAGAAATTTGGCCAATATCTCTACTAACTCAGATAGAAATGGCATCTTTGCTTCTGATCTTCTTGACAGCAAGTTTTTGACTTCTGATCTACCTCTTTGTATAGAAATGGCCACATTCAAATCCCCATTTATCAATGATGTTTTGTGTTTTATGGATTTTCTTATTTGACATCTCTTTGTCCCTTGTGGCAGCACAAGCAGGACGTGTTTTCTTCATAGTGTCAACAAAGAATAATGGAAAACGGTTGATGTTTTCACATGAATAAATCTCTTACAGTTCCGGAAGTTGCTCAGTTATATTTCTTACTGGTAATACTGTCCTGTGCTGTAGCCACACAGGCAACATTGCTGCACAGTAAGCATCTTGGTATAATTAGGTAAATAGCATTATTACTGCAATAACAATCCAGCTGCCTGCATTGTCCTGGGATGCAAAAGCAGCTTGTCATGTATGTGTCTGTGCAGCAAAACAGAAAACTCATGTGCTGTTATCACATCAAGTGTAAACTCCAGAACTCTGGGGAAGGTTTGTGGCTAGCAGAGTTATGAGCAAGTAGAAGTCTTGTGGGCTAGGAATGTCCCCCAGGGAGTTTCCGTCTTCCTCTTGCCTCTTCCGCAGCCAAATACAGATGGGCTTCTTGATAAAGGAGAAGAACTGATGCCTGAAGTTGAGTCTGGGAAAACAGTTTAGTAAGTGCTGTTGACTACTCAAAAGTATGTATGATATTCTTCCATTGAATTTCTTTGAAAAGCTATAGACAAACCCAGGGGGATTTCTGGGCAAGCACCAGTAAACAGCTGTATTGCTACTCACATCTGTTTAATACTGCTTAATAAAGCAGAGGTGTCACCAGTAGTGCTTGCTACCACAGCACTATCCAGCATCGCTTTTTAGAAGAAAACATGCCACTTATTCTTGCCCAACCCTGGCTGCTAGGGCTGGGACGGGGTGTCGGTAGGAATTTCTCGTGAAGAGGGGGTGAAGATATTGGTCCAAGTGGGGAAGAAAGGGATCTTCATAGATGATGGGGAAGAAGTAGATAAGACTTTCTTCTTTTACACAAAATTTCTGTAACCTATTCAGAGGCTTTATATTTGCATTATAAAAGCATGCTACGTGTTGCCACTTCTAATTATTTATTTTGCTCTTTGTGGGTAGATGATCATTTGTTATTGATTCACCTGCTGCCTCCCACTTTCGGAGCACAGGCTGCCTGCCTCATAATCTCAGCTTCTGTAGGAAGAAGAAACCAGTAGGCAGGTAATCATACCAGTAGGTATCAGATTTTCTCAGACAGTGATTGTGCAGTGGTTCAGACATAGCGACTGAGAGGACACAGACCAAACTGCTCCCTTTTTCTCTCCCCACCTTGTTAATTGTCAGAAAACAATGGTGCTTTTTTAGGAAAAAATTTTTCACCAAAAGGGTTGTTAAGCATTGGCACAGGCTGCCCAGGATGGTCGAGTCCCCATCCCTGGAGGTATTTAAAAGATGGGTGAACGTGGTGCTTAGGGACATGGTTTAGTGGTGGGATGGCAGGGTTAGGTTAACAGTTGAACTTGATGATCTTAAAGGTCTTTTCTAACCTAAACGATTCTATGATTCTATTCTATGATTCTGAGAGTTACCAGGCTAAATTAGCAAGGTATTGTAAAGGCATGTGGGTTGCCCTTGCCTACACAGTACAACTTGGATTCAAAAGTGACTTCAGACACCAACAGGAGAGAACAGGCACACCGAGCACATATCTGCTTGTGTGTTAGCTTTGTTTTGGTTTGTTTTGACAAGCTTGGGGCGGCCAATGATTATTCGTTAAGACATCAAACAAAAGTTGTGAAGCTTTTTCATATATATCAGCCTGGAGACTACTGTTTTACATTGAAACTACCTGCTGGAAAGAAGTACTTTTCACGGGCTAATAAAAAAAAATAAAGCGAGAGGCATGTTAATTTTTCTGCTGAAAGGTAGTCATTGCAGTAGTTACAACTAGGACAACTACTGTGTTTTTATTGCACTCATACATCATAGCTCCAGCTATGAATCAAGGCTCTATTTTGATGCAGATAACTGTGCAGTAGTCTTGGCCACCAGAACTTAGTCTCAGCACAAGTCACAGGCAAGGGAACAGCGAGCAAGACCCAGGCCGTGTGTGAGGCTTTTCCATACGGAGGACATGGTGACCAGCAGGATGAGGCCTGGCTGACATGATCATTGCCCCTCAGTTCCAGAAAGGTTCAACAAATCAAAAGACCTTCTACTTTTAGGAGAGAACCACCCCCATGCCACTGATTTGTGGATTGAAATGTCCCCTGAATCCCATAATACAGAATATGGGTGCAAAGAGTGGATCATTTTATAGCTGTGTTTAACCTTAGTTTAGCAGATCTATCAGCTTAAGCTTGCAGAATTGATGAGGCCTCTTGATATCCTAATGTTCATCCTGAAGTGTATGACACATTCAAAGTGACTCTTGAAGATGGGAAAGGTGAAGATGCTGAAAGGACTCAAGAAGAACCAGAAATCAGAAAGGCTTCTTGTGATGAAGAAGGTTGTAGGGCTAGTCAGTTATGAGACATTGAGGTAGAGGAGAAATACTTAGAAAAACATGTTCTCTTTCATTCTCAAAAAAAGGGGAAAGAAATGAAACTTTATGCTGAATTCTCCCATTAAAGTTTGGAAATAATAATTTAACGTGGGTGGAGTAGAATTTGAGTCAGTGAGGGGAATATATTATCTAGGTTTCGCACAGAGCTTCACAGGATCTCATTGTTTTCCTTATTAAACATTTTTGTTTCTAACCTCCTAAATTATTTAAGGCCAGAAATACAGCTGTGAGAAAGTTGACACAGGAGCTTTTGTTTGTGTGTGCCCTAGGTCAGATTTCAGAGGCTTGGGCTCACTCAATTTAGAAGTTCTACTAGGCAAGAACCCTGGAAGTATCTTTTTATTTTTCATATGTAATTTTTTTCTTATAATTAGTAATAATGAATCCAATTATTAACACATGTAGGAGTATTACAGGGATGCTATCAAACTTCATTTTTTTGTAGGAAGACTATTAGCACAAGAGTTGAGTCCCGTATCTTCAGACTGACGTGGTGAAATATCTTTGTTCCAATCTCATCTTCAAAATACGAGGTTGGTGTATCTAAGATTGAATATTGAGGTTATGTGTTGGCCCAGGACTGTTACAGGTCAGATGCGGCAGACTGCAGTACTTGCAGTAGGTTGGGCTAAGGCCAGAACATCATCTCTGATGAATTATCTTGCTTTTGTTGGCCTGGGTGACAACCTTAACGTTATGTTGATGTAGTGTTTTGGTTTTAACTTGTACCACATACCAAAGTATATTTACGCTTTTGTACAAGTGTTGCATACGTTTACTTTGTACCTTTGGGTTTATTTTAACGTTTCTCAAATATTGTGGGGTGAAAATCCAAAGGTGAGCCACAGAATTTATCTTCGCTTTCCAGAACTGACAATAAACGTGCTACCCAGCTATTTTAGCAAGTGTACCAAATGTAATATAAGAGATTAACTGCCGTTACTAAAATGGCTCTTTACTGTGTTGATGCCACCTATGGCAAGAATGCATATCCACACAATTTCTTGTTGTTAACAGCAACGAGGTCATACACAGTAGTTTCAGTAATTACAGCAAGTGTTCGCCTTTCTGAAGGAATTGGGTTTTTTTAGACTTGCTGGGACATTTGGGGAGAGGAAAGGTAAACCTTAATTTTTCTGCCAAATCTAGTTCTCAGTTTGTTCAATTAGTTGTAATGAATACGACCTGAGGTTGGGTTTAGAAACCTGAAGGCAGTCTCGGTCATTTAAGGGAAGATATTACTTATGTTGCCTGATTTTTTGCCTGCAAGTTTTATAGCCAGTTCCACCAGGTGCGTGTCGCTGTGCATCTGCTTGCATGAAGTGAGCGTTAGTCTCCTGTACAACTTGCTTTGGTAAGGTGAACGTGAAGGAGCAGGGCTGGATCAATGTGTGATTACAGACAGAGAGCTAAGACAACCCCGTCTCTGAAGTGGAAGAAAACACAGGTGGTTGGGCTTTCGGAATTTTTATTGTTCATTGGTGCGTTTTGCCCCCAATATGTTCCAGTTAAGCTCTGAACAAAAATGGGAATTCAGAGTTATGCATTCTCTGCTTCTCGTTTATTTTGGCAGGGAGTAATTTTTTGGATCTGTTTTTTGCTTACATTGCTCGTCATTGTATTTCATTATCCATTTTCCTTAACGCTAAGAGTGACTATGATTTTTATCTGGACTTGCATTTTTGTGAGGGCTCCAAACTGCTCATTGTTTTTAATCACTGACCATGTTACATACTTTATAGGCTGTTGTAACAGTGGAAAGCATCTAAGTAAACTGTAGCCTGTACTTCGTGGAGCTATGGGATTACAGGGTGGATACTTTTTGAGTTGGCATCAGGGCATCTTTTAAGTGAAGAGGGTTATTGCCACCCCTCTTAACGCCAGCCTCTGCCAATTCTTCTCATTATCCTGTGAGTCCATGGATTTTCTTTCAATATAGCCATGTTCATGAAGATTATATTAAAAACAAGCAAGACTGTGAGCTGAATTCTGCTCCTTTATGCTACGCTAGTAAATCTCGGATACACTGATACTTGCTGTACTGGACTTGGTCAGAGATGAAAACTGTGTATCTTGCTGATTTTTAGATGGAACCTTCCCCCACCCCCCACCCCCCTTTCCCCCCCATTCAAATTTCCGACAGAAACATGGATTTTTCTGAGTAGTTTCTTTCCTTTTGGGAAAATACAGCCAATATCTCTCAGTCTGGAAAAAAAGAAAAGAAAATTGACTTAATGTTTTAAGCTAGGAGAAAGTCCCAGCTGCTGCAGGGTGCAGGTTGTAAGAGCACACAGCCTCGCACTCTGCTGCAGAGGAGTTTGTCAAAGTGAAGGCGACAGGAGCTTTGCCAGGCAGGGGCATAAGCAAGCCAAAAAAACATATTTTTTTTTTCTCCCAATAAGAATATTTGCAGAAATTTCCTGTTGTGATTTTTTTTTTTACATAATTTGACTTTTTTTGCCACCATTGAGACAAGAACAAAATGGAAATAAATGAAACTTGCAAGAATGTAATTTTTCTGGTGGTAGAACAGGGGAAATAATTTATTATCTTCAGAACTTAAGTTTTTAGTCATCTGTTCCGTTTTAAAATTTCGCTATGAGGCAAGGTTGGTTTTTTTTTATTATAAGAGACTCTATGTAATGCTCAGCAAATTGATTTCCAGGATTTTCTTGTATCACATAGCAGGTTTTACATGTCTGTTTACATCAGGAAAACTTTATTCAGCATAGCTGTTCCATCAGTTACAGACAAGCTAATACTTTTAAAAGCAAACATTTTTACTCACTACAAAACTCACTACAAACAGCCAAGGTTTGTCTTTTTAATAATTAGTTTGTAGTTTGGTAAACAGCTAGGAGCTTTGATCAAGAAGCATTTGCTTCAGTGCTATAATGAATACAGAACAGAAGTAGAAAATGCTGGGCTTCTTCGTGAAATCAATGACACCATTAATGTGAATGTGGAAAAACCAGTGTATAACACAGCACCTTTAAAAGAAAGATTTGTGTAACATCCAAGGATTTACCTATTGTGTAGGTGTGTTTTGTGAAGGCGAGGGAAGGGAATGGGGACAGGGATGGATGTTGAAGGAATGCTTTGCTGCAGAGCCCACTGGGCAGGAGAGCTGAAAGGCAGGAGTCTTCCAGGGGGTATCACAATGAAGGGAAGAGAACTTGCTGAAACGCCAAAGATAAGTAGAGAAATATTATGATCCACATTTCCATATAAAAATGTCATGAGATAAGTTACTGAGGATGGAATCGTGACCACCAGAGGTCTTCGTTATTAGGGCAGTTGCTTGTTTAGATGCTGACGGTTGTGGGTTTAGGGTACTGCTCTTTACAAATCCAGATCCAGAGACTGCTGCATGCATACATTTGATGTGAAGTCCCATTGAGCTTAGAAATTACGTCTGACATGTAAAAAAATTCCTGTCTAATGTAATTTCCTTAATAGTACACTTGAAATAGCCATTGACTATAAGTATATATAAATACATTCAGTATTTTGTCTATATTAGTGTTCCATGTGGAAATCTCAGCTTCTGTTCAAAAATGTTACTCGGGACCATCGACCATATTGGAAAGTTCAGACACATGGCCTGACTAAACCAGTGTTAGGAAGCAAAATGCACGTACAGAGGCTCTAAAACATTGCGGTTTGCAAAATCAGGTGTATTTGATTATTTTTGTTTGTTTTCTAACTGTGTGTGAGAACGTTAGTGTAACAGAGGTATTCTTGATTGTGTTCTGCCAAATCTGGTTTTAGTACCTGATGTAGTACCGGCCCTTTGTTTCTGAACACTCAGCTAGGCTGTCCCATGCTTTGCCAATAATCCACATTAAATGTGTGGTGATTCTACAGTGACTTAAGATTTTGTGCTTTATTACAATTCAAAGCTGAAGAATAAATGCCAATAAATATATCCTGCATGAGAAGCTTTTGAACCTTTATTAGCAATGCTGACATTGCAGCCTACTAATTTCCATGTTCTACTTGCCTTTGGCAGAGCTTTGCTTTAATGTGTGTATTCTTCTGGTATACATCTTCTCAAAATTTCAGTTGAAAATCAGATTCATTTCTGTTATCTTACATGTATTGCTCCTTTCAAAAATGCATTAGGGAAGTATTTCTGATAAGGATTTCTTCTTGCCTTAGGTAGAAGAGTTAGTTTCTAATATTTCTTCAAAGGTGTGGTTTCAGTGGAGTTGGTGTGGTTGGTGCCAGAAGTCTCTAAATACTGATTAGGAAAGTTACGGTGACTACAGATAGATTTATTTTATATCCTATATATCTCTTTGTGTTAGGCTTTTACACTGAAAAGGTTACCTCGAGATTTAATGGAGACCTAATCTCCTGCTGA
>NW_009260775.1:1425456-1440045 GCF_000687185.1 Egretta garzetta
GCTGAAGGTTTTTAAGAATAGATTAGACAAATGTCTATGTGACTCTATTTCTGTGCAGGAAGCTGACCCGAGCGTTCTCTGCAGAGCTCATCATGCCTTTTAGCTGTGTGATTTACATTTTCAACACCTGCTCCTGTTTATTAATAAAAAAGTATGTAAGCTAGTTGATTGATGATTCAGAGGACAGATAATTATTACAATGAAAATTTATTAGAAAAAAAAGATCCATTGGTCATTTTTCAAAGTGATTGCATCTCAAGTATTGGGGCCACCAACCTGTCCAGTGGGAGACCTTCTGCACCGTGATTTCCTTTCCTTGCACTAAAGGCTACTCTCTCCTTTCATTTCTTCATCAAGGCAGGAATATTGTGGACTAGTTTAGTTAGTCCTGGAGGGACCAAGTTATGAAGGCCATTTTATTTTCTTGCACAGTGCCTTCTTTAAGGTGAGAGCCCGAGGAAAGACTTGAATGAAGGGTTCATAACAACAAAGCGATGGTCAGGAGACAGTGGGAACCTGGATGCCCCGAACCACCTCAGTGACCACCGGTGGATTCCCTGAATTCCAGAGAGCTGGGGGAATTTCCTCTTCATTTGGAGAGCTCAACCTGTGCTGACACCATGAGCAACCTGGGGGGAAGCTCTAAGGGAGATGTAAAGAATCGTGGTTGCTGCTTCACCTGCCAGTACAGGCGTGCAAGCCAGCTTATCGATACACAAAAAGTTCAGTGCTGGCACTTTAATGTCTGGTCTGCCCCTAGCCCACCCCATCCTGTGGGGATTAAAGGTAATTCTCCTCCTCGTCGAAATCAAGAGTCACTGACTAGGAATGGCATCAAACTACTCTCCCCCCTACATATTATAGAATGACTTTTTATTTAGGTAACCGATGCCAGGAGACAGTCAATTTTCCCTTGCCCCCAGTGGACCTCTGAAGGCAGTTTTGGAGCTGTTATTTATATTTTTCCTATCTCAAACTACAGCTTCAAGGCTCTTGTTTGTTGTTTGTTTGGGGTTTTGATTCTCTTCCCCCTCCCCCCCAGTACAGCTAAAATATTTTCTTTTACTGTAGCTGTTTTGATTTAGTAGTGTAGACAGTTTTTGACCTATTTTACTGTCAGTTACGAAAGCACTCCCAAGCAGGGGAGGTAGTTTTTCTCAAAGCTTTTAAGCCTCTGCCCATCATCATGGTTTCCGAGTGCCTTCCACGTAGAGAGAAGGGCAGCAGCAAAGTCCCTGATGTACCACAGTCTGTTTAGGAACTTAACTTCCGAGTTTAGGGAAACTCCTGCCACACTACAGGTACTGCTACAATGTGAAAAAATACAGTGTCTACATTTTGTCTTGCACATGCTTCTTCACATTACTGTTTCGGGAGTCCTGTCATCAGTCTCAGTATAGCAAATAATGCCCTGAAGTATAGGAGGAGTGGTTCCCTCTAATTGTAGTATACCTAGAAACATTTTTGGCTTTCAGTATTGACACAAGGCATGAGCTCCATCAAAAGACTTTCTCAGAAAAAAATGTGTAGCAAGTTACTCTTTGGCCCACTCTCTCTGTGCTTTTTAGGTTTGTTGTTTTGGTTTGTTTTTTTAAATTTTATTTTATTAGAGTACTATGATTTGGGACTTCTCATGACACAGCAACTCCTGAGCTAATGTAGACACTGAAGCAAGCCGAGCTTTGTATTAGTTGAGAATCTGACTGTCGATGCTTGGGGAAGTCAGACCTGGCATCATCCTGCACCTTTATCTGTTCTCCCTTTCCAGGGATGCTCCTGCTTTTTGTGGCTCTCCAGGGACAGCCATAGAAGGGCACACAAGGGCATTTGGCCCTTCCTTTGTAATCCTCTAAAGGCTGCCAGGTAGCTTTGCCTACTTGTTTGAGTAAGTTATTTCCATCGTCCCTTCTATATATGGCAGCAGCAGCAGTTTCCCTCATCCTAGTGTAAAAAAAGGTTTGAGCAACTGTTTATGTTCATGTCAGAATGAGATGGTTTCCTTAGGTCTAGCTAAAGGTTTAGCAAATACCAATAAGCTCCAAAACAATTATAGTTTGGTGTTCTGATTTTCCATTTCTTCTGTAAAACTCACTGAATACCTTGTTCCTCAGAGTTCATGAAATACAGCCATTTTAAATGTATTGGTGAGTAAAAAAAGTATTTAAATGATGTAGAAGTATTTTTTCACTCCAGTAATGCCAAAATAGCTGAAAAGATTTTTTTTTTCAACTTTTCCAAAACCAATTATCTCTAGTCAAAGAGGCCAAACGTGAAAGGATTAAAGAATACATTAAAAAAAATCAAATTAAAAGGGAAGATAGGGAACTTTATTCTTGGGTTTGGTGTAGTGGTTTGAAAAATTCTGAAATATTTAAGAATTCTGATCTTTTAAGGATATCTATACACGGCATGCACAAACTGAAGGCAGGGACACTCTCTGTATTCTCTGAAGGGTGGCTTTGGTGCAGCTCTGCTCACGCTGGACTCTGAGACCTGCAGCTTCCTGCAGAAGGGGAGTGCGGCCGCCTGGGGTGGGAATGGAAAGCGGCTCCTTCCCGGCATTTTTCCTCACAGGGGTGGGCTGTGCTCACATATTTGAAAATACCAAAGTAGTTATATTCTTCCGACATATCTGCTTGGAGACTGTTTAAAACCTTATATACCCTAGCAAAAGTGGAGCTGAAATGTCATGTTTTCTTTGATTCCTCCGTCCACAGGAATTGAGTAGTATTTGCTATCCGAATTAGAGCATTGCCCAAAGTAAGCTTTTTTATTTTCATGAAGAAGGGTTCGTACATATCTCGTTACAGTTATCGTCTATATATCTGTGGTCTATAAATATCTGTATCTCTATCCAGCTGTTTTCCAACACGTAACATTTTTTGTCCAGCAAGTTGGGACATGACTCTTTCTGATAGAAATAGACCTTGTGAATAGGGTTCAATAGAAATGGTACATTTTTCACCCTAGCAGATTTGCTTCTAGTTTGGAACTATACTTTTTAGATGTGTTTTCCTAAAACGCAGGAAAGTCTACTGATACTCTGCTCAGCTGGCATAAATTGGTATGTCACCTTTGCCTTCAGAATAGATGTGGCATAAAAAGCCTTTTCATCCTTGGGAAGCAAATTATGGAGGGTGTTTGGGTTTTTTTTAAATTGGATCAGAATCACAAAAGGTTGTTGTAAAGTGTTATTTGATTAATAGAATTCACGTTCCTATAGGAGATGCAGCTTTCTTTTGAAGCAGGTAATTTTTCCAGCAGTTTTGCCTTCTGGGCAGGTTCCGCAGCAATTCATGAATAATTCCAAGATAAATAATTTAATTCATATACCAGTATGACCGAGTTCTTACTGTTCCACAGTAAAGAGATTGTGTATAGCGCAGGATTTAAATTTCCAGCAGCTGCATCACTTAATCCTGCGCATTTGGACTTTGTGATTCCTCCATGTTTCATTTTAACAATCTGTAATGTTTGGCTTAGCCCAAAGGGATTGTAGCCTGTATCCAAAGAAGATGTGCTAACCGCAGGTTACCAAAGAGTCCGATGGGATGAGGAGGAAGGGAATAAAAAGCACGCTTCTGTCTGATGGTTGTGGGCTGGTACAGTATACACTGTGTGTCGCCGAGAACATCGTTTTCCTGCACAGTCGGCTTTCCCCACGCCTCACCTGGCTTCTCACCATTGCCCTGAGAAGGGTTTGGGTCAGGGCAGCGCTCCTGCCCGGGGGGAGCTGCAGCCCCTCTCCTGAAGGATGGGGTTTCGACTTCAGCTCAGCCCTTCTCATGCTGTTTCTTCTGCCATAAACGCATTCAGCGGGAGCTTCCCAGGGAGGGCAATGCTGAAGCTCGTTTGCTGCACCAGAGAAAGCAGCACAGGAGAGGGGAGCTGCCTCCGGGCCGTGTTTGCGGCGCCTGCGGCCGGCAGCCTGCACCCGGCTCCGTGGGCGAGGAGGGCACATGGGAGCTGGCTGCCACCTGGGAAGGTCACGGCTGCAGCCGCGGGATGCGCTTGAAGGAATTTAGCTTTTCTTCCGTCAGCTGCAGGCTGACAAGCAGAAAGGAGCACTGATTTGAGACACAGTGAAGTAAGGAGAGCACCGTAGGCCATAAGGACAAGCAGTGTGAGAAACGGGGAGGTAGTCCGGGGCTTGTGACGCGGTATAATAACCTGCATCGCCGAGGGAGATCTCTGTGATCTCAGGCTAAAGGGAGAAAGAGAGCACTGGCAAATACGTGTGGGCTCAGCCCTTCCCTTTTCGTGTCGCCTTATGTGCCAAAATCTGTAGCTCCTGGTTCTCTCATTCAAACTGTTTGCCTTCCATCTGTCCTGCAGCTGGCAGCACTTTGGAAGTTGCCATGTGGGGATAGGGCATTTCAACAAGATCATCTAAATATTTCAAGGTGGACAGTTATAGTCACAGAAACAGCAAAGTAAGACCAGCACCCTCTTCTTCAGCAGAGCAGCTCCAAGTGTGCATTCAGAAGCAAATTTGCTTTGTATCGTGACCTGAAGAAGCGATTGCAACCACACAGTGCAACCGTCAATGAACGAAGCGCAGTCTCATCTTTACTGTGCTCTGTCAACAGAATTTAGCAGGTTTTTCTGATTGCAGAGGCTTGATTACCTGCAGAAATGCACAGGTAAGAGAGACCGCGGCTTGACATTCGGCTCGCGGGCCGAGTGCTGGCACTTGGGAAATGAGTCGCTCTCCATGAGTGCAGTGAACAGAGAATTCCTCAGGAGGGGTCAAACTCAGTGCCTTGTGGTGCTGTTGGGAATAACTTCCAAGGCAGAGTGGATTACACTTTTAGAAAATACACTCTATTTTTATTTTTTTCTTTAAATGCAATTAGAGCCACTTACTTACGCCTATAAAGGGAAAATGGCTACAAATATAACTGCTATGGAAAAGTATTTTAGAAATCTCACAATATCATTTTTTTTACCCATTTCTGTTTTGATAAATGAGCTATGGGTATGATATTTGTCTCTCACATAACTTCTCTTATTATACTGTGTGAAAATAACCCTTAATTGTAGAACATGATGAATTTTCTTCCCTAAATGGACAAGAAACACAATTCTCATAAGCAAAGGAAGTTGCCAGTCAATGGGGAGGGGAGTTCTCTTTACTCAGTAACCCTGTAAACAACAGAAGGCTTCTTGTCAAAAACCTACTGAAGTAAATTAAGTCTCTGTATGAATTTATAAATTATGTTTTTGATTAACAAAAAAGAGTGTCGTTGGATGTAAGTAACATAAAAGGAACGTCCATTCGTACAGATAATCCACAAGCCAATGTATAAGGAAAGAAGGTGCTAAAGAATCGTATTTTTGTTACAGGCTCACGTTAAGCTTATTGCCATTTTCTGAAATCTAGTACTATAGTAGTTGGTGCCAGAAAAAGACTTGGAAAGCTCAGGTGCTGTTGTACTTTTTGCTACATATATTAATTATGAAAAAAAAAAATGGATTAGGGCTTCACAGTATAGTGGCTATTAAGTGACATAATATGAAATTGGTGGCCAAGAGTTCCTGAATGTTAACTCCTGGTGCGCCACTAACTGTATCGTCTTGAACACAATCCCTATACCTCATTTGTGATGCTTTTGCTTACGCTGAGGAACACCTCTACCTACCAAATAGACATGTTGGTTTCCATAACTTCAAAATGAGTAAAGCAGTACTGAGAGTAAATAATAGTAACAGGATCAGCCCACACTCTCTCTCTTTGAATCATATGTGGTGTTGGTAGGTGGTCTTGTGCAAATCAACAGAGAGCAGTCTGTCATATAAAAAAATATGAAGTTCCCTTTGTTTTCTTTTTTTAACTTCTAGAGCTGAAATTTTTATATCCTCAGCATAAAAATGGCTTCTTATTACCTAGTTTGTAGAACCCTGGTCTCACTTAGAGTGAAGTTTAGGCCCTGAAATGGGCTATACAAAATTTGGGTTTTGAGAGTGTAACTGCTAGTTCAGTGGTGTTAGTGATGACACTGTAGATGAATTTCAACCTTAAACCAAAATTTCAAAAATAATAATCTCAGCAGTCGAACTCCTCAATTTTTGTCCAAAGCCGGCGTATCACTGTAAATACTCTTGTGTTCTGCAGACTTTGTTCACTGACAGAGTCCTAAAAGGATGACCTGATTTTTCAAATAGAAAAGTCTTTTTGGCGTTAACTGAACCTGGAAGTACTCACCACTTTGGAAAAACAGGTCACATAACAATTTAATATGTACTCAGGAGTTTGATTCTAGACTCTTGGTCTTTTAAATATTTATCATGCTAGTCTTAATATATAGATGCCCAGAGAGTGATGTGTGCATTGCAGTGAAGAATGCAGCGAACATATAAATTAGTAATCATTGAACAAACCAACTTCATTTCTGAAACAACTGATCTGCACAGCTGCCTGGGCAGACTTTCTTCAGAAAAAACAGAATGGATTAATAAGGGAAAAAAATGCAGCTTCCTTCACTTTGACAGTTGTCTTTTGAGTGCTTCTCTTGTCCTGCTAATAGTCTTGAGTGGAATCTTTTGGAGGAGCAGTACATTGTTGATCTATAGAAAGAAGGCATTAGGTGATAATTATATACACAAAAGGCTGGATAGAAGTCCAACAGCATTTATCGCTTTGAGTTTTAAACATTTCCAAAGCATGAATGAGAATAGCAGGCCATGTTTGATACGACTTTGGGCTGATACAGTACTATTTTGCTTAAATATTTGCTAATTAATTTTAAAATGTACAGTAGGCATTAGGGATGGGTAATAATGTTTTGCCTGTTTCCCAAGAATGCTTCGTTTTTTAATTATATTCTCAAAGCACCCTGCAAATAATAAGTACTAAGCATTATTATTATTAATTGGGTTCATTTAAGATGTAAAACTGATAGAGTTGCACAAGTCCTTAAGCACGTTATGAATATTTTAGCAGTGGTCATGCCTGATGTAACACTAAATCAACGGTCATTTCAAAACATATTTATTTTTACAGACTATAGATTGTAATTAATCACGTCTTTCACTGGGGAAGGAGAAGAACAGGAACTGACCTCCTGGCAGATCTCTTAAGCTTTAGCTTTTCACTGAGATTCCTCTCAATTATTTTCATATGCAAGTCTTTTTCTCCTGCCATGGGGTAAACTGTAAATGTAAATGGTCATAGCTCCACTGCCTTCAGTGGAACTGCACCCATTTGCCCAAGGTAAGTGTCTCTCCTCCTTTGCTCTGCAATCTCTTTCTTTGCTCAGGAGTGCACAGAGTGAACTCTTTTCTCTATTCTCTGGTCCGTCCATCTCCAGAACTGTTTCCTGATTCTTGCAGTCCTCTAGGCCTGAGCGTCACTTGTATCCAAAATTCAAGGTTTACAGAGACGAATGCACAAATGTTGTCTCAGCCTGTCATTTACTGAGGAATCATTTCACTGTTGGAGTTGAAAGAATCACCCATTAAGAACAAGGTTTGTGAGGAAGCATTGATAGTTTGGCCCTAGAAGCCATTAACCTGTTTTCTGTGTGGATGAGTGCCATTTGTTCCGATGTTTAATGTTGAATAGCATTCATTTTTCTTGTATTTCTGTTGTATTTGACTATGCAGCACTAAAACACTCCAGAAGTTGCCCTTGTATAATTATAATAGCAAACCACTGTATTTTACATCCACTTTTCACTTTTGTTCTCATTTTTACATCTAAGTAGACTTCAGTGGAATGTCAGAATATCAATAAATGGGTCTTTGGAGAACAGAGGCTCTAGGACTCCGAAGAATGTAAGTCACTTATCAAAAGGCTTCTGTGAAGCAGTAATTTGAATTTATAACACGAAAAATAATTTGAAAATAATTTTATATATATAAAACCAGAACACAATGGTAGTAGGGAACCCTATAAAAACAAGCAGTACTGTCAGGTGTATGTAAGCAGGCTACCAACTATTCATATTGCCAAGAGGTGAAAAAAGAATTTCTGTAATAAGCTTGGTCTTATCAACTGGAAATGTCAGAAGGTGTGAAAAGACTGGGCATATTAATCAATCAAAGTATGACTTGGAGTTATGCACTTGTCATGTGGCTACGAAAAAGGAAAATCTAATCATAGACCGCATCAGGCAATGAATTACCACCACTATATTGCTGAACTCTCATCCGGAATAACTTACCCATTCCAGTCAGACTTATTTCAAAGAAATGAATTCTCACTGGAGCAGGTGCAGGAAAAGGGGAATTAACATAACCAGCAAATGACCATCTACTTCAAGAGGCAGGAACTGAGTATCAGAGTTAAGTGAGTGCTGGGGGCAAATATGCTCTAAATAAATGGCAGAGTGCAAGTGTGCAAGTGGAATTGATCAAACCACAGTTACATAAGGTAAAAAGAAATGTTATTTTTAAAGCAAAAGGATATTAACTGGCTATGAAAAAGTCAGAATTGGTCCAGTTGTCTGTTGTGTAATGTTCTGGGCATGGCATGCAATAGGAGTTGAGGTAAAACTATGGGGAAATGGCTTGTGTTGTCTTGCAAAGATGAGAGTTCATCCATGGAGATCCACTGCACTCCTCTGCAGTATGCTCCTTACTGTAAAAGGACACTTATCATACTGGCTTACATAACTAGAAAAACATGTTGAGGCAAATTATTTGGTGACCTTCTTACCATAAAAGTGAAACGCAGATACGGTGTGTTCATTTTTGAGTTTTTTCCATATTATAAAACCATTAAGGCAGAGGTACATGTTGTTGACCTGTAGCTAGAGTGGAGCCTGTGATAGCATTAGTATTAGTCCCTGTGTTAGACCCTTTATATTGCTTTGGCACTTAAAAAATTCAAAAGGTACAAGTTAAAGCAGGCCCATGTCTTAATCCCTGGTATTTGTTGAGACCTAATAAATAAAATGCATTTTTGTTGACTCTTCGTTATAAATGATGCTGCTGAAGGAAATAATGATAGCCAACCTTTTGGCATAATTGTTTCAAGAATGAACCTGCCTATGCTGTTGCTTAAAGTCTTTGGTCCTTAATACCTTAGTGAAAACTTGGATGACAGAACAACCAGTTCTTTGGTGTCAGAACAATAATTTCTCTGAGACTCTAATCCACTTGAACCAATCTGCACATGCTGTACCAAATGGCAAGCTCCCAGTGTGAGTAGAGATCAGATGGGTGATGTGACAGTGGTCAGCTATCACCCAAGTGGTATGACTGGTATGCAGAATTCATCCTGGAGGTTAGTCATCCTCCATCTCCAGATACTACCTTCAGCTCTACACCTGAGTCACAGTATTGTAACCATGGATGAGGGCCAACCAGTACCTTTAGGTTTGTGGTACCTTGCTATCAAGAGCATCCAGCAACGAATCTCCATTATTAAGTCTTCAAAATTAGCTTTCCATTCTGCACAGGGGCTGTGTGACCATGCATGTGTAGATACGCCCAGCAGCATACAGTGGGGTGCATTTTGGTTCCTCAATACAACCTTGGCATTTGGGTGAACAAAGCAGCACTCCTTAGGGCTGAAGGACTGTGACAGTCCGTAGTTTTTGTGAAATGGACCCTGTGCCTTTCCTGACTCCAAGTGCCGTGGCCATCTCAGTCCATTTTCCTACAGCTTGTGCAGCAGTTTGTTCAGTATTCTTTCATTTCACTTACTTCCTTTTTCTTCTTTTCTTTTTTCCTCTTACAGATGGACAAAAGAGGAAGAAATCATTAAGAAAGAAACTGGACTCATTAGGAAAGGAGAAGAACAGAGACAAAGGTAAAATAAAATGAGTAGAGATTTACTGATCGGGTCTTAGCTTTGCGTATGAGATTTCTTTAGTCTTAAATGTATACTTTCTGGAGTAGGAAAACGTTACCAAGCTGATGTACTGCCTAGGTATTTATTTCCAAGTTGAAAAATGTCTTAGCTTTTCTGTTTGTCATTAGTATAGCCCAGCTCTCTTGAACTGAAAGCTTATTTCCTGGGAGAGAAGGAAGAGTTAAAGGACTGCATCTTTTCTTCCGTGTTCTTTCTCCCCCTTCTCACCATCTAGTGCAGAGTGCGGTCTGGATAACATGATCCAGTTGTTTACCTGCATTTGCACTCTCCTTTTTCAGTTTGCAAAGCATGTGAACCCAGCCCTGCCCAAGCAAGTCAGTTGGTTTGCTTTTCTTTTTTTAGCCCTAGGAAAATAGCTGTTGTTTAAAATACAGAAATGCTTCGGTGCTACTGATCAGTTGGGTTTTAATAGACTCCACGTGACATGGATTTACAGATACAGTTGGACTCTTTTGTTGGGACACTAATCAGCTTTATGGACTGGGTCATAATCCACTGGACTTGACCTGTAATTTGCAGCCATTTGAGCTAAGTCTAGACATTGAGACCCGAAAAGTGTCCCTGAAACTGCAGTTTTCTGCATGTAGGTAATTATGCATCTAATTTTGTGTGCCCTCTTGGAAAAGAAGTTCTGGAAAACTGGTAGTAAAACTCAGTATTAACACGCCAGTTTCACACACACACACAAAGTTATAACAACAGAAGTGATTTGGTTACTCTGATGTTATTGCTTGTAATCTGATTTGGTAGAAAGATGGAACTTTGAAACTCCATTGAAAAAATGAACATTCCCACTTCAAAGTTATTTTTGTCAGGAAGAAAATGCTTTCCTTTTAATTTGTGTTTGTTAATTATCTTATTGCTAATTACTAGTCTAATTAATTAACTCTATCCTAGCTGAAACCAGGGCAGTATGGTGACTTCATATATGTGATTATTGTTTTCTTGGTTTAAAAATGTCTATGGAAAATATTTGCATTAATCCTTCTAAAGCTGAAAGTCCCCTGACACACTTGTTTGGATAAATCCATTTGTGTCCCATGTTGGGTTGTGAGTAACAAATCTTTCATTTGTTACGAGAATTACTTGATGTAGGACTGAGCCCACATGCAGAATGAGTCTTTGAGGAAGAGGTTTAATGATTTTATAGCCACCTTTGGGGAAAAATCTATCTTCTACTGCTCCTGTCAATGCATTACATTTGGCTGCAATTAGCCAGTCATTATGTTGCTTAGTCTCCTTGTTTTTTTTTTCCCATTGTTCTCCATGCAGTAAAAAGTGCAAAATAACATAGTGCTGTGCAAAACCTTCCCTGCTTTTCAGTGCATTTGCTAGATACTGATCTCGATAGCGGTCTGTGGGGTGCTCTTTCTGCATCGGAAATGGCTAACCACTTACTGCTTTTTTTTTTTTTTTTTTAAATGTTCTGTCTCTCACAAATTTTTGATCCATTGAGAGCTTTTATCTTCCCCCTCATATGGGTAGCACAACTTCAGTAGTCTCCTTTGAAAGTTACTATTTAGAAGCTCTTTTGAAAGTTTAAATACATTTTATCTTTCTATTCTCACATTTTTCATTGCAGTAGCAGATTTTACCAATAATAAATTGATATAATTCACCAAAGACCTAATTTTGCTGTGTCACCCAAACCTGGTGGATCTTTGCAATTGCACTTCCACAACTCTTCCAGTGCCTCTTTGGTGCTGTGCCTCGAGATGTGATAGCGTCCTTTGGTGATGCATACAAATGCTTATCCCTGAGTTGCTCTTTATTCCTCTAAATTCTCTGTTGCCAAAGATCTTTCAGACATCATTTTTTCTTACATTGCTTTGTACTCTTTTGTGATTTCCTTATAGCCTCGTTTTATTTCAGCTGATGTCTGTTTCTGATAATTACACAACCATACTGGTTGAGCACTCACAGATAACATTATTTTCCCCAATTAATTTCTGTTCAGGGATAAGCTTTCAGTTTTCCTTCAGATGGATTTTCTGAGGGCACTTTGCCGTTTAGGGCTCAGTAGTTGCCCACAGCAAAGGTCAGCACTCTGTACTTGTTCATCCTTGTATATATTTATCTACTTCCTGTTTTTCAGCATTGCTTGTATCTTCTGGTTAACTATACCCAAGCATTTCTAAAAATCACTTTGCTGATTCTCTTAATTTTAATTCCCTTTTTCTTTTTTTTTTTAGCTTCTTTCAACTTCAGGCATTTCAAGTGTACCCCTCTGCTTTTATGCTCTTTTTCCTGTTTTCCATTGCCTTATTCTCATTTGCAGAGGTGTCTTACATGCTCTCTACATATCTGATATAAAATATTATATAAATATAATATAAAATATTACAGGAGCACCCCAAGGGGAAAATACCCCAGCACTACTCAAACAGCAGAATCTATATTTTTCTCCTTCCTTCAGGACATCTGTATTGACAGGGGTGTTAGGTTGGTCAGTAAGGGTACAGAGGGCCAGGAAATTGGAAGGAGTCTGGTTCCCAACGAGGCTATGTCAGCAGAGTAAAAAGAAAGCCATGCTGGCTCTTATTTGTTGCCAACCGCAAATGTAAGGCAAAAGTAGCCCAGATAGCAGCATACGACACCCCGCTTCTCAGGGTTTCTGTCCATGGCTGCTTCTGGTGTACTCTTCTCTGCCCTACTGAGTTATTACAGGTCATCTGCCCACGGATACTCGCTGAGCAGACTCTTAATCCATGACAGCAGAGGGGATGAGCAACCAGGAAGGTGTTGGTTGGTGCCATGTGGGCCGTTAGCCCGGCAGCTCTTTTCCTGTGGGAAGCAGCAACGTCAGCATCTCCCCCAGCCTCAGGAGTTAGGAGGGATGGCGTCGACCAGCTGGCCCATGATGAACAGGCTCTGGAAAGAAAAATGTAAGGCCTCGGGCTGCTGGTCTCTGCAAGAATGAACCTGCCGTGCTCTCATCGCGGCCGAGCCCCACCGCCTTCTCCGAACAGCGGTCTCTGTGTCACCCTAAGTCAGAGTTAACCTCCCTCAGCGTGTGTGTCACAGTGAGCTGGAAGCATTCTTCTGTTCTGTTCCATTGTGGTTTTTTTAACAAGCCTTTCTACCATTTATTTTATAGAGCATCTTCCATTACTGGACAGCCGGTCCAGAACAAGCATTCTGCACTGTGGACATGGGTGTGCTCGCGCAGAAGGCTGGGAGCACTTACTTAACCCACCCAAGCAGGTCCTTAGTCCTCATGCCCAAAAGGAATGCCTTCCTTCTGTTTCTTTTTGGGTTTTTTGTGTTTTTGTTTTTTTTTTTCGGTAACTAGACCAGCTGCACCATTGTGAGATGGAAACAGTGAGACCAGGCCACAGGACGTTGGAGGGGAAGCAGGGAAGCCTGTTCTCCAAACATTTCATACAGATGAGTTCCATCTGCCTTAACACAAACAGCATTTCCATCCCTTCAGCATCACTTTTGTAAGCACAGTTGCAGTTTGAAGAGTATGTACTTCATTCCAAACATTTTGAGTTTCCTATATCCCAGCCTGGGAGACGCCACATACCAGGACAAGTAACAGCTAAGGGGGCCATGTTGTTAGGTCTTGCTTGGAGTATGTGCCACCTGAAAAGTTTTTTTTTGGATAGCTGGGCTTCTGAAGGTTAATCCTGACGATCACACAGCACCATGTGATCCTGCATGTGGGTTGCAGCCAAAGATCACCGAGATATGCCTGGCACAGGAAGCCACAGAAGTGGGAAAAAAGGTCACCATGCTGATCACCAGGGATGCACGATGGAGACCCTGCTGCAGGCAGGGCGCACGAGGCACGAGCCCTGCGCAGCTTGCAGTGCGTACGGTCAGTGTTGTGTCTTTGCAGGGGGGCAGTTCCTGAAAAAGAGTGGGGAGGACTTGTGTCCTTGGTGTTGCCTGACAAATCCTCTCCTTTAGCACTCACATGCGCTGACCTGTCTGAGGTGTAGACTTCTGGGGTTGTTCTCTATGGGGAGGTACCACCTCTCTCCAATTTGTGCCCAAGACTCTTCTCCCTCACCCCACCCCAGCAGGTGTCTATGCTTAAAAAGCATAGCCGAAAGGATATGGTATTCATTTCTTCTAGGACTGTTTGGAGATTTAATCACTTGCATTTTGGGACTTGATCCAATCTGTGGAGTTTTTACTCTCCTAACATCATGTTTCATTTAGATGGACCAGTCGATCAACCTGCCTACCTGTTAAGTGAGCACTTCAGCAAACTGTTATACTTCTCAAGACCAACAAAGACACGAAAGTGGAATTGAATGCATTTTAAATGAGATTCATATCCTTATTTTGTCCTTTTGGACAGGTACATCTGTCATCATCTCATTAAAAGGGGAAAAATTCTTAAACAAGTGTTTTTTCAATTGTTTTTACATCTCTGAGTGACTCACCAGAGCAGGATATAGAAAAACTTGCTGAATGCAAACAGGCGAAACAGGAGAGCAGCACTCCACCCAGATATTTAAGCAGTATTTTCAGCTTCCATCATTCAGTGCCTTTGCTTTTCTCTACCCAGCCTCCTCATTATTAATGACCGTCATGACTCTCAGTCGTACTGTCTACGTATGTCTCCAAACATTTGCTTTAGCTGCTAGCAAACAGTACTCAGGCTGGAGGAGCAGTAAAATGTCAGTGCTCCTTGGAATAAGAAATTCTCAAGATGCTCTGCATGCTGGAGGCCGGGTACTGTTCCCTTAAAAATTCACTGCTAATTTTGACGGCAGCAGAATTGGAGCCTTGCATCTGACTCCTGCCAGTGATAC
>NW_009260775.1:1440104-1442351 GCF_000687185.1 Egretta garzetta
GAGAGAGTTGCCTCCCAGGAGGGATTTCTCCTACAAGATTTTATCAGCTCCATTTTGCCTTGGCGCTCCAGTAAACCCTACAGGTGAACTGGGAGACCTGCTCAGAAATAATAATCACTCGTTACATGATTTGTTGAGCAACTGAGAATCATCCCTTTTGCTGGTATTTCTGTGTGGACTTCACAGGTTCATCTTTGGGGCCGTAGCAGAGCTGCTGTATTTGCTGGTGTTCCTGAGAAAGGGCCTTCCTGGTAACTCTATGGCATATGCAAATCCAGCAGTAAATGTTTGATTTTTCTTTAGTTCAAAATTCTTGAAAAAAATCTTCCATGGTTACTTCCCAGCCATGATCAGTAGATTTAGAGGTATTTCTTAATGTTTGCATTTGTTCTTCAGTATTTCAACCTGTCACGGTGTTAGAATGGCTTGGCACAGCCTAAGGAGAGAGCTGAATAGATGAAGTTTCCTCTTTATTATAGTTTGTCAGAAATGTGTTTTTCTCAAGCCTTTCCAGCACCCCACTGTGCTTTTTTAAAAACTTCAGAAATGTTTCTCATGCTCTTTAGGCATACAAAAGGTTTTTTTAAGCAGCGCTCTGTCATATTTTGTACTAAAGTCAACTAAAGGACTGAAGAACCTCTCATTTAAAAAAAAAAAAAGAAACAAAACAAAGACCTACCCACAGAAAAAGCCTAAGTAATTGCAAAGGCCTTATGTCACTCCTTGAAGGTCAGTGAGCTCTAACTAGCTGAAGAAGGGAGTTTTAGCCACTGTGAAGCTGTGAGAACGTTGCCTTGTGTCGAGTCTTCTGGAGTTAGTGCAGGGTTTCGATGAACCTGCAGATGGAGGGAGTTTTGTCGTTCCCATCATGGACTGAGATTTCCATTTTCCTTATTTTCTTGCTTCCATCACTCCCTCTACAGATCCAAAGTAATTGATTTCATTTAGCAAAACAGAATTACCCAGTCTGGCTAGCTGGGGAGGTTGACTTCTAGACCCCTTGAAGTCCATTTAAATATCCCTTTTAAAGCATATTATTCTCTGAGCCGTCTCTCACTCTGTCCTATCATTTAAATAGAGGTAGTACAAACACCTCATTAGATCTTGGTCACAAGGTTTTAGCAGCTCAAAACCAGCACTTAAGCTGTACTTAAGAAAAAAAAAAGCAAAGTGCTAAGGAGACTATCCAAAGTTTCTGTATTGTATGTGTTCACTTTATTGACATTGAAAGCCTCATTAGGGTCTAGAGTACAGACCTCACTGGTTCTTAATAGACTGCTATGGTTTGTGGGATGGAAACCACAATTTTCACCAGCTGAAACTTCAGAGAAGCCTTCAAAACTATACTTGGATGGGGTGGCATGAGGCCAAGTAAGCTAACTGTCTGGGTCAACATCCTGGATATCGTCATTTGATTAGCAAAGAAAAGGATTTCTGGTTACTGAAACTCTTATTTGATCTGGCCAGGAGTTTTTCTGTAGCATGCTGCTTTTTATTAGAAAATGCTGATTTACCATCACAGAAAGATTTTTTTTTAGGAACTTACCAGTTTCAATCAAAATTTTCTTAAGAAACTTTCCTCCGTTGCAAGATGGACATTCTGGTAAAAGAAATTGTGCACTTCTCCAAAATAGCAAATTGTCTCTTGTGCCAGTAAACACTAAAAACCAGAATGGATCAAAAGTGAAGTCCTTGTATGCTGCTGTTCAGGCTAAGGATGTGAGTCTGCATTTCCACACTGATTGCACAGTGTGCCAGGTTGTTTCACATTTTTACATGGTGCTTTCTGCAAAATTTCTTTTTAAGCTGCCCACTCTGATGATTAAGTGATCAAATTTTTGTTGGTTTTACAGAAAGTAACTAATTTAGTAGCGTTGGCACTCAGTATATGTACCACAGACGAAAGTTTGAGGCCCTACTCTAAGGAACTTTTCTTCATACAAATTGGACCTCTCCAGCAGTAGGGATCCCCAGCCTACAGCAGGAAATAGGCAGTTGGAGCTTTTAGCCTGATTGTGAGACCAGAACCTTAAGCCTACACATCTTACATCTGGGTCAGTGCCTTTTCTCCCCCATCAATGGGTTGCTAAATATTTTGCATGGCTACAACTCTTCTTTTTTTTTTTTTTTTTTTTAATGAATTGGCAATGTCAAAAGGGCTAGCGTTCACTGTAATGGGCATGACAATACCTGTCCAACAAGAAAATTGTTGGGATCGAATACTTCTGAAGAGTGGTGGGCAAAACA
>NW_009260775.1:1442406-1480790 GCF_000687185.1 Egretta garzetta
GAACTTGAGGCTGTAGCCAGTCTGCAGAGGTTGCAACCAATTCTTTTAATTTCAACAAAGGAGCAAAAAGTTACTGGGTTTGCCAATTCTTTAACGTAATTATCACTGCCAGCCAGCATCACTTCCATTTGTATTTAGTCTGAAAATCAGCCAGTTGGTTTTCATCCAGTTCCTCATCTCTGCCAGACATTGAGAAATCAGGGAAGCGGTTCATGTCCTCTGAGAAGGAGGCCTACAGCAAAGCAGCCTAGAGCAGAGGTTCAGTGTTCTTTCACTGCTACACAGGCTTGTTAAGCAAGAGGAATTAAAAACCTGGCATCCCACACCTGAAGGTTTTCAAGGAGGAGCAACACCTACATCAAAATACCAGCCTTTACATGACAAAGTCAGGTAGAGGGTCGTTTTAATGAAATTCCTTTAAAGAAGCAGTGCTGAGATCTCTTCCCCTGCTGATCTTGTCCCAGTTGATCCCAGTGCTGTAGGATCAATGGCATCAGCATGCTGTTGGGCATCATCACTGGGCTACATACTGCGGTCCCATCCCTATTTGAAGCATGAGTGTCTGTGAGCCAAAACCAGAGAAATATTTCATGTTCAGGATTTCATTTGGCTTTTCTTAGGAAATGTTGTGGAAAGACAGATAAATAGGGATGCTGGAGGTAAAACAAAGTACCCTGTTAGACAGGCAGAAGGGGAGACATGTTGCATATGTGTGTTTGAAGTTTGTGGTCTTAAATATTCATTGGGAAGATAATTCAGAACAGTAAAAAATTTTAATATTAATGCTCTCATCATTTTATAGGCACACTTTGCTGAGTACTGGAAGAATGGGTCTAACTCGGGGCTTTTGGAATTGCCAGTCCCCACATTGCTTGATATCCATGTGATGATGTCCTTTCTTGTCCTAAATTAAATGCAAATGGTTTTAGATGTCATTCTACTAACAGGTCACCTCCAGACTTGCTTGATATGTGAGGCTCTGCTTCCTGATTTAGTTTTGTCTGGACACCAAAGTTAGTTCATGTCTTAACATTTCATACTTCTACAGAGCAGTAAAGTTTCTCACCAAATCAGAACGGGCCCTTGTGTCTTTAGTATGATAGGCTATTAGTGTCCTCATTCAGGAGTTATAAAATATACTCTTCTTTTCAATGCCTTACTTTAATCTTAATGATAATGCAAGCCTAGATAAAACCTGAAAGTGTCATCAAAGATATAGTCAAACTTTAAGTCCCAGGAGGAACTTTGGCCTTTAATCATTTAGATAATTGTGGCAGCAGAGTGGATGAGTATATAAGGATTTTTTTGTTTGCTTGCTTTTTTGTTGTTGTTCCTTTTTTTCATACTTTAAAAAAATATATTGCTTTTAATCTCTAGTGCTTTATTCCTGATACAGGCAGGTCTGAAGCTGAAACCTAGTAGAAGTTGCACCCATTTTCACCAGGACGAATAGAGTCAATAGCTGTTTTTTCATTCCATTTGAGCACAAAACAGTTCTGGTTGGTAGTCTGGCCCAATGGTTTGGTTCTACTAGTCTCAGATAGGTCTAGATTTGAAACTTAATGATGAGAATTTCAATGTTAGTTGTTGGCTGATTCACTGTAGAGCATTTTTCTGTTTTGTAAAACATTTGGGCATTTTGCTTTAAGACCTGAAGTATATGCTGGTTTTGTACATTACGGTTATATTGCTGTGGAATGGGATTATGTTCTTTTTGTTAATTGAGAGAAACTTGTGTTCTCCTGTATTTCTGTATGTCCTTATATATTTTTGTACTGTTACAAAGTACCTTTATACTGATATACCACTGTTAAACTGGTTTAATTGTACCAATATGTTAAAGCAGTATAGTTCTTATATATCCTTGAAGGCTTAGTCTGAATAGTGGATGCATTTACAAGCTCCCTGTACAGGTAGGTGCATATCCTCCTGACCTGTAATGAGACCCATGCACGTGTCTGTGCCCCTTGACTCTGGTGCCCTGCAACATTTTTGAGAAAGAAATCTCATGAAGGGGTCTGAAACATGAGGGTGCTGTGGCACAGTCCAGCTAGGTTCCCCAGTCTCAGGATTAGGTTACTGGAGCCTCTGCACCATCTAGATGTAGTCAAAGGTGCCTGACTTCCAGTTGCTTTCGGTGGAAGTTAAGATCGTAACTAGATCTGCTCCCAAGTGATTTTCCAAGATTGGTATATCTTGCATGATCCAACTGGAAATAGGATTCCGATACCATGGGCTACAATTACCTGGCACGTCTCCACTATTATTTTATTGTTTGAAAGTTGTTATTATTATTATGCAGTCCAGTACCTCATTGGAATTATTATATATTTAAAGGGCCTTCAGTTTGTTTTTCTTTTTAACAGCTTAATACTTAATTCTTTTTGTACTAAATAAATATCAGATGTTCAGAAGATATTAATTTTTTTGTTGTTGTTTTTGCAGAATTTATTCCCCAGGCTTTTGGAATGCCCTTATCCCAAGTGATTGCTAATGACCGGGCCTACAAGCTCAAGCAAGACTCTCAGAGAGAAGAGCAAAAAGATGTTTCAGATTTTGTGGCCTTTCTCTTGCCGTTCGGAACTAAAAGGCAGAACAAAGAACTTTCAAGCAGTAACTCATCTCTTAGTTCAACCTCAGAAACACCGAACGAATCCACTTCTCCGAACACACCCGAGCCAGCGCCACGAGCAAGGAGGCGTGTAAGTGGACCCATCTTAATGTGGTGCATGCTAGTAGGTCCAGAGGGTCTAGCTGGAGGAGGAAAAATCCCTGTTGTGTCTGTGGATTGTGGAATATTTCTTCTGTCATGTTTAAACAGTGATTTTTTTTTTCAGGTGGAAGCTCTCCTGGTCAATACCAGAAAATGCTAACTGTAGTAGAAATCTTTCTCTGGTGCTGGTGGGAAAAGATCATATGGACTGTGCAAGTCTGTTACAGACTGTAAAGTGTCAGGAGATTATTTAGAAGTCTTCCTGTTCACTCCCTTTATCTACATCCTTCTGCCTACAGAGGTCTCTTAGATTTAACAAATTTCATCTGTCTTCAACCTGATTTTTTCAGCTGGGGAAGACTAAGCCTGTGAGATTGATATTGATATTTATATGTATGCTTATGTTAATCTAGCTCCACAAACTTGGAAATAAATCTAGCTATTAATCCCTATCCTAATATTAAATAAAAATCCCCATGGTCTAATTCTGATAGTGTCCTCAGTGGTAAGAATTTGTCAGAGTAGATTTGTAGCAGGCCTTTTGAAGGACATTTCTGCATACAGGCTATGAAAATGCCCTTGGCAGCAGAGTGCAGTGCGGTGTTTTGGTTTGGATGTTAATCCTGCATGGAAGATAGGTACCAGGTAGACCATTTCTCTGCAGGGTTCTGTTCCTTGTAAGTAAATTTTATGCTCTGAGCTTTCCAATTTTCCAGTAGTGCAGCTAGTAACAGTAGTAGATTTTATATTTTTTTTTTTTTTGTCACCATGGGATAGAGGTTCTAGAATTACTGCTTTTTAATTTCGTTTGCAATGGAGGGAGAAAAAATGCATAATAAAATGCTTTCAATAAAAAACCGTTACGTAATCTGAGAAAGAATTTGGGGTACAAGAGCAGACCCTGGAAAATAAAATATTTTCTTAGGATCTTCACCTTCTTTCATCCTTAGGATAAAACTTGCTTCAGAGAAAAGCTGTGTAGGGATCTTCAAGCCATAGTGTTAAGAGGGGTAGAACTGGAGTAAACTGCAAATTAAGAGAAGATAGAAGAGCCCCATGACCTGCCTTCTTTCCTTCTAGCTGTCGCCTGAAGCTTGAAGTGTCTACATTCTGCAAATAGCTGAGGGCATGATATTTGAAGATATTTGCGTTCTTATATATACGTAATGCACATCTATTGGCCTGTTCAGACCATATGAATAGGCAGTTGTGTTCACACAAAAGTGCAAAGTACACTTGAATAGAAGTGTGAAGGGAAACCCACCAGCTTACTTCAGAATTTGGCATAGGCAGTGCCAAAAATGAGAAATTCACTGTATACACCCATTGGCTTCAGAACATGTTTTCATATGAGCAAAAGATAGTTCATGTGTCCAGATATGGGTCACCTGCAGGTCTTTTCACCAAGTGTGCTAAGATCCCTGACGTGCATTTGTCCAGACAGCGAGCAGAAGGTAACTGGATCCTTTATTACATCCAAGGGATAGAGCTCCATCAGGACCAAGTTCCTAGAAGCCGGTGGGGGTTGGTTTGGTTTTTTGTTTTTTGTTAATGCCAGGATTGCAGCTTTCAGGGTCTTGAATTTGAGCCCTCAGTCCATAGTCATGAGGATGCCATAGCTCGTGGTTCACCTACAGAGAAGTAAGAGTAGACTAAGGTGTGGACAGTGTGAGTTTGAGGGAGCTGGCATGTTCTCTTGGGAACGAATCTCAGTTATTAAGTAATGCACTTCATGAATTGTCAATTATTTAACATTAATATCAACTCATGTCCCATATCTTGTCTGTCTTTGGTCTTTATACTTCTGCTTATCAGTGTTACTTACTCTACTCCCCTGAGGTTTTTTAGGGGATGGTAAGGAAGCCTGCACTTATTTTTTACCTCTTGGGCAGTTTTGCACTGTTTATTTTCAACCGTATCAAGGCAAATGCTTAAAAATACCCCTACAAATTACATGCAGCTGATACAATCAGTTTCTCACACAAATGCTGCACAGACACCTGGAGTTCAGTCCTCTTAAACTTAAATTGGAGGGATTGTTCATCACTTTGCAACACTTCTTTGCAACTGTGTCATTCACTTTTGTGTATCCCATTGAGTCTTCAAACACTCACCTGAGGCTTTCAGTAAGGGATATAAGGTAATGCTGGCTGCAGAGCTCACGGTATGAGTGCTGTGGTTATCTCTCCTCCAAGAGCTAGACAGAAATCACACATTTTTTGTGTAGGATTTTTGCCCAAGCAGTTGGAAGTTGAGACCCTAGTCATCAAGCAAGGCACTTTCTATGTGCTTATTGTAGAGAATATTCTGACTCTCTGCTAATATATTCTTTATGTATATAAATTATGCAGCCAAAATTTATTCAAGTATCAGGAGCCCGGTCATACTGCTTTTCTACTCAAATAGCATAATGTATGGATTGAAAATTATTATGTCATGGATAGTACTTGATCCCATGCATACTCTGTAATATTGCTCATCTTCTTAAAATAAAAAACCCTTCTACAACCCTTAAAAAGTAAAGAAAAGCTTCATCTGACCTTCGTTCCACACCTGTACCTCTGGCCTTCATTTTCTTTTTGCTCTTTCCATCTCCTCTTTAATCTCCACTTTCCTTCATGTCCCTGTGTGCTTAGCTTAACACTTGCCCAGTTTATTTAGATTTTGAGCTTGTCATGGTGGAGCAGGGACTGGTACCCATTATGTGCAAAGGTAAAGCCTAGTAGATGGAACTAGATTATTCTTTGGTTGCTGGGCGCTGCAGTCCGAGTAGCACTGTGTCTGTGTTAATAGTCCTGGAGTAGTGGGCAGCAATGTGCATGAACTCCTGCATCATTCCTCAGCAGTCATATAGGTCTGGCTGAGCCCAAACTCATGGGTCTGGCTGAGTTTGAGCTGGATCCATGGAGTATGTTGGTAGAGGTTTTCCTGCGCGCTTTGAAATTTAAAATCAGAGCTTGCCTGGACTTGGTGTTGCCAAGCAGTGCTGTACTTCAGCCACTGAACTCAAGGTCACTCTTCCTAAAGCCAGCTCAGTGCCCCAGTTAATCCACAACTTTGATAAAATGCCCAAGGATAATGGTGAACTGACTGTATTTACATCTATTTTAGGGATCTGAATCCGACTTAAGTGACTCCATGATAGTAATGATTCATGAGGTGAGGATGCTTTGCAGACAGGGAAGGACCAGTAAAGGCAGGGTATAAAGGAGGACACCTGTCATACAGGAGCTGCCTGGGAGCTGCAGCGGTGGATTAGTGTTTTCAGTGTCAGTCGACTACTTTTGATGTCTGAAACCCCAAACTCTTAAAAACAAAATAGAAAAATTGTTCAGTTGGAATTTTACACACATGGATCATAGCCAGAGATGCTTGTTTGGCGTTGGCTTTTTTGTTTGGTTTTTTGGGGGTTGTTTTCCCCTTTTGGCAGGAAATGGTAAAGGGAATCAAGCAAATGTACTTCTGAGAGACATCAGAAATCAAGGCCAAAGTTGCATTTCGAAGGGTCTAATCATTGTTTAGAGATGTGGGTCCAAACAAATCTAAAAACTTCATTTCATTTTATAAGTCTTCCCTGAATTATAAGAAACAGAACTACACCTGATAAGTTCGATGCTTTTGGTTTTTTAAAGATACTATGAACTAAAAATTTTTAAATTCATTTGAAATCTCAGTGGACTTTGTACAAGTTGCCTATGAGTCAGAAATCTTTGTAAAGTTCAGTTGTCTAGGTTGATGGAAGAAAATACTTCTAGAGCTTGAAATTCCCTAGTAGTTGTACAGTTCTCATTTAATAGACATAGAGATCTCACCAGCAGTTTATGAAATACCAGTCAGCAGAACAGTGTGCTTTTAAGAAAGTAGTTGTCAGTTTTGAATGGGAATTAACATTTTTTCATTATTTCTTAAGATGACATGTGGATCCCTGTATAGTACGTTTTATGTTATAGTAAAATGTATGCTTTGTTTCAGAAAGAAAGAAAAGAATTTACAATAGATATTTTAATGAGAACGAAAACAAAAATTTTTCTTTTTGTTTTAATATTATTTATAAGCCTAGATATTCCATAAAATGTTTTTGCCTGGCAAGCTTAAAAAAAATTGAAGGAAATGGTCGTTTTGAAGTGACAGTAATCTTTGTGGTTTGAAAAAAAGAACCTTATTTTTCAAGTGTGACCATTGAAACATGCCATAAACCTCCTTCTGCTTGTGCTGCTTTGTCCTTTACCGACTGCTTGAACTTCTGTGTCTTGCTGTAATCCAATCATAGTTTTCAAAGCTTTCATTGGAATTTTAATGATTTTGAAATACTAAGATACATGAAGTAGAGTTATCTAAAAAGTATTACCCCTCTACTTCTCTAGTGTGTCTTTGTTTTGTGATAACATGGGAATATTTCAGCCTCTGCAGTTGTATGCTTTTACATTATTAGTTAACTGTCTGTGGTGTATCGTTGTGAATCTGTTTGCATCATTTTACGGACACAATGGCCCAAGCTGAAGAAGAAATAGGGAATCATGTTTAACAATGTGTATATATCTCCATGCACATAAATTCTGTACTTCTGAGGTGCACACACAGACCGTGATTCATCCTTGTCCTGCAATATGTGCAGGCTTACAACGATAAAAAGGTGTGCTGAGTGATTGGAAAGCATTTCATTTTTTCAATATCTAATTTGTGTACTTTGTAGTATGGTAATAATAACATTGGTACCATTGTGATTTTCCCATCCATTACACTGGTATTATAACTTTGTTAATTTACAAAAACTGTGTAGCAAATTGTATTTTTGTTTAAAATGCGGGTAGGCAAAAGTATTTGTTAGATAAGGTCCTGTGGTGTTTAGATTTCTCCAGCCGTACTGATTTTTCATGTGTGTGTATTTTACAGGGCGCGATGTCTGTGGACTCTATTACAGATCTTGATGACAATCAGTCACGATTGTTAGAGGCTCTCCAGCTCTCTTTGCCAGCAGAAGCCCAGAGCAAGAAAGAAAAAGCAAGAGATAAGAAACTAAGCCTGAACCCTATTTACAGGCAGGTTCCCCGGCTTGTAGATAGTTGCTGTCAGCACTTGGAAAAGCATGGTAAGAATATTTTGTTTTCCCTGGAGTGGCAGATGTATTTTTATTATAATATAAATAAACACGTATTTTGAGAAGCAAGTATATACTTCCAGTTGAAAGGACATCTTTGAAAGTCAGACACTTTCCCTCCTATTTTGCCTCTTGCTAAAGATATCACAAATAATTACTTAGATGATATCTTCCCAAACTAAGGATCTATGCAAGAGGAGCTTGCAAACTGGCCCACACAGTACCGGGGAAGACACATTTCTTGGAGGTCATTCATCTCCTACTGGAGTGGTCAGCTCTGCAGGAGCAGCTCTTCACACCCCACAGGTTTACCCATACCTTGAGAATGAAAGTCTGAAATGTGCCAGTCAGCCTGGAGTCATTCTTTGCAACCAGTGGATCTTAAGGTGTAAGAGCTAAATTAACTGTTCATAATACAGTGCAAGACTTCTTTAGAAACAGCATTTGAAGATAGAGGCTCAGACAAAGGAAAAAAATCCCATGCTAAATTATATTGAGCTCCAAGAAGCTTTTTCCTGTTCACTACAAGGCTTGCAGGCTGGCTACTCAGTTTGTCCCTGGCTTGAGTCCTCCTGACCAGCCTCAGGCTCAGGCCTGCTTTCTCCAAAGGGAATTATAAACTCCTGCCAATATTCTGCTCATGTCTTCATGATCGTCCAGTCACAAATCTCCCACCAGCTTTATGTAATGCAGAAACAATAGTTAATCAAGGTATCTGTTCAACATCTCTCCCAATGTATCTTAGTCTTGTAAAGATTTTTAATGAGAATTGAAATACTTGGCCACAGCAAGACGGAGTTATCACATGGCCAGATAATAAACAAAGCATTAAGCAATAGTGACTGCAACACCATTTGATGCCTAATTTGACCAGAAAGAAATAATTTATTGACTCTGAATGAAAAGCTTTTGCAGATGAGGGACTGCAATTTAAAAAAACAATGTGAAGCTTTTACAATACATAATTGAAAACCATGTTGCTTACAAACATATAAAGGAAAACTGTGAAAGAGAGTAATTGTTAGCCTTTTACAGAGATTAGATACCATGGCTGACAAGTGTGTGTCGGGATGATTAAATTTGAGATGAAAGACTTCTGTCCCTTTAAACAAGGGTAGCTGGGTTTGGAGAGCATAAAGGTGCCTGAGTCAGCCAAAAAAGCCATCCAGCTGGGTCTCCTTTGGATACTGTGATTTTATGTCACTTGAACATCTGTGATAAATTTTTTAATCTGCTTAACCCATTGTCATAACAAAGATTCTTTTCTATACAACATTCTTTAATAAAAATATTTGCTTTACATTAAAGTTTCCTTTTAAAGAAAACTCACAGTGTTTTCTTGTGCATTTTCTAAGAATGCACTGTAGTACTCCGCAACACAATAATCTGAGATAATTTGGGGAAAATATTGGTGTTCTTTAGTTTTCAATTTAATCAGCCATCTACTAAACAGTCATCCGGATTAGTTGACTTTGAGAAATATAAAGATTGCAGAAGACAGACACTACTGTTTGCTAGTTGGCTTTAGGGATAATAGAGGGCTTTCTGTTCTAGCAACAATCCTCTAGCGACAGCATTCCAGGCTATATGATGGGCCGAGTTTCTGATTCTGAAAATACTTGCCTGTATGCGTAAGTCCTTTAGGCCAGTTTTTCAGCAGCAAATCACCTAGCTGTTTCTCATAAATGCTTTAAATGATAATTTTGAACATTATATGAAAAAAAAATGGTTATGTTTTTAGCCATAAAAGCCCCTGGCCTTGTTCACCTTCCCTTCACATCCCAGAGTTGTAAAGGCTTCACTTCTGCAGTGTAAAACAAATGCTGTAGGTTTGTGCATGAATTGGTAACCAGCCTCCAGTTTTTGCCCAATATGAGTATCTCCATCTCAGATGATTCCCTGCCAAAGTTCCTGGGTTTACTAAATATTATTCCATCAATGTAATTTTCTGTTAACCAAAGACTATCTGAATTTCTCTGATGAAAATCTGCAACTCCAAACACCACTGCAAAGCTACAGACCTCTAGCAAGCAGGTGTAGCCTCATGGCTGTCAAAAGGCATCTGTTTTGCAAGGTTATTTTACATCTCCTGTATGTCAGCAGAGAAAATGAATGTTGCAGAATAGCCTTTGTTAGACCATAAGCTTTTCAAAGTTTATAGGTAATTTAATCCTTTTTGCAAAAAAAAAGTCTCTAAAATGATGTTATGTACACAACTGTTTAAGTCTCTAAGATTCCCACTCACACTCTCATTGCAAAAGACCATGTAACCTCTAAGGGGACATTTACTCTCAAATTTTTCAGTTTCTGTTACTCGGCAAAGTAACAGAAGTAACTCATCCATTCGCTGACCGTGTTATCATTGGTTTGATATTCTGGTAATATCTACAGGGCTTGAAGAAGGTTTGAACTGATTTCTTATGAAATAGCAGGCAACAGCCATTCCCAAATCACTTTAAGTCTAAATGACACAAGAGGCACACCTGTGCGTTGCCTAAAGTACAACAGTACTTCTTTATAGCTTTCCCTCTATATAATAGCTGTTCTTACCCTATAAACTGCACACAACTCCCAGGTAGAATTCTTCCCCATGGTAATCTGCCTGCGTGTCCAACTTATGTCCCTTTGAAGGAAACTCTCAGCTTTGTCTTGACAGGCACTACAGAGCCAGCGGGTAACCCCAAACATGCTTCCTGCATCCAAAGGCACAGCTCAGTGCCCAAGTATTTAGTTATTTTATTGTCTGTTTCATTCGATGGCAGTCCTGGAAGTGTCACCTCCACACGCTGAGCAGTGCCTCACTTCTCTCTGTACCTCTGGCCCTCATGGAGTAGCAGCGGCACTACCAAAATGGCATCACAAGAAATGTCGTGGAGATGATGTTTTGCAGGTTAGGTGATGTGAGGTCCTTAAAAATTACAGTGGGTGGCTTCTTAATCCAAGACAACTGAGTTTTGCCTCAGCATGGTAAGTACAAGTTTGTAGAGAAATACGTTGTGGGGTTTTTTATTCTTTTAAGTACACACATTGCCAGCCCAGATTGCTTTGGTTCTATGCAATTTTCAGCAGAAAATTAAACAATAAAACGGTTGTCTGATGTGCTACATTTGCAGGTCTCCAGACAGTAGGAATATTCAGAGTTGGAAGCTCAAAAAAGAGAGTAAGACAGGTGAGTGGATATGGATACGCTTTTCCCTCATCAGCCGTGATACAAACAAACCTGATTCCTTTCTGTTAAGTGATTTTGTCCCCATCCATCACCTGGTGAAATTCAGGCTTTCTGGGTCAGTGACTTTATTGGGTTTTTGATGGCTTGTAACAGGCCATTTCCAGTGATCTTTTACATTTGGTGAAATCCTTGTCAGGTTCTCAGCAGGTTAACAGTCTCTGTATGTTTTGCTCTGCGGAAGTAGCACAGGGTTGGAGATCCAAATAGACTATGGTGATGAAATTTTCCAAAGGTTACACTGCAGGGAAAAAAAAATATCTTGGCTGCTAGTTTCATCTCAGAAACAGCTGAAGCTCCCAAAGTAAACGCAAACTGTAAATCTTTTTTGAAAACTCACAGTATGAGAAAATACGCAAGTACAGAACAATCTCTTTGACCCTCACATTGCTGCTCCCAAATATCACCTTTCTTTTACCCCTGTTAAACTTGAAGGTCAGAGCAGATCCATCCAAGTCCTAGTCTCAGCCAAATGTTGAAAAAGCAAAGATAGCAGACAGTTAGGTTCCAGAGACAAAGTCAGAAGTGGGTGTTTCCTCAGGCCTACATGTTGCATTGCTATTCCCAGAAATTGGGGGGAATACACCTTGAATTAGAGCAGTGGAGAACAGTGCTTAATGGTTACATGATGCTTAGGAATGGAATAAAAAGTTACAGGAAAATACCCCTGCCAGGAAGTGTAAGACCAGAAAGATCAAATAGAAAAAAGCAAAAGAAAGCTTGACATCTGATCCCAGAAATAATAGTTCTTTGTTGCAAAAACTACACAGTATAATGTTTGGCATTCTGGAAAGTTACCTTGGATAGCTAAACTGACTCGATTTGGGCTCGTGGGACAGTATAGCCTACTGAGTTTTAGCTTATTCTCTAGCAGTTTGTATTGCTGGGTGGCTGGTGTGACACAAAGCTAAAAACATTTGTGGTCTGCAGAGGCAGTTGTTAGAGCAACACTGAACTACATAAAGTATTGAGAAGTAAGTTGCCTGTCATTTGCATTGCAAGCTTCAGTGTCAAAACGTGTATTATCATACAGGAGTGAACACAATTCTGGGGAAAAAGCAGAGGGCTTGTATAATTTATTTGTAAACTAAGCCTTTCTTCGAATATCAATTACTTTCACCAGTGTTTCTTTTACTGTGTTTTCAGAAGCTGAGGAAATCAAGAGATTTGGGTACTTATTTATGTGTTCTGTTACATGGACTAATTTATTGAATTAGGTGAACTAATATATTTCATTAAACAACATGGAAGCATCAGCTTGGCCCTTGCAGTTACAATAATAAATGCTGTCAACACGAACACATGGGAAAGTCTGGATTCAATTAAAATTCCACTCATTTTCTGAACCATGGAAAGCCAAACCCAGTATTCAGATTTTGATGTGCTTTTGCAGCTGTTCATTAGTTGATTTCTTGTGTAGAAAGTAGGCATAGCTTTGTTTCCCTTCCTCCCCCAGTTAGAAAATACCCTATTTCAACTGTAGTTTGTTGCAATAAATACATAAGGAAGTTAATGCATGTGCCAGTGGGCTTTTGAGTTGATGAGCAGGGAGAGGAAATCTAGAACAAGCATGCCTATTACAAACCGCCTCCTTCGCATTCAGTGGGGTGAGGGACAAAGATTCCTGAGTTAATGTTGATTCAAGGTCTGGTACATCGGGATGTCAGGTACCAGCTTGTGCCCAGAAACTATACCGATGCTTGAGCAGAGCATCCCTGCTGAGCTTAGGGTGGGCAGCCCGCTATGCAAGGCCTGGTGACTTGGTGGCAGTTCTGCAGGTGGAGCAACCTCTGGACCCTGAGGCTGAAGAGCAATGTGGCTGGAGCTCTGCTCTCCCATCCTCTCTCCCAGGCCAGATGTCCTCAGCTCTCATGTCTTAAGCTCCAATGGATGCTGTAGCTCACCAGGTGTATTTTCCAAAAGTCTGGAAGTATTCCCTGTGAATGAAGTCTGAGACACGTGAAGTTTAAACTTAGAAATATACAGTTTTTAACCACCATGATACCTGGGCCACCTGAAATGTGGCCATGTTTCACCAATGACTATCTGATATTGTGCTAATTAGGACATCTCTGTAGGCCTCACAGGATATCGGATCAGAAGTGCCATACTGAAGACTGTAATAGCAGTTTATGATTTAGACAGCTGTTTGGGAAGTCTGAATTCCTGATGCAGTGCTAATCTGTTTCCCTGGCTGCTTTTGGGCAGTAAGTTCAGAACCAGTGTTCTCGATAGAGGTAATTTATGGTGCTCCGTGGGGATGTTCCGCATTTACCACCAGTCTGAAGAGAGGAATTGAGCTGGGAATGAAATCCCCAGGTTGGCACTGGAAAATTTTTGACCACAAATCAGCAGGGGGAAGTATAATACTAGATAAAGAACAAATTCTGGACTTCATTGCATAATTATTCATCATTAGTAATGACTGATATTAATAATGTTAAAAGTAGTCTTAATAAATTAAGCTGTAGTTTTTCTAGATTACCTTTCACACCCATCATGAAAGCACTATTTCAGCTGGAGGTACAGGATTTTCTTCATGCCTCCACACTATACACACTCAAGATAGATTTGCCTGTGATCAAGATTTGCCACAGGTTATCACAGACACGTAGTTTGCCTCTGACTTACCTTTCTCCTTCTTTTTGATAGGTCTGTAGTAAGCCTGGTAAAGAAAGCTGATACCTCAAACTTCCTCTTGTTTAGCAAGGTTTAGTTATGTTTACTCTCCGAGAAGATATATGTGAGATCATGATACCTCATAATATTAGCAAAGATAGGAAATACTTTTAAAACATCTCGACTATTTTCAAAATGAAAAGACAGTAAAAGGTGCAGCTCTCAGCCTGAAGAAAGTGTTCTGCTCTTGGTGCTGGGAAATCTCTCCAGAAAGGCAGGCTTTCATCTCTTCGTAAGGCATATTGAATGTGGGAGAGGGATTTCTTCTGCCTTTGGGAAGTGTGATACCTTTGAATGATACAGAATTTGACTGTAGCTGGAAAAAAACAGCAATACCTTGTAACGGTATTAGCTTGCTGTTTGTTAACTCCCTAATGATGATCACTTAGTGAACATAACTAAATTAGGAAGGCAGAACAAGATGCATGCGGACAAATGCCATGAAGTCTTAGTGAACCTGGCTGCTTACTGCTTATGCTTAAATATCGTCTTAAACCCACAAGAGAAATGTGAGTTTGATGGATATTAACATTGTCTTATTATTAATGTTTTTGTACAAAACTGTAAATGTCATGAAATGCAATTTCAGTCTCTCTGGCCCTAAAATCTAGGGATAATGTAGCAAGGTGGTATAAGAAAGTCTTTCTTGCAGCTTTCCTTATTCTTTCTGGTTTCTGCCTTTGATATTAATCTTACATTTCTGCAAAAATTATATTTACTTGGGCACAGTTTTTCATAAAAGAGTGCCATGTATTAGCTGGAAAGAAAGAATCGTATTTTATTACAGTCCAGTACAAACTTTAAGTTATGTATCATGGAATAGGCAGTAATTAGACTTGAATTGTATCTTTGACCAATCTGAAAAAGTGAAAATGAGCAGATCTACATCTTAAAAGTTTTTCTGTGTTGGGTTGTGCTAATTGGGACAATAAGTGACTGCGGTTTTTTGTCATGATCTTTTTCAGTTACGTGAAGAGTTTGACCGGGGCATAGATGTTGTATTAGACGAAGAGCACAGCATTCATGATGTTGCTGCTTTGTTAAAGGAATTTCTGCGTGACATGCCTGACCCACTTCTTACCAGAGAACTTTATACTCCTTTCATCAACACTCTCTGTGAGCTCTATGGCATCTTCATTTGCCTGTTTCCAAAAGCCTACCTGTTTGAATTCTTTGATCTCTCTTAACCATATTCTTTTTTTCTGTGCTTTTAATAATATAGCCTTGATTTGCTCCAAATATTTGTACAGTATAAATTTGCTGAGGTCTTTCCTTGGTTTTCATACTGTGTGAGTGTAGCCCAGAAAACTAGAACAACAAAGATTTCACGTATTATACCTATTTTTGCATTTGTATATAGGATGCGATTCATGTTATCTATTAAATCCTGACCCTGTCGCATTGGTTCAGCGGTAGCAGATGACAGACTCCCATTTGAATCCTGGTATCTTAGCACCATTAATGGTTTTAATTTTTAGAGCTGTTCACTGACCAAAATTCCAGTCTGGCTTCAGAAACCGAACTTCAAAAGTTCAAGTTTCATCATAGTTAATGGTCCTCAAAGCCATCATATTAAGTACTCCCAAATGTGTTGCCTAAGACCTGAGTGCAGACTCTCACAGATTTGGGAAAAAGTAAAGTTGGACCCTTCAAGCTTTAGCTGCTGCCTGGTATGTGTTTTTCAGATTCTTTCTAGCCCTTGTGTCTGAGATCCTGCCTCTGTCCCACCTCTGTCACTGGCTACCATTGCATTTACGCGGTTCAAGTAATGGTGGTTACAAAATATCCTTTATATCTCTAGTTGCTTTTTCCAGACTCCCAGTACCTCAGAGTACCTCCCAGAAAACCCATTTAAAATGGCTACAGCATAAACCTGACTGGAATGCTTCCCAATGGTGCCCTCTAGATACCAGTAGCTATACCTAAATTAATGGAGTAAGTAGGAAATTAAGCAGAATGTTTGTGTCTAGTGACAGTGATGGAGTGTGCAACATGGATTTGGCTCTCTCACAGGCTGAGAAAAGATCCCATGAACCTATGAGCAAAAAGTTGACCAACCAAAGCAAAAATCCCATAACAGTATTCGTTACACTTTCGCTATTTCCTTAGAGTTTTCTCTTTTTCTTCTGACATTATAAGGAAAATGATCCTTAAACAAAGCTATTCTTACGCCTTCCTTTGGGCTGGGAACAGTATATTTGTTCTGTGTTTAGGTTAGTTGGAGTGATTTTCTTAGAATGTATTTTTTCCCCTCTTAGTATTAGAGCCAGATGAACAGCTAAGCACCTTACAGCTTCTCATTTATCTTCTACCTCCCTGTAACTGCGATACCCTACACCGGCTGCTGCAGTTTCTCTCCACGGTGGCTGGCCACGCAGAAGACACCAGAGACAAAGATGGCCAAGAGGTAAGTCCTGGTCGCTTGTGTCCTTCGACTTTGCTTAATTTTTGATCCGAAAAGAGATCTTTAAAGCTGTGAAACAAACACGATGGTGGCATACCCCTGAAACATGGGAGAGATTTCATATTCTTGCCTGCACATTTGCCATTTAGTTGTTTACCATGTTCTTAGAGCTGTGAAAGTTTAATTTTTATATGAATTCATCAGTAAAGCATCTACCACTTCCTTTGGGAGATTCACAGCGTAATCGACTTCATTGTTAAGATCATCTAATGCTGTCCATCCTTTTTTGCCCCCTTGCTTTATCTTACTATATTCTGTGGAAAGAATTCTCACCTTGAAAAATGTCAGGCATTCAAGAGTATGCTTTTTCATTCTCTTCTCGTTCTCTGTTGTTGCTTTCTTATATGACCTTTGGACATAGCAGTTCGCTTCTTGGTTCCCTTGGCTTCTTTGTGTGCACTGGGTAGTGGAGAATAAAAAATAAAGGACAGGAACTCTAGCTGTGTCCTTGCAACTGGCAGACCTATCACTAGTTGGAGTCAGGGTCCACCTTTGCCTGTTTTCCTTCTGGCCTCCTTACTGTTGCATCTGGGCCAAGTTCAATGGAGAGGTTGGAGTGCACCCACCCCAGAGAGTCGAGAACACTGTGTGCCGGAGCCGTACTTCCGAGCGCTCACACGCGTGCGCCTGCGCCGTTCACACTAGGAAAGATCTGAAAATCCAGGCTTTCCATTTTCTACCAGGAAAATGCTTGAACTAGCGGGCTGCTCTGCAAAAGGGGGCAACTCTGTTAACTTTGAATGAGATGGATACCGTCTCCCACTGCTTTACAAAATTGTACCCATTTATCTGTGGGAAGGAGTTCTCTGTCCTCTGAACTGCAGCAGGGACTGCTTTTGAGGCTCTTCTGAAACTCCTAGAGAATTTTGTCTTCCAGACGGAAAACCCTGCTGACTTCTGTCAAATTTGGACACCTTTTGCAGTTGGCTGGTTTTAACAATTGGCACTTTGAGACTAAGTTTTGCTGAATTTCTGCCTGAAGTCCTAACTTCCAATGTGCTGTATGTGACTTCAAGGCCTATTTCACTTTTAAATCCACTTTAAATGCTATTATTTTTGTCCTCAGCAAGGATTTGATAAAAAATTACACCACTATGATGGAAAGAATTTAAAAAGAGCAGCCTGTAACAATTTTACTGTGCTTAAAAACATGTATAAGCCAGCTAAGGTCATGGTCGCCCTGGTCCTGCAAAGTGTTCTCTGCTGGTTCAGGAATGTACCCAAGGGGATCTTATTGCAGGGCTAGAGGACGCTGCTTAAGAGAGTTGGTTTGGCCCAACAGTTGTATTAAAGGCTTTTTCATTCCCCTTAACCGTACATCAGCTCTGCTACAGGTATTTTGGCAAGGCAAATTTCTGTAAGTTGTCTTGGCAGTATTGTAAGCATAAGGAATATTATGTGCAATTGGATACCTTTTATAGATAATACAGTATTCTGCTTACAATTATTTAAGCTATTCATGAATAATGAAGTGAATAAAGGCATACAAGGAAGAGAAAATATTTTATCAGACTGTTTGCTATCATCGGAAGGAAAACAGCCAAGCTTTGGCACGCAAACCCTCTTCAGGATTTCTTTCAAAAGCCCTCTTCTCATGAAGATGGATGAGTAACTTCATTAAAATTACTCATTCAGTTAATTTAAGGGGATATGTTTGCAACATTTTTTAAGGGATGCCCTGAGGCTGCCCTTAAGAAAAGACTCACTGTTTGTACAAACAGCCTGTACATGCAGATCCAGGCGCAGCCAGAGGTTGCCCCTGGCACACTCAAGGCACCGCATGCCTGTGCGTCCTTGGTGGCGCAGTACTCTGAGAGTGTTTAAAAAGCAGCTCACCCGAAAAGCAGCCGGGTGCGTGGTGGTGCGCAAATAAGGGAGTGTGCTGTACTCGTAGTCATGCTGGGATGAGTCTCTAAACAAAGAGCCAACATGTTTGTTACGACTGCCCATGCACCTACTTAGCGCAGATGTCTTTCCGAGATTACACAGTGGTCCCACCGATAAAAGGAAAAGTTTGGTTTGCTGTCCTCTCTGTGCTGTCTAGTTGAGCTCTGTAAAAAATAAGCCAGGTGCAGTCGGTGCACAGTTGTAAGTTTGACTAGAGTATTCAGTAAATGACCAGCTACCAAAAAAAAAAAAAAATAAATTTAAACACTACTTTAAAAAGATTTGTCTTGTACCACTCATTTCTTGAAATGCTGTTTTTACTGCCTCTTTTTGGTGCCTCTTCCTGTCCTTTCTTTAAATTAATTAGTTCAAACGTAACTGAAACAAATGAAAAATAATTCTCATGATATTTTTTTGTTCTTTAAAAAAAGCTTGCAAGAAATACTGGGTCAACAGCTGAAATTCACTTACAGTCTTATATAGTCAAACTGCTGGCACCTTCTTCTGCATTCCCAGAATAGCAACCAAGTGGAGACACAGAGAGGAAGCACATGACCCCTGCTTTTTGCTCTGTTGAAGAATAGAAGGGAAAACAAGTAGTCTAATCACAAATATCACAGTGAAAATTTTGATTTAATAACCTATATGACATATTTTTCGGATAATTTCTATCTAGTCTAGTATGTATTCCTAACCTTCTGCTTCCTCCACAATGAGGTTACTATTGCTTCTTTGAGCACAGGGTTGTAAAAGTAGGAAAAAAGGAAAAAACCAAGAAAACAAAACAAAAATAACCTGCCCAACAAGTAAACGTTTGACATTTCTAGGAAATGAGCAAAAAAGACAGGAAAATACTAGTAAAAATAATGAGCATGCTCCTTAATTATCTAAACTGTTTAAACATGGAAAAGTGTGTTCTTCCTCACTGTATCTGTTTCAAATCATGAGTGCTACTTGAGAAAGCTAACAGTTCTCAGCATTTGGTCCTAAGAGACAGTAATACGCCAAGGTGGTGAAGTAGGAGGGAGGTTTCCCTGAGTTCGGAAGTATGCCACTGCTGAGCTTCCAGGGAATTAAGAGCAGGCAGCCCTTCCAACCTCTACTCCTCCAATCCATTTGAAAATATATCCAGAAAATCCACAGAGCTTGTTGCAGGGATGTCCAAACAAGGTTTTTCAACGTTTCTAAAAATTGTTCATGTTTTTTTATTTGACTAGCGCTCAGTTTTGGTTTTGATGAATGAAGCATCTGCCAAATGAGGAGAGTGTGTATGTGTGTTTGTCTGTGTGTAGGGCTGTGTGTGTAGGTATGTCTGTGTGTAGATGTGTATGTGTGTATATGTGTGTATATGCATATCTGTACACATTAGAACCTGGGAGACCCCACCTCATTTATGTTCTGTTTTCTAGATTACTGGGAACAAAATGACATCACTTAACCTGGCTACCATCTTTGGCCCTAACTTGTTGCACAAACAGAAATCTACAGACAAAGAATTCTCAGTTCAAAGCTCAGCTCGAGCTGAAGAGAGTACTGCTATCATAGCTGTCGTACAAAAGATGATTGAAAACTATGAAGCCCTTTTCATGGTAGGTGGATGTTTCTTCACGTTACTCCTATGTATTTTTAAGTTAAATGAGGAAATACCTTGTTGGTATTAAAGTAGGCTATGATGAAATAAACTGTGGAAACTGCATTAAACTAGGGTCAATTATTATCGGTAGAAAAAGCAGTCTTCTATCAAGGAGAATGCTTTGCAGTAAGCAGTAGTGTTAAAAATGTGTACTTACATCTTGCCTGGAATGGTTTCTGTGCAGATAAGAGTATCTTCCTTAGAAGATTACTGTCTGTGGAAATGATGGGGTTGGCTATTCGGTTGTACACTAAACAACGTACCAGCATTGCTCATTAGTTTTGAAGACAAGACTGAAAACAACCTTTCACCTCCCAGTTTTGGAAGTCAGGGAGCCAATTTTTCTGCAGGGAGTAAAAGATCCTTGGTTAATTTAAGGAACAGCCTCCCCTACCAAAGACTTTCTTCTTGGTTGGATGGGAAGGAAGGACAAAGCTTTCCCATTTGTCAGTTGGATAAAAGGAGTAAAGCATAAATTTGTGTAGTTCATGATCTCCTTTCTGTTCTCTTGCTGAAGTTCTTCATAAAAGAAGTGATGACCTTGGACTTGGACATACATGGTGTTTACTTAAGATGCAGCTTAGTTAAATCACATTCCCCATGCCTAGCAGTTACCTGGACAATTTATTCTGTGGCTTTACCTTTTCCTCTTTTTGTCTACAAAATTCTGGGTCGGCTCACTGTGGCTTGTGCTCCAGAGTAGCAGAGGCCAGTCAGACCTAGTGGTGGGCACTATCCTGTCTTCATTTTAGTACGCATACATATCTTAACAAAACCGGTAGCCTTGAAAAGGTGAAAATAGCTTTGGTTGTTGTGTCTTGAAACTAAGCAGCACTGTATGTTACGCTGAGGAGATTGGTTCCCAAAACAAGAGGAGAAACACTCTGGAAACCTCTTTTAGTGCTCCAGCAAAGGTAGATGCTGGATACCTTGATGGGAGAAGATGGACAAGCCTGAACTGTGGGCATGCAGGACTGATGGCCACATAGTACTGTAAGGGGAAGGTGTCTACCAGATTTCAACAGGGAGAAGAGCATGAGAAAGCAGTTACAAGCCCTGCCTATCAGCCTTAGCCTCAAATGAACTTCTTTGTGGTTTTCTCATCTTTTCCCTCACGCTATATTGCCTTTCATGACATCCTTGGCTTTATGTTTATTCTTTTTCCAGTGAGACACTCAACAATCTTCTTTTTCTTTTTTTAATGCTTTGCACAGTTTGGGGAAACTTCAGGTGTTACTTTTCCTTCCACAGCAGGAAAATAAAGAGACAGAACTGCACCCTTATGCGAAGGTCTGCTGGCCCAGAGTATGGTGGCACTAGCAAGTTTAAAATAATACTTCAATGAGAATACTTGCAATTCTTGAAGTTTTCTTATTGTTGTTTCTCTTTAAGAACATTTTATAGCACAGACATGTTTTAGTACATAATACTTAGGCACACATTCCAACTTTCAATGTGGAAAGGGTGGGGCTTAGGGTTAGACTAACCTACATATGGTCTCTCTTAATCGTGACGGATTTATTCCTTTATCTCTTCAGTGCCTGCATTTTTATCTGAAGGTTAAACAAAGTGTAGGGGAAAAAAAGTTTTCTTTCGTTTTCCAGAGTAGCTTTTCAGATTGTGGAGGTTGATTAGAATCAGATTTCAAAATGAGAGGCTAGCTGCATGTGAGAGAAAGACAAACCTATCTCAGATGCTATCCTGAAAGCTGGATGCATGGATGTGAAATTTATAGAAATGTCTAACAGCTGAGCATCTCTGGGTGCTTTCACTCTTCCCATTGCCATAGTTTAACAAACAACATGGCAAGTTCTGCCTCTTTTCTGGAGTAATGTCTTGACTCACACGTGGTACTTGATCTGTAGGATTGTGTCAAATTGCTCATAGTTGGCATTTTATAAAGCTTCTACCAGGGTTTACATTCATCTTTTTCATGTTTTCATCAGCAGCACGGAGACACTCTTTGTATTCTGAAGATAATTAGCCCAGTGCATCATTTGGTAATAGATGCATTGAAAGGAAAAGACTTGTACATGTCATTGCAATAAAGCTCTGATCGTTTGAAATTGGGCAGCAGCAATTCATTTTCCAAACCCGTAGGAGTGGGGCCAAACCAGAACTGCTGTTTATACTTGACATTTATGCTACTTGCAAGAAGAAAAACATCTGGACTCGAGCATTCAGCTACAGCTGTAACATACAGTGTGTTGCTGCTAAGGTGGTTTTGTATTTGGTTTATTTTTTTTTTCCTGTTACTTTTGCATATGGGCAGGGAGGTTATAAAACTCTGATTGGCTTCAGCATTGAAACTGGAACAACATTTGTGAAATAAAACCTGGGAAACCAGGATGTGTTGTGGCACCCAGACCACAATATCAGAATGATTCTGACATATCGGTGGGTCGGGAAGGTTCTGTTTGTCAGAACAACCCAGGATGCTGGGGACTGATTTTATTAAGCATTTATCATTGACATCAGTAATAGACAAACGTGGATTTCTTATAGAAGATGGCTTCTGACCTTGCTTCACTGATGTTCAGAATGTTAAAGCCTTTCGTATCCAATTCTTATCCATTTCAGTGAGTCTTAGGGATGCATTAAAACATTTTCTGGGAATGTACAAAGGACTGTTCTTTGCCAGTCTCTACACTATGCCTGGCAACTGAATGCGGCGAGGCACAACTCATCCACGCTTGTCTCATTGGCTTTGACTTGGCATTTAGAGCAGCTTGGTCATGCATTTTCATCTCCTAGCACCCAGATCCAGCTCTGCTGCAAAGAATTACTACATGGTATCTGAAATGTCTTATTTTTACTGTTAGAGGCTACTGTGGCCTCCCCACTAAGGAGGCAGTCACATGCTGCCTCTCTGTGCCACATCAGTATCAAGGGACAGCACAAAGGAGACACTTCAAGGGTCCCTTCACCCTTCTGTGTCCCAATAGCTGTGACTCTTATGTAGCACCCAGCCCCAAAATCTCAGAATATCTCCTACTCTTCTGGAGTCCTGACAACCCCAGAGGCCTCTGATGAGTCCCAGTATGTGCTCTAACAACGGCAACAGCTGGTATTTTGGCAGTGCCTTGGCTTCCCCTCTGTCCCTGAATTTCAAGTTCTCATCCTTCTGCTCAGCCACAACTTCCAGTTAAACAATTAATTCAATAATATTTATTGCAGCTCTATAACATCTTCCTGAGATACCGATACAGCAGTTCTCTATAAGTGTGAGTTTATAATTGCATGCATATCATTTCTACACTTGCAAGTTAGTTAGCTAAAGTGAAGTAAATTGCTGCACAGGAGGAAACCCAAAACCCAGTAGATAGCTAGAAAGGAGACCATCAGTACAAATCCAGTTGAAGGATTGTAGATTAGTACGCCCTCATTCACTCAGATAAAGGTCCTATAGCTCAGAACAGTTAAGTTTGGGGTTTGCACATGCTTTCAGTTGGAACTGAACTTCCTGTTGGAACTTTTTCAGATTCATTTTTATGGAATGAAAGACTGGGTTTTATTTTTTTTAATAATGGAAAAAATATTTTTATTTTTCTGAGAAAGTCTTCTCAGTAGACTCTTACAAGTTTACCAACTTGATATAAAGCTGAGTAGTAAGTTACATAGAGAAAGATGTGGATTCTGCTTTACCCTCAAACTGTATCTGGAGTTTATTCTACTGTATAGAAAGGCTGTCTAAACAGAGAAGTTACAGCACACCAGGTTTCCAAAAATGCATTCCTATAAAAAGAAGATGATATAATTAAAGACTGGAATATCAATGACCATCAGTAAGATATTTTTCCAGCTTGGAGGCTAAATACAGTTTTTAAAAAAGGAATATGTGGTCACACAAGTTTTTCATAGACATTTTTGATTAATTTGAATTAAATGATGCATATCTTCATTTATTTTCAAATTATTTCCTTTTTTAAAGAAATACAACTTTTCTGTAACTTGACTCCCTAAATACCTCCCAAACTGAGGTATTGCCCTGAGGAATCTATTAGTAATTCTATTCCTATTTCCCAGGAAATGTCAGGGAGAACAAATGGCCCGTGCAGTGTGACCTGAAGGTCAAGAGATTCAGGCTCTGACAAATTGCATCCAGAAACATATTGCACAGTTGATGACCCCTTGCTGAGATTGTCTTGCCTCCAGCTCCATCCATCATGAGTGAACCTGGGCTGTTGGTTCAAGTTTCTCAGATGGTTTCACCTGTTTCAGTGCTTTGAAGGTTGAGCTGAATGTTCCACTGTGATGTGGACAAACTCACTTAAGGATTGATAAGACTCATGTAAAATGCAGTTGGAAGCACAAAGTTTACTTGGGCAGGATGTTACTATATCCTGCAGCAGCTGAAGTTGTCAAGTGTTTTGAAGGTTCATCTCTATATAAAGTGCACTAGAGAGAGTTAACAAGTCAGAAGGCCAAACTCCAAAGAAGATGACACAAATTCTGGCTGAGCCTGTTGCTACTACCCAAAGTCCAGTGTATCTGGAGATCCAGCAGGACCCACTTGTAAACATTAGTTACAGACAGATGAACTCTGTAATTACTTATATTGAGTAGAAGTTCTGACTGAGCATAAGCAGGAATTTAAATGCTTCTAGATCCCAGGATTTGGCCATATGGATACCTGAACATTAAATGTTTATAAGGCTTCATTTAGAAAAATGTTGACCTTTGGCAGCTCTCACTGGAATGAAGCAATAGAAAAACTTCATATATAAAACAGTTACCATGAAATTTCCATAAATAAAGGACATAAATACGTCAAATGCCACAGAATATATGAAGAAACATTCTCCTTCCTGTAATTGCATTTCACATTGTTTCTAGAAGAGAAGTGCAGTCACTTGGAGTGGAAATTTGTAAATGTCCCCAGATCTTTGAATGGGGATGTAAGGTGAGGACCTTAAACTGGAGCTTTTGATTCCAATGCATGAGTAATCCCACTCTTGTTATCAGATATAATACCCAACTGGATACCAATGGGTTATTCAACGGTAATCAACATTTGACATTGTACAAAGTGATCTTTAGTCCTACTTCACCCGTTGTTACATGAAATTTATCTTTTAAGTGGAAGCTTCTGAATCTTTATTTTATATACTCTCCATAAATGTACTTGGTCTTTTAGATTAAGTGTAGTACCAAAATTAATGTATGTGAAAGGATATTAGTCTCCAACTAAGTAATTTTTTATTCTCTTCATAGGTTTCCCCTGACCTACAGAATGAAGTGCTTATTAGCCTATTAGAGACTGACCCAGATGTCGTGGACTATTTGTTGAGGAGGAAAGCTTCCCAGTCATCGTGAGTAATCTGTTTTTTCATCATCCCTGTTTCTGCTGGGAATTTCTATCTCCCACTGGAAGTGTTCAAAAGGTACTAGTTTTCCACAGCTCTTCTGCACTGTCTACAGTGGAGTAGAAATACCCTCCCCATTACAGAGACTCTGCCAAAGAAATTATGACTCTTGTACAGTGTTTTCTAAAGACAAATCTCGTTTCCCGATTCAGAGGAAAGATTGCGTTCTGCTGTAGAGAACAGAATGACATGTACATAAAAATATTCAGTGCACTATTATCTGACAGGATATATTCTAGTGATCTGCTGGTTCATGTCTTGGGTTTGTTGTAGTCTTCAGTAACAGGAGGCGTGTATTACTCTATCCTTGAAACACACCCTAGAGTGCCTTAACACAATCACAGCTAGCTGTTTGACCAGTTTGTTGTTCTTTTCCTATTGTATACACATAGGACATTGTAAATAATCAACTGCCGCAACAGCAGGTTTATGGAGACTCCTTGGATATTATTTAATTGTATGCTTTGTGAAAGATCTGAAGAGAAAAAAAATCACACTGGTCACTATTGCAGTTATGATACGTAATATATTCCAACTTTGTGTATGGTGTATATATGCCTACACCCGTGTGCCTTAATGCTATGAGTTTGTACATTCAGATTAAGAGGATTCCTGGCTTTCTCATGGGACACATGGTCATCGCCTTTATTCTAGTGAATCCCCATATGCCAGACTCCAAAATCAGAGAATTTGACAAGCTTGCTTTAAGTAATTTTTAAGAGGTTTCCTAGACTCTAAACTCTCTGGGACAGGTTGGACTTTGTCTTCCTGTGTGTGTGTGGAAAGTGCCTAGTGCATTCAGAATATAATTAAGATTGAACTTGTACAGTCAGTTAGCTAAGATTTTTTTCTCTCCCTCTGAACATTCTATAGTTGGAGGTAATGTAATAGTGTGCCTGGCTTTGAAGGAAGTGGTATAAAAGAAAAAGTATAATTAACACATGGAGGAAAAAGCTTTCTTCAATTATAAAAATTAAAAACAAAAATACAAGTAGACTATATCTTATGTTGTAAAGGATTTTATTAGTTTGTTGACTTAACCACATGAACACATAGTATGCAGTAGCAAATTATCACAGATCATCTGATTTGTGGTAATTGTCTCTGTATGTTTTATTAGTGTACCACAGACATGATATAATTTCAGTTAGTTTATGTCTGATAGACAAACAATCATGTATATTTAGATCACAATAAATGCAGGATATTTAGAGGTACATTAGCTGTCTTTTACACCTGTTTCACATTTGCTGTGAGCCAAGACCACAATTAGGAGAGACACTGCAAATCACATGACATATGGTAAAGTCTGTAGAGACTTCTTTCTTCAAGTCCTCAGTTTGGAATGATCATGTTATTTCTAACTCAAGCCAATAAAAACCTTCATGCTGGATTTCACTGACTATATAATATAAAGACATAAAATTGTACCTCACACGTGGCTACACATATCAATTGAGCATAAAGTTGTCACAAATTGTTGTGGATGTGGCAGATTATTGTTAGATCCTGTTTCCTTTAAGTTAATTGACCTTTCCTTGAGCTTCTTTACTTTTCAGCCAGCATGCACACCTACAGGAGGAAATGGATCTTTTGTGAAAAGCTACTCACAACTGACAAAAGGGGTTTTGTAAGAAAAGGTCTAAACCAAATAGGAACATATAGCTACACCAGTAGCAATTTATTGTATTTTCAGTAATGGGCAGATGAAGTATCACTGAGATAGGCAAACCTTACTATCTGTCATTTTTCTTCTACTCTGCTATCATGTAAGTGATTTATTCTTAATGTTAATGAGATATGTTTTCACTGTGATTGCAACTTCTTGGTTAAGATATTCCAGGCAATTAGAAGGCACGTTGCTTAGTGTTATTCCTAGAAGTGTGATGCTCTTAAGAGATTAATCTATTTCAGAACACAATCTCAATTTTGAGGCTACTTATTTGTTGGTTATTTTTCCTGTAAGAAATGTGAGGCAGCAGACAACAAGGAGTTGTTTGTCTTGATTTGATAAAAACGAGCCTCCCAAATACAGCCTTACTAGTCTCGGAAATTTCCTGGTCATGCACTCATGATCCAAATTGGGATCCATGCAACAGAGAGCTTCACATACTCGAGACAATCTTCATCAGAAACACTGGTTGGCTGCATAACGTAGAGTGTGAGTCAACTTCAAGACTTTAATATCCTATTAATTGCTCTGAAGGTGCTGCTTCTGCAATTTCCCTCACATATCTGGTTTTGATGTCATTACAAATGCTTTCTTGGCTCTGATCTAACACAGAAAACACAATCTCTTTTCCTCCGTAGTGGAGGACAAATTGGATGTTCCTCATCTTTCAGTTCTCTTAAGAGCTGAGCATCGTGAATGGTGTGTCAGGGAGCTTATGGAAGTCGTTCATGGTAAAGCACTAATTGCCATTGGCAGCAATTATGAAGTCTGCTTTTGTGGATGACTTTCCCAAGTTTTTTGTATGTTGGCTTGATGACAATGGAATTTGGGGGTTCCGGCTGTAAGATGAAGCATCTTTGAACTAACACAAAAATAAAATCTGTTTCTTATGGTTATTTATTGTTTATCATGGTTGGTTGTCCTTTTAGAGTAAATGAGTTTCAAAGTTACAGAATTTTGAAATGTTTTTGGATGGTGATGATGGGTTTTAGTCCATCCTACCCTGTGGCACAAAGATGAAGCCATACAATAGGACATAGAGTTTTCAAAGCAGTTTTCAAAGCTGCAGAGACTCCCTGAATCATTGAGTCCTCTACCCTGTTACAGTAGCAACCACATCATAATTCTGTAGCAATCTGTTTCGTCGGTGGCACCTGTGCTGCTCAGATATGTATGGAAATTACTACTGTGTGCTGCCAAGCCATCACACTCTCTCTGATTTGCCTCTTGTAAGACCTAATTGCGTTCCCACTCAAAGCTTTAAGGTATAACAGAAAAGGATTTCTGCCACAAACAGAAAGTGATTTCCTGTTTTGATGACCTTGATGCCAGTAGAAAAGTAGAAATATCCCTAGTAGAAGTTGTCGTTGTTGTTGTTTTCCAGTTTCACCTATGCAAGTAGACTCCGATAGATAACATCAGTTCAGAAGGATGCCAGTTCAAAAGGGAAGCCCAAGACTCCTTTATAGCATAGCTGATCTTTGTTTTGAAAACTAGATATAGTGGTTTTGAACACATGTGGCATAGGGTCCTTCTGCAGCTTTCAAATCTTTCCGCTTGTATGCAACCACTTTTTAAACCTTTTCCTTAACATAGTTCATAACCACTAGAAAATACTTTACTTGCCTTCCCATTTCTCACGTTAGAAAATACATAATCTTCCATTATTCTTTGTGAAGACCATAATCTGCCCTTATTCATAGACTGCATAGGCGCGTGGGTATCTTGTACAATATTTACCTTTGCCTCCCAATTTAGTTTTTCCCCGGTGTGTGGGTAGAGAATCTCACAGCTATCCAGGGGAACGTGAATTGGGAATTTTAGTAAACATCCGTTTGCTACTGAACTCAAACTATAAAGCAAACAGATTCAAAAGCTTCGTTTTAAGGAATATGTGAGGAGTCATTCTTTATTTGGAAAGACGCGAGCCAAAGTCTTTTGCGAGTTGTGTTTTTTTCTGTTTGTGCAGAGCATTGTAAAGCTGCAAATGTATGAGTTCAATTTCCAACTTTAACGTATTCAATCTATTTTGATGGTTTCTTGTAGTAGTATTGGCAAAGCCCACTGGCATTTTCTTTGGTTTTTAAAACTATTGTTTCTAAATAAATTTGAAAGTGATGTTATAGATACATAATTGTACAGGCTTACTAGCAGAAATGGTAAATGAGTTTAGAAACTTGAACATTTGGATCTTTCTAAAGACTTGACAGTTTCCATTTAAGTACATTTTTATCAGGAGCTCTGTCTTGAGAAGAGATAGACTATAACAGATCATTCAAGGTAAGACATGAAATCAGCGTTGCACGAAGCTCAAGTTTATGTTCCCACATTCTTTCATTTCCCTTTTCCTTTCCCCTATTCCTTGTGTTACCTTGCCATGGCTAAGTGGTGGTATACCTCTCTCTTTGCCCTGTGCAACCTAGTTAGGTTTTGATCCTGCAAAGATTTACATGCGATAAGCCTCATGGGTGTCACCGTTAGTGCTAAGTATGTCTGTATACTAGCAGGGCAAGTTGTAGGTGATGTTCAGTCTAGAAAACTGGAGAGACACATTTGGTTGTAGGAAGTCTACAGATGCCAACATTTCTCCCTTTTTCTTTCGGGTCTTTCTGGTTCTTCTAAAATTCTAGAGACATTGCTTGAATCTCATCTTAACTCACTGTACAAGCTTTTTTAGAACTTAGGAGGGCAGAAAGAGAGGCATAAGGGACAAAAAAAGAAAAACAAATTATTCTAGACTCATACATACTTAAAAGACAATAACTCTTCAGTGTGTGGCTGTTTATAGATTAATTTACCTTGGACTCATCTTCAGATGAGAAGTTGAGATGGGTAGTTACATAATTGAGGCATGATTTACTTTTTTTTCTTAATGACTCCCTAACATTACCATACCAACCACAGTGGGAAGCCTGGGACAGTGCTACTTTGCCAAATGGCAGCTCTGGTTTCGTGAGTTGGCCCCAGTTAAGGTTCAGGATTGGTTCAGTGATGGATTTCTTGCTGGGAGTTACTGAGGAGTAAACTTAGTTAATTCATTCGCAACACTTTATGCTTGCTTTTATACTGGGAAAAAAAATGGAGTATCAAATAGCATAATAATCAAAATGCTGAGTATATATATTTTAAGTTTTGGGACATGCAATATGTAAATCAGCCAGGAAAAAAAAACAGCAGCTTGAAAGTGGCATTTTGTTGTTATACCTGTATTAATATTTAGCGTGCTGCGGCCAGCCTTTCTTAGCACTGTATGTTTTCTTTATTTTCTTCAGTTTTATTTCATTTGTCTGGGAAGAGGTTTATTGTTCCATGGCAAGCAATGTGCTTTGGCTGCTCACCTAGTTCAAGCTCTCTTTGGATTTGACTGAGAAGGGCTGACTTATTTTCAGGACACATTTGTAAGAATCGACCCCTGTCATATCACGTGCCATTAGAGCAGACATTAACGTGAGGTCACTGAGAGAAGTGTTGGACTTAAGAGAAGCAAAAGATGAACATCTAAGAAACAAAGATCAAGGTGCAGAGAAATGAAAAAAGAGTAATAGAAATATAAATTAGGGAGGACCGATAGGAAAAAAGTTATGTTTATTTGCGGAGTATTTCTACATATTCTTTGGGAGTTCCAGTGTCTCACAGACTGCCTCCTATCTGCATAGTAAACTGTAACAGTTCAAGAAATCTCTGTCAATGTTCCTGACGCGCTTTAAAAATGAGAGTTGTCTATCTGAACCTTGGCTGTAACTTGGTGGGGGGTTTGTTTGCCTTTTTTTGGTCAAAATTAAATGCAGGCCATACTGTTGGTGATGTAAAGTTGAAAGGGTAAAAGAAGTTGTAGAAGTTATCAGCAGAGGCAGTTGTTTGCTGCCCTCATTGGAATTACGGTATATACATCTGCTTGTCCCCTGTAGACTGTTTACCTCCTGATGTCTCTAGAAAAGGATCCTTCCCACAGAGTAGAGGCGAGCTGTGGTTTTGATTTCTCTGTGTAGTGCTTGAGGATGGAAGAAGTGATGCTAAAGCATCAAACTAATCTTCCCTATCATGCCCTCAGATTTACTGTTGCAACAAGCTAAATTGTCAAGGTAACATAAGGAATTGATTCACTATTTAATTTCCTGTGGCAAACTGTACAGTTGTGTGGTTTTTGTTGTTTTCTTTCTTGACAGCAACATCTTTTGATTTTTAGTGGCCTCTGCTGGCCACTTCATGGCAAAAGTTTTACTCATGGAAAATTCACCTCTGTACTGCTTCAGAAGTGTTTTCATTTCAGCAGCTGTGGTCATACTCCTGTATTTGATTTTATTTGTGTGATGCCAAACTGCACCTGTGGCTACGAACATAAAGCATTTTTTCATTAACAGTAGTTTGTTTATTGAAATTTCTCAGGAGCCCTGAGATGCTGCGGTCAGAAGGTTCCTACTCCACAGGAGGAAGACATTCTTCCACAGACTCCAACAAAGCTTCAAGTGGAGATGTCTCCCCTTACGACAACAACTCCCCGGTACTGTCTGAGCGCTCGCTGATGGCAATGCAAGAAGAAGTTGCCCGGAGCCCAGATAAGCTGTACAAGGTACCTGAACAGTACACGCTGGTTGGACATTTGCAGCCTAAGACAAAGGAGAATTCTTCTGCATCGCAGGCTGGGAAAGGTAGAGTACCTCCTGCTCGTGTTCCCCCTCCTCAGCAACCAGTGGGGGTTTCTGAAATAATTGAAAAGTGTCTGCTCTGTTTTATCATCTGCTAGGACTTGAGGAGCAATAGTGTAAATAACCTTACACGAAATGACTGACCGACATCCTTTCCTTGTGTTGAGCCCAAAGGGTCTGTGCTCAGTCCTTCTCATTAGCTCAGCCATCTGTCAGGGCTGCTCTTGGTATGGACTTTCTCAAAACGTGGAGCTATTATTTAGGAAAATAGAACTATGTATGTCCTGCTTTTCAGCCTATCTGTGGCAGCACAGCAAAGATTCTGATTTCTGGCCCTGCTCCATAGGACTGTAATACTTGCAAGATTATAGTCCAGACTTTGGAAAAATTTGAGACTTTAAGATGTCAAGCTACAAATTTTCTCCAATTGAAAAGAATGACCTCAACTCCTTCTCACTGGAGAACACAGCTGAGCTGCAGTTTTACATCTGCTACCAATTATACACCTAGTGATACTAGTGCAGGGATCCATAATTTCCATAGCTATCTAGGGAGTGCACACCTGAATGAGTTCTTCTGTAAAGAACTGTGGTTTAAACTGATAGCTCACCAGCACTTCACGATGCTTTTCATTTGAAAATATAAAAAAAAAATTACATTCATGAGATGCATATTTAGTGAGCCAAACTTTTAAGGGCTTTCAGTGCTTAGGGATGCAGATAACTGTTTGGTGGTATTTTTACAACCATTCTACTTCGGAGTTACTGGTTAGGCACTTAATTCCATTTGGAATTAATAGGATTTCGACTATTATCTCAATTATATGCTTTATAAATGCCAATGGGCATTTACCTTCTGTATTCAGCTTCTAAATCTCTGAATAGGTTTCAAAATTTGGTGAGATTTCTAGTAAGATATAAACAGGAAATTACACAAAGTTTTATCATATCAACCATCTTTTGGACTTCAATATGCATCACAATGGTACTGGACCATGACGAATTAGGAAATTCCCTTACTGCCAGATGGAATCAGAAAAAGGCACAAAACAGTTCTAATCCAGCACCACGCCTGATGTGCGCATTTCATTAAATCTCTATTCTGTGACAGCACTTGCTTATGATGCTGCGGGTTGATAGAGCATGGCTTACAGTGACCCCTGGGGCTGGGGCTGCCTGAGGGAGATATCTTCTGTTGACCAAATCACCCTGCTCTCATGCAAATTCTCCTGCTGACTTCAGTAAGGCTTAAGGGAAATTCCACTCTCCCAGCATGCTCAGGTGTCCTGCCCATACAGAGCTCACTGAATTCATTCCAGGATCTGAGCCTGAAACAGCAAGGAACCATGAACAGCACATTCGAGATCTGTTTCTGTTAGGTGCATGGTAAGCCAGATGCTAGTATATGTTAATGCCTCTGATACCTTCCATAAAGTTTCGTGTCCTCTTAACTTACCATTCCATTTGAATGCTTTTAAATAATGGCTTATTCATTAAGGAGTGATTCATCATCTTCTTCCTGCTCTTACTGCTCTTTAGATGTTTCCGAAGATCATTTTGATATCTGGGGCACCTGGCATTCAACGCTGAGAAGTGGCTGCAAAGATCCAGCAATGACAGGTCAGTTACTACAGAAGTTTTAAGCCCAGACCTAGGAAAGCATAACAGTTTCCTGGGTTTGAGAAATCGCAGTGAAGCCAATAGGAGAACTTGCGTTGTCCAGAGTTGGACGTTTAAAAGGTTGCTGTTCAATAAAGTAGAGAGAAGCGCAGTGGTTACACAAATGCAGCGACATTTCAAACTGTCACAAGATCATTTAAAAAGACATTTTAAAATTACTTCAAAAAATAGTTTTATATCCTTCTAAAAGTCATTGGAAGGTGGACGCCTGGTGGGGATTTGAGAGCGGCCTCTGCAGTGGCACTAGCACAGGCAGGGAGGGTGGCAACTCTGGATGCTGACCCTGCTGCTGGCCAGCGTGGTCCTGGCGAGCCCCTGGCCAGGCCTGCCTTTGTTTTTCTCCCATCTGCACCCACCTCACAGAGGGACTCTGAGACTAAAATACACCCCTGCTTTTCAAGCATTTGAAAGACGTTAAGTGCTGCAAGGCTTTATGTCAGAGCAAAGTATTAGAGTCACCAAGTAATATATTAGATGTGGTTCTGATAAGTGTAGGGCTGCTGCTCTGTGTCCCCAGGTTCAGCCAGTGGTGAGGCTGTTCCATCTTCGGTCACATAGCCTGATGATAAAAGTCCCCACCCCTGTTCTACAGAGTGATGCAGGGGAAAAGCAGTATCATGTTAAATGCCACGTAAACCATCATGCAGACTGATGTTGCCTTTCTGACTGGCCCCCAGGTTCTTACGGGAACATCTACGAAAGCAGCTTGCTGCGACCCGGACAGTGCTCTCTTTCCCAGGGGAACCTCGCCATGTATTCTCCTCGGTGGCAGGGCAGCTCCTCCGAATTGGACGACGGCCGGCAGGTCATGCGAAGGAGCCAGACGACTGCTGCCATTCCTGAGTGTCAGCTCCATCCCGTGGTGTCTCGGGTGTGCGGCAACCCACAAATGGAAGTCAGCAGTAGGAGTTCAGACCTGTCACACTCAAAGTCGGAGCGGCACTTGACTTTAAGCAGCGTGGAGGACCTCAGTGAGCATGACTCGAACGCAGGTTGCTCGCAAAGCACAGCCAAGCCCTCCTACAGAAAAGAGAGGCCACCACCCCCCTACCCAGGCCCAGCAAAACCCAGCTCTGCATTCTCACAGCGATCGAGCGTTTCTTCCACGTTCCACTCTTTGTGGAGACTTCAACGCCAAGATAGAAGTTCAGGGACCAGGGCGGCTGGAGGAGGGCCAGCCAAAGCCCCCGACCAGGCCACCTCCAGGCAGGAGCGGCCAGCCCCGCACACCCCAGCGGGTCACATCTATTCCACGGCACCTCACAGTCAGAACAGTAAAAGTGTTTCAGAGGCGGACTGGCATGATTGGCAGAGGGAAAGGTGGCAAATTTGGGAGCTTTTATCAGCTGATAACCCCGATGCCCTCCCGGAAACCCTGGTATGATCGGACCCTGCAGAGCTGCCACTCATACCTATGCCTCCCCGCCATAGGAAAACAGCCGTGACATTGGAAAACGGGGAGCGCTTGTTTGTTTTATACTGACTGAATTGCATATACTTTTTTTTAAACTTTGTTCACTTTAATTTCTTAACAGCACTGTCAAGCAGTCCATTTACAAGCACAGTATGTTCCTGTTTTTCAGCAAGCTTTTGGGGAAAAAACAAGATGAAAATTTTAGTCTAATAAACCCTGTATGCCGTACGCTGTGTATAAGATAAAACTGTTGCTTTGATGTTGCTAAAAATGTATTTATATATCTGCAGTTTTGATGATTGTATATTCTGTAATGGGTATTGTATGATAATCGTATATTATGTTTTCATATACAGATGTCAATCAGTCATGACTGCTTTTTTAAAATCACTGCACTTACATTACCGTGATATGCATTGGAATTCTATAGAAAGTGCACAAGCTGGTTTCTGTGCTTATATAAAAAAAAAAAAAGACCTGTTAAAGGGGGAAGTTGTCCTTCTTTTCACTGCCTATTGAAAAACACTAAAAAAGAGTGGAACATGAAAAGCCATATATTTTATAAGGGTAGTAGTGAGCTTAGAGGGGAAAATACCAAATATATTTTTCTTATAAATATATTTGCAAACGAAATTAAAATTTGATACAAGATTGTAAAAATATTTTTTTAGATTCTGGTAGGAAACAGCTCAGAGAATCAACTAAGAGCAAGGCCATGCCTGAACCAACTAAGGATGTAGTGCAAAGGTCTGCCCTCCCATTCTAGAGGAAAACCGATGTTATGTATACAGGAAATAATATATATATTTATAAATGTATGATTTTATGTATTGTTCTAAAGCAATGAACTGGAATCCAAATTTTAAAAACCAAACTAAATAAATGGAGGTGTGTAACAACTGAGGAATAATATGGCTTTTCCTTTGAAATAACAAAGCTGCAGCATGAAGGAAGTTAGAGCAAGGAAACAAAAAATGCCGACAGACATGGGAAAGGGAGTCACACAGAGTTTCAGCAATTACCATGACGTTTGGAGAAGTTCACAGCCGCATTTCTATAAATAGTGTGCCAAAGTCTGGGTCAATAGTACTTCTTCAATAACTGTATGTTGCATTGTTAAATGTTGTTGTTTTATACACGCTCTGGTGGTTTTCAGTTGCAAAATTGTTTATGGCCAGCAGGTGGCAATGTACTTCAGTATTCTAGAGAAAGTTCTTTTTATCACTTGATAAGGGAAAGTGTATCATATCAAAAGAATTTTATAAAACATACTAGTCTTAATTTTAATGAAGTTGAAGACTTATTCAGTGCTGTTGTCTTTAAGTAAGTTCTATCTTGTGCCATAATGATGGAATAAAAAGCTAAGCAAAATAATGAGCATATTTTTTGCTCCTTTTTTTGAAGTGAGGTTTACATAAAAATTGGTGTGCTTTTATTACATTCTTGAGTGTCTCTGTCAAAAGCATCTGAAAGGCTTAGGAACTTAAGGAACACTTTCAAATACGACTTAGATATACAAGATCCAAGGTTTTGCTTGAAGTTTAGGCTTAACATCCATCATATGAAGAGTCTGCCCATCATATCTCCATTTCCCAAGCAAAGGTATACGATAAAAGCACTAACCCAAGTAGCAAGGGGCAGGATTTGGCCTTTGACAGTGGTAGCACTATCAGGCCGGCCGGCCCTTTTTATGAATACCGCATTCAGAAGAAATCTCAGCTCTCTTCTTCTGGTGGTCGCAAGGCTTTTCCAAATACCATCTTGGTATGAGACTTGATAGGAAAAGGTTCCTGCATGTAGCTTGTTGCAGCGTCTCTGTGTCAATTTATTACCAAAAAAAAAAAAAAAAGCAACCCACCCCAAATTAAAAGGGAAGTGGAGTATAAGGAAGGACAAAAACGAGCTCTCACAAGCGATCTCCACTATTTCATTTTGCCTCAGTATTATCCTGGGCTTGTTACAGGTTTGCTACAGGGAATTAAAGCTCCCTCGTTGTCCTCAAACCCAGGCATAGTGTGAATGCTGCTGCAGAAGATACTCTATTCGCTACTGTCCATCTCTTAGTTAGAAATCCCTTTCTAAATACAGAAGCACCTGCACGTTTTTAACATTTTTAGTGAAAGATGTCTAACTATTACTCAGCCTCATTAAGAGCTTGCTTCTCGCCAGTCCCTCTCGCTGTATGTATGTGTATACATGTGCATATCGCCATCCATATGGAGTTCATGCGAAAATGGAGAACAAAACCCAAGACCATTGCTGCAGGACAACCTTGTCTGCGTGCATTTCAACATGCAGTTGCTTGGAAGAAAACCGATATAGAATAAATTCCAATGACTTAAAGTAACACGTGCCAAGATTGCATCATGTCTCTCTTTTACTTTCATCTGAACAGGACAGAGCAAAACTCTCACGAGCAGGTTAAGGATGTAGTAATTTTTAGTTGTACCTCTTCACAGGCTGAAATCCGTAACGTTATTCCTTTGGATGTCTTTTTTATATTTCACAAGCAATGTAGTGGTGAAAGGTTGTTTCTAGTTTTATGTTAGCCAGTAGATCTGTGGGAGCTATTCCATTTTAGATCTCTGCAATGTTTTTCTTCCTATGACACATGCTCTTGTACAGCCATAATCTTCCTCTTACGGGGAAAGCCCGTAGTGAGGGATATCAAAGCCTGTCCTCTGGCTGTTTCCCCTGGGAGCAGTGTTCCTGTTGCAGCAAAGGGGCCTCTGCTTCAGCAAAGAGCGTGGCAGAGAAGGTCTCCTCCTGAGGTCTCGAGGCCTCAGGGCAAACACCTACAGTTCGCTTCCCTCCCATCGCTGCCTATCGCTGCCTAGGCTGGTTCATACCTAGGACTGAAAAAAAGCCTCTTCCCCCTGGTGGCCTTGCATTCCCTCCTCTCGGGGGGGTGCAAGGGCGTGCTGCCCTTGTGGGTGAGCCCAGGAGAGGTGAGATGGGGGTGCCCCAAGGATGAGGTGCCTGCAGGTTGCCCACGGGGCAGGGGTTGCTCTTCTCTCTTCTGTTGCAGAAATAAAAAAAGTGGGAGGAATGGGTGCAGCTCTAGATACAAGCCAAACGTGGTGGGGAACCTCTGAGCTGAGGGAAAAAAGGAAAAGCTCAGACTTTAAAATACTACTTTAAGAATTACTGTTGCTGCTGTCTTTTGAAACAAGATGTGGGTACACAGTTGACTCGCCCATTCCAAGACCATGCTCCGCTGCTGAGGGGTAAGTTGCACCTTCTCCCTCTTGCCCAGCCTGCTATCCCATCCCTTACACCAGCTTCTGGAGCAGTGGGAGGAATCCCAAGGCTTGTTGCTGTGGCTGAAACTTGCCCTCTACAAGGAACACATAAAATTCAGGTAGCGCAGTGGCTTTCACAAGTGGTGGGCCCAGGGGAGGAGAAGGGACAGGGTCAGGGATGGGGGAGAGGGACCGGCCACCCCTTCTGGCAGTAGCCTCCAGTTAGCCCTGTGTAAGCTACTCCTGCAACTGCGGGGCTTGCTGCTTCAAGGGGCAGGCAGGAGCACGGCCAAGCACTTGAGAGGGGCTCTGCATTACAAATCGAAGCTCATCCAGCTGCTGGCTTGGGTGCTTGAGATCTCTCAAGTGCTCTGCTGCCTACATGGGGAGCCTGGGCCGCTGCCACAGCACAGCTGAGTGCCACTCAGAACGTCTCTGCTGTTGAACCGATGTGGTTCAATGGGCTGGAATTTGTGGTTCTATGGTCTGTGAAGGGGGGGTGTCCTGTTTTATTGCTGGCTTTGTTGTTTCACAGGCATCGGTCGAGGTCAAAAACCTCAATTACAGCCTGTCTGGAGCACCATCTTGTTCTGTGGCGCTGGTCTGGCAGAGGGTCAGGGATGACTTTCTCCTCCGGGAAACACACGGGATGGCTGAGCCTCACC
>NW_009260775.1:1481371-1483670 GCF_000687185.1 Egretta garzetta
CTTCTCTTTGCATTCATTTCCAAAGAAAGGAAAAGAGCAGCTCCATTGTGCGATGCCGTAACCTGGCAGAGCTGCAAGGCAGTGGAAATGGTTCTCAGTCGCATTAAAGAGTATCTTGACATCAGTAAGCCCTTTTACAGCATCACTGAGAACAGTGAACTACTGCTGTGCTACGGTTGCTTTAGGGGAAGGCGTCCTGGTGCCCAGGCAGTGCTGCAGAGACCACAGAGCTATTCAAGGCATGTAGACACCCAGAGTGCTGGGTCATAAAATGCACTGTCTCTGGGAATAGCATTCATCTAATTTTTCTGAAGTTTAAAGTGTCTCCAAAGGTGGTATCTACATCTGGAAAAGTCCCTCACATGCTCCCTTTTTTATTCAGTGGAGAGACGGGCGTTTCTGTGCCACCATCCATACAGCCTGCTTGAGCCTGTCTTTGAAGGATGGGCCCCTTTGAAGGGCTGGTCACAAGAAGAGCCTGTTTCTCTCCACTGTCAGTATAATGGAAACCTCAATAAGCTGTCCAAATAGAGACCTTTCTGGTAGCCCTCCAAGTTTGGTTGCATGAATCCCACCCTAAGGGTCTGGTAAAATAGAAAATGGATGGCGATCCCAGCAACAGCGAGACGGAGCATTTAATAATGCCGTTGTCTGATGCCAACAAGTTACTACAGCCTGGGGAAAGGAAAGCGAGAGGTTCGGCACATCTTTCAGCTCCTGGGAAAAGCAAAACTTATCCAGAGGCCTCGGTGATGTTGTGCTATTCCCTGGGCTCCAGCTGAACCTGAGGCTGGTGGGGCTGGCAGAGGCAGGGGGGGCCTGGAGGCCTGGGAAGGCGGCCGGCACAAGGAGATGGCATGCTCAGCTCTGCAGGGTGCTGTAGGAAATCCAGGCTTTTGGGGAGGGAGAGACACTGCCTGGTCTGGAATTGCACCTTTTTTTGTTGTTGTTGTTGGGTTTGGTTTGTTTTGTGTTTTTTTTTAAATGGGATTTATTTATTCACTGAAAGCCCTGTTAACAGCTGATCTGAAAGTGTTCATGAACAGGAGCAGGATTTAATTAATTCATTCAGCCAAATAAAAAAATGAATACAGGATTTATAAAAATAGCCTGATTTGGGCATTTTAGAAATACGGGGAGTAGGAGGGCTGTGCTGAATCCCAATAGGCGTTGGCAAATGAAGATGGGCAGATAAATTCTTCCTTGAGAAAGGTAGGGGTGTGTGTGGGTGTGTGGGTGTTAATTGTCCTTCCTCTGCCGCTGAGTAAGCAAATGCCTTTGCTACTGGAGTTTTAGGGTCACAGAGGGAGGGAGGGAAGAGGAGAGCTGCCTTTATCCACTTCTATCCAGAATTGCATTTGGGAAGGGGTGAAAGAGGGTGTTAGAGCAGGCAAGAGCACTGTCTCCAGCTGGGTGGTTACTGCACTCTCTGGGTGAGAACTTGAGCCTCAGCCTCTGGACCTTCTTCTGATGATTATTTAAACTTTTAAATAAAACAGAACAATTTTTTAACAATGGCTTTGTTAAACAAAGAGGACATAAGGGGATGCCTCAGATCACCATTTCCTTTTGCTGGAGCTCTTGCTTTTCCATTTCTCTGTGTCCCCTTCCAAGCATGGCCATGAACTTTAATAAAAAAAAGAATTTTAAAAGGGCCTGGAAAACAAAAGCATGTGCTTCAAAATCTGGGGTGGAAAAAAAGTCAGAAATGTGTCCGGCAGCCGGGTGTTGAGCTGTGGGGCTTCACCCTCAGGCACCAGGAGGAGAAGAGGGTGAGTGTGGGCACGCGTCTGGCCACGCAGGCACTGGGCGAGGCCCCAGGACCAGCTCCAGCTCCCTCCGCCTGGCAGGTGAAGCCGTCCTTGCAGTCAGGGCATGGGGACATCCCCGCTGCTCTTGCCAGGGGGGACCCTGCGAAGCTGAACCACCTTTGCCCAGACCAGGCAGCTTATAGACACAGAAACCACAACTCCCAGCCCATAATCACTGATGGATGGACTGATCCTGCCCGGGCGCTTTGCCTCTCTGGCCAGGAAGGAAGATTTCTTACTGCATCATCTAAATAAAATTCCAAATTTGGTCCACTTTGAAAAAGGGCTACTGAAAAATCAAAGCTTCCTTTAGTGTTTAAAAACTCTTCAGTCATGAAGAGAAAAGATCACTGGAGCCCTGGTTACTATTTTCAACCTCACAGAGGTGAGCTGACAAGAAGAAAGGAAGAAAGGAAGAAAGGAAGAAAGGAAGGAAGAAAGGAAGGAAGGAAGGAAGGAAGGAAGGAAGGAAGGAGGGGAGGGGAGGG
>NW_009260775.1:1483755-1487184 GCF_000687185.1 Egretta garzetta
GGAAGGAAGGAAGGAAGGAAGGAAGGAAGGAAGGAAGGAAGGAAGGAAGGAAGGAAGGAAGGAAGGAAGGAAGGAAGGAAGGAAGGAAGGAAGGAAGGAAGGAAGGAAGGAAGGAAGGAAGGAAGGAAGGAAGGAAGGAAGGAAGGAAGGAAGGAAGGAAGGAAGGAAGGAAGGAAGGAAGGAAGGAAGGAAGGAAGGAAGGAAGGAAGGAAGGAAGGAAGGAAGGAAGGAAGGAAGGAAGGAAGGAAGGAAGGAAGGAAGGAAGGAAAGGAAGGAAGCTTGGACTGAAAAGCACTTTCTCATGCAGAAAATAACAAATGCACACGGTAGCCTGCCAAGAAGGGTTACTGAAGTAAAAACACACCATTCACTCGAGGTCAGGAATCATCTGATCACTTTGGGGAGACTGAGTGTTGAACATGGAAGCAGTGTCTGGCTTTTCTCCTAAAAAAAGGTTTAAAAGGGTGAGATGCTGAACAAACTCTTCCTTACACCCACAGGCTATTTCTGTAACTCCCAATAGCCAGCTAAAGGTTACCAGCGATGCTTTTGCCCAGGGTGGGATCGACATCATGTAGCTGTGGCCTGATTTTTGATAGCAGGGAGACTGGAGCCCAGAGCTGTAAGGAGGCTCTTCTGAAATCTTCCTAAAAAACCAAAAAGACCTCAGCTCCAGTGTTATCAGTCACTTCTTTGCAGTTTGTGAAAAAAGCAAGTGAGGTTGGGGGAAAAAGAAAAAAAAAGAAGGGAACGCTCTGGAGCAGCAGCCTCATCCCACTTGGGCTGTTGGTGGGTGAATGTTATTTTTGAAGAACCTATTTCTGCTGATTCTGTGAGCTGCCGGTGGCAAAGGAGTGGTAGGACCTGGGGAGCTGGAAAACTCCCCTGTAAAAGGAACAACCCCTCTAATACAAGAAATAAAGAAAGGGGGAGAGAGAAAGTTTGCAATGGAGAATGACTGCTGTTTTCCCAGGACTGCCACTGGCAGACCAGTTTCTGAACCTTCAGGCTTTCCCACCCTTGAGGAGTCAAGATCTGCAGCTGGGAACACGCAGGATCTGCATGGTGGAGTAAAGGTGGGGGGGATGTCTGGGAGTGGGAGCACCAGAGGGAACGCAGGAGGTGTGCTGAGGCCCTGCTAGCTGGTGTGTCTTGTCCCCTGTGTCAATGCAAGCGATTTTGCCTGATCTCTGGTGCCGGTGAGAAGGTGGGCATGAGAACGTGTGTGAGCTTTGAGCTTTGCTGCAATGGCCTTGCTACACAAGTGCTGGGACAGAGACAAACTGCCTTTTGCTCTGCTTTTCTTGTGGCCTTATGGCTCCTGCATTCTTCCTCGCGCACTAGCCAAGACTGAAGAAGTGACCCTCAGTGTGTCCCTCCTTCACAGCATTTTCCTCTCATCTGGTGATTTGAACAGAACTCCTGGGATGTATCAGGCATATTTAAGCTCAGAGTGCCTACCACCTAGTTCTCCCATTCCCCTGCTTAATGAAGGGGACCAAGGGCAGCGAAGCAACTGCACATTGCTCGTCAATGGACCACGGGCAGCTTTCAGGTCCTGCCTGCCTCAGCCCTCTCCCATTTTCTTTTATCTATCCACCTGGGAATGGGCTGTCATGGCTGGATCGTGCAGTGGGGGAGGCCTGTCCTGGCTGGCTCAGGGAGTTATGGAGCAGGGGGTGTCCCTGGGGGAGCAAGGCTGTGCTGTGGGTAATGGTTTTGCTCCAGCTGGAGTGCCTGGTCGAAGGGATAAATTCTAAACCCGTTGAGATTGGCGTTTGCACCTGCATGGGGCTTGGAGGTCGGGGCAGCAGCGGTCCGGTGCTACCTGGGGCCTGGCTGCTGGGCTGACCTCCGCGGGGCGGGCAGCTGGCGTGTGCACGTCTGTCCCGCGGGCCTGGGCAGCCGAGAGGCTGGTGCCTGTCCCCACGGACAGGGGTCTTCAGGGGCTGCCCAGTACTCGGCAGCTACGCTAAGCCTCTGGGCCCTGGGACCTTGGGACAGTCGCCCAGCGCTGGAGATTAGGTTGCCTGAGCTGTTTTGGTTTGTGTTGCACTGAAACGCCAAAGCCCCAAGGGTTAGGGCGTGTGGGTATGGCCCACGCTGGCTTCAGGCACAGGGAGCCTGGGAAGGCTCGAGGCGCACTGTGCCAGCACCTTGTTTTGTGCAGGGATTAAATAGGAAGCCTCAGGCTCTGAGGCTGCCTGCTGGACACCTTCAGACTCTCCTGAAGGCACAAAACAGGGGCTCTCCCTTGAGAGCCGGACAAGCCAAGTCGGGAGCACCCCGCACACCGGGCAGCTTGGGTGGCAGTGCCAGCTCGGAGCCTCCAGCTCCCAGGCAGTTCAGGCTTAGATAAAGAGCGCCCCTCACCCAGCCCTGCTTCACACATCTCAAAAAAAGAGCCACAAAGTTGAAACCTGGGTTGCAGTATAAATAACGGTCAGGGAAGGGAGAACCTGGTCTTGCAGACCCTTGGGGAGCAGTTGTATGTTAGGCTGGAGGGAGAGGGTAGGGTATCTCGCCAGGCTCTGGGCTGGTGGCTCTGGGCTCCTGCTCTGGGTGAGTCCCCATGGGAAGGCAGCAGCGTTACCCCTGGAAAATGAGCCCTTGCTAGCTAGTAGCAGAAGTTTCTGTTTCACTCCTATTACAGGAATAACAGGAAAGTGCTGTGAAGACAAAGGGAAGGGGATGAAAAGAAAGGAAGGATTCCAGAAAAAGACCTGGGCTTGTAAGGGAAATTCCTCGCTCCTGCCGCTGCCCATGAGGAGACATCCGATCATCACCACAGGTGAGCCCCGAGCAACGGAGTTACTGCCACATCACGCTGGGACGGGGCAGGGCAGCGTTCAGCTCCCTGACACCTTGGCTCTGCTGAGGTTGTTGTGGGGGTCTTGGTTTTATTTCATCTTTCTCAGCTCTGCCCCTCATGTGCACGTGGACTATCGGATCTGCCTTGCATACCAGAGAGAGAGCAGAAGTTGCTACAACCCTGTGAGGAGAGCCGTTCAGAAGCTTTTTGGTTTAATATTCATACTAGCCTCAGGTAATTTCCTACTCTGTGTTTTAGGGAGTGGGCAGGGAGAACGTGTAGTTGTCCTTTCCTCTGATAACAAGGGATTAGCTTAAGCACACAGATAAGGAACATCAGGGTGCAGATGGCAATGGAAGAACTAAAGTAACCAGAAGAGACTGGGAAGGGAGAAAGCCCCTCTATCCTTATTCACAGAAAAGATTAAAAAAAAGTCTTCTATGACCATTCTTCCTTCAAACAAGTGAGCGATACCCAGTGTCAAGTCTGATCAGTCCCCACTCAGTGGACTGGGATGGAATGGAATGCACTGTAAGGCAAGGAAAGAAAATTGGGCACCGAAGACAACAAAGCCGTGCTATTAATTTAGCACAGCTTTGCAGGCAGAGGTTTGTTTG
>NW_009260775.1:1487228-1510986 GCF_000687185.1 Egretta garzetta
CCCTGGTTGTGAAGGTGTATCACAACATACGCAGTAAACCACTGGGAATGTCTCGAAGCTAATAGGTAAGATTAGACTTTTCAGGACATGATTTGTATTTACAGCTTAATAATGGGTTCCATCACCCCTCCTTTTTTTTTTTTTTTTTTTTTTTTAATACGTAGTGTTACTAGAAACTTGTCTAGGCACAGCAAGGAGGGCATTTCTCCGCAATGCTGCATATTAGAAAAGGGTAGCAGAGCCTACTGCACGTCCAGCATATGGCCAGGCTTGGACTCGGTATTCAAAGCCAAAAGCTGACTCGTGCTCAGGTTTACGTTTACCTCTGAACAAATCTTAAGAACTTTCTTTGGCAGGAGGGAGCGAGAGAAAAAAAAAACTATGAACCACAATCATGATGCTTTTGCTGCTTGGCCAATGTCCAGTTCACATCTTTGTAGGCAGCTTGATGGATTTGCTATAGTCTCCTCAACAGCCCTAGCACCTCTCAGCCACGCTACCCTGCTACCCTGAGGAGCACACCTAACTTTCTCCCTGACGGCAGCTGCCCATGTCAGCCATGCACAGCCGTGTCTGGCGGCAGCAGGAGCGATGCTGACCCTCCTGCAGGGGCCCGGGGCTCCACGCTACCTCCACGCCCTGGGTCTCCATCTCTCCATGGCTCCAATACCCCTCTACAGCACATCCCATGCTGCCTGCAAGTTTTGTGCTGGACAAGACTCTGTACAAGGAGGTGGGTGGGCAGGGTACGAGCCCCAGGAATTTCCCATCCTCAGCCGAGCTGCAGGGGGGAACTCAGGGCGGCTGCGCACCCAGCTCTCACTGCCAACCCACAGGCTCTCCTGGGATCGGAGAAGTCTTTGTAGAGCAGAGATGAGATTATGCCGTAAGGCTTAGCATCGTATACCCAGAACTTCTTACACTTGTTTCCAATCACCCAGCAGGAGATGTTGTTTATTTGGCAGGCATTTGCAAACATGCTAGCGGGGCAACTGAAGCAGACCTTTCCACTTAGAAAGTTTCTGCTCACTGCACGACTGCGTTAATGTAAATCCATTATAATTGGATCAACAAGAGCTGTGCTGAATGCCTCAATTCTTCCACCCAGCAAACAGGCTGCTGGGCTGAGCTCCTCATGGCCGGAGCCCAAACTCTGCCAACCTTGTCCCATGTGAAATAGATGTTCAGTGAGGGGGGAGACAGGGAAAAGAGGTTTTTCTGAAATACATCCATATGGGCCTCACCTTTCAGCTTTTTGGTCCAGGTGCATATCTTTTTATTCAGTAAACTAGTACACAAGTCACGTAGCTAGGCCAGCTTAAAACTCAAAAATCTGTTGCATGTCGGAGCTTGTGGACCTTTTCTTTAAAGTATGAGAGTTTTGGGCCATGTTCCCACAAAGGGATTAACCAGAGAAAGAGTCTCATTGCCCAGCTCTCTCTGTAAGTCTGGGTGCTGAGCTGCCTTTCATGTTTTCTGAATGCCATACTCTTGTAGATACAGCAGGACAGACATAAAACTAGCTTTGTTTGCAGGACCTTTTCTAAGGGTGTCAAGTTCTGCTTCAGTTCTTCTGCTTGTTGTTGTCACATGTTTAACATCAGGGCCACTCTGAAGCCAACACCGAATGATCGGGCTGCCAAAGAAAGTCAGTTCATTTAGAGATTCATGTTAACGGGATGGCATTGCAAGCCAGATCAGACTCACATAATATTGACCATTTAATTTGACTGAATGCAAGAAACTGTCATTTGGAGAACTGAGACTGGAGCTGTCGGAAGAACATACATAAAGAAAGTGTGCGTGCTGTGAGAGAAACAGCACCAAGATCTTTTGCGTGCTCTTCAGGCAGCATCTGAAGCACTTGATGGCTTTATAAGTACAATGTCACAAGAAGTGCCCTCAAGGCTCACAGCTAAGGTAAACTGTGTCCATTAGAATGGCTTTCCTTTATTTTAAGCATCAGTTCCTGGAGATTACAGGGGGCATGTAAAGATATTGCATGCATTATTGCAAGGCAAAGCCTTGCATGGCCCCAGGTGTGGCTGGGATTCTTTCCTTGTGCTGTGGGAGAACAGCTGGGGAAAAGCAGCACTGGAGTCCTCCTTTCACCTCTTCTTTCATCCCAAGCACAAGGTGGGTCCTCTCCTAATGTCTGTTCTCAGAGGCAGGTGTAATCCTAAAATCTCAGTGTTTACCTTAGTATTGCATGATAAATGCTCAACAGAATGAATGAGGTGGGCTCAGATGAAGTCCCTGTGGTGTGATGAAGCGGTTTAGAAAGGACTTCTTACACCGTGGAGTTTCAGGCAGCATGAAACAAAAATTCACAAAATCCCCTTTCAGAATAGCTGTTAACTGACATCACTGCACTAGCTACCCAAAATGCTTGGGTTTTACTTTATTTTTCTCACAAGACAAACAACAAAAAAATGTAAGCAAAATGCCCGGCTTTGGTAGCACCCCAGTTCTGCTGCTATCCCTAAGTGCAGCATGATATCCCAGGCATCACCCAGGGTAGCTCAGCTGCACACTGGCAACTTGTTCTCTCATGGTCTGGGGATGCCATTACATCCAGAGCACTGGGATGAGGGAAGCATCCACACTTCTCCAGATCTCTCCTTTGGCAAGGCTCTGGCTGGAAAGGCAGACTTAGTTGCTATTCTTCATTCGTGGTTCCTGAGACCTCCTCTATCCCAGGAGACAAGAGCACGTATGGGAGCGCATGTGGTAGAGCAGAAGGTTCAGCTGCAGCCCATCACCTTCCGTCTTACCCAAGTAGAATGCTGCCCTGTCTGTTTTGCAATGTAAAACATTAAGATAAATATTCCAAAGCAGCCCATTCCTATGTGAGGAAGCTCTAGGATTTTAAAGAGGGTGATGTGCTACGGTTTTCAGTCAGGCTGTAATTTCAACCAGGTTTTGTATTGGCCAGCAAAACCACATCAAAAGGAATGAAGCCTTGAAGGCTTTCAAGCGGTCTGTTAGTACTGCTGAGAGAGAATCCAGCAGAACATGTGAATATTAATCACAGCTAGGTTTCAGCAAGTATAAAGGAAGGAAAAGAGTAAGCGGCTCAAATGCCAGCATTTTCAAGGGGAGCTCCTAGGCAACCTTAGCTCTTCTGAGCGTACGGAGGGATGGACAGATCTAAAGGGTTTTTTAGTAACATCTGAGGTCTGGCTCGGCAAGGTACAGCCTCTGCTGCTTCAGCTGTGCCTTGGATGCAAGCAGTTGTGCAAGCAGGAGTTTTAGGACTTCTCTTACTTGCAAATCATTGGTTGTCATGCACACATGGAAGTCTCCACCCGGAGTGGTTGTGATCTGGCCACACACAACTGCTATGGGGCTGTGGTGGTTACATGGCAGACGCAGTAGACCTTGCTGTTCTTGCTGTGATGAAAAGGGGGAATCGAACGGCTGAGGAATAGAGGGTGACCTTGAGGGACTGCTGGGAAGAAATGAGGCCTGAGAGTACCTGGGTTTACAAAGTGTGGTGCCCGAAGAACAAGTCATAGCTTCAAGGTCCCTCACTTTGTGCAGATCTGTGAAGGGAGAGTGGGACTCAGTCATTCATGGATGATGCTTGAGATTCAGCAAATTAACCTTCGTCTCTCACAGGCTGACTGGGAGGCAAGTGCTGAAATACTACAAGCTGTATGAGAGGCCAGGGTGCAACTGGGCAAGCAATGCACTGTCCCGTTCCACCCAGGATCAGCTGAGCTTGGTGAGGACAGAGGGGAGAGCAGAGAGCCCTCTCACAGCATAGTTCACTGGCAAGGCACCTCCAGAGGTCACCGGGTCCAAGGCCCTTCTCAAAAGCAGGGCCAGCTTCACAGTTAGAGCAACTTGCTCAGGACTGTGTCTCATAAGTTTTGAGGCAGGGATTTCAAAACTTCTCTGGGCAACCTGTCCCAGTGCTTGACCACTGTCATGATGGAAAAGGTTCTTCCTTATATCTTGCTGGGATTTCCCTTGCTGCAGCTTCTGACAATTCTCATCCTGTTGCTGTGGATCTATGAGAAGTATATGGTTCTGTGGGAGCATCTGTACCTCTGCAGTGCCATGGAATATATGGGAATTCCAGCTGAGCGGTCTCCCCTGTGGCTGCACTGTGTTGGGGCTGGGGAAATGCCACCTCCTGAAGGGGTCTTGCTACTGCATAGAAGAATGACTGCAAAAATGGAGGTAGGTGCAAGTCCTGGAAATTCTGCGTCATGAGCCAGCACTGCTTGTTCAGGTCTTTGTAACTTTGTGAGCAAAAATGACGGCTCTTCCTTCTCCTTGTAGGTGCGCACCACCTATAATCACACTGCACTGACTGTGTATATATATATATGTGTATTTTCTTTCCTCCAGTAGTTGCCTGTGTCTTGTGACCCTCTGGCACTCCAAGAACTCTTTGAGGTGGTCACCACAAACTGTGGTCATGGGACACTGAGAAGACATAAGAAACTTCCTTCGTCAGCTGTTGCTACTCCTTCTTCATGTCTTCTTTTACTCAGGCTTTTTCAACATAGCACTTTACCAGTAGTTCTCCCTAGGACGCTACTTTTTTAATGGTGCATTTCTAGGACTCATAAAGGAGGAGATGCTCCCAGGAGACATCATTAGGGATACTTAGGGTGTATCCAGATTATGAAATGGAGATTTGGGAAAAGACTCACCAGCTAAATGGTTTACCCTGTAGGTCTACAAGACAGAGCACAGCTCTGTGTGGAAATAGTAGATCAGGTCCATCTGGTAACAATTCTGGCATACTGTCAGGCACAATGTAAGAAGCTTTGACTTTTTAATCAGTTTATTAAAATCTACTGTGCTCATACAGTACTGTGATGGGGTAGCTATACTGCTCCTAGTTCAACAGCCAGCTACAGGAGTTTGGAGATTTTTCACTGAATCCCCTTTTGTGCCATGGGCATGCCTACGCCTAACCTACCCGGACAAATCACGATTTTATTTTCTTTCAGAGCCCAGGAATTCAAAGGAATCCTTGCTTGCCCTCTTCCATCCTGTCAACTTTTTCTCTCCACAAAGCTTCTGGGACTCCCACACAGAAAATGGGTATCAGTGCTGTGCTTAAGACCATGCAGCAACTGAAAGCCTTCTCTATTGTGATTTCTGGCTTCATCTGGCATGGCTAAAGGAAAATCCAGTGACCTCTTGCTGCCCTGACTGACAGTGGCACATGTGTCCATGACAGGGAGTCCCAGCACCCCTCGTTGATGTAGCCAGACATAGGAACGATATCCAAATGCTTTGCTGCTGAAGCCCAGTCCTTCCAGAAGACCACTCATTTCAGTACTGAGTTGCACAGGAAGCTTCTGGGCAAGGGATTAAGTCCTTTGCTCTCATCCTATTGTGCCCCCAAACTGGTTTTGTGTGAAACACCTCCTCCTAGGATTGGCATGATAGGCAATTGCCTCCCTCCCTCCAACCCCACCACATTGTGCCAAGGACAGTTGCTGCAGCCTTTGTCTAGCATTTCCAACCATCTGTTCTTCTCACAAAACTGTTTCTGAATAATCTCTTGTTTTCTGTTCTCTGTGTTCTGTACATCTTTGTTTTCCTGTTCTGTGCTGTTGTATACTTCATGCTTTCCACGCCTCTACATTTCTTGTCCATGAACTCCCCAGAAGCCTTCACACTGCTCAGAGTGTAGTTGTCCTTTGGGGCCATCCTGTGCTCAGCAGAGTGAAATAAGGATAGTGAGATGGAAGGTAAGGTTGTTTTTTTTTTTAATCTGAGACAGGAGCTACAGTGCATGTATGTGTCACTGCTATGAGGGACGAGAATGAGATATGAACATCCGTTCTGCTCAGGGACGGGGCAGGGACCGCCATGCCAGGGAGGAGAAGGGGTAGTTTCCTCCCCATCCATCTGCCTCTAGAACTGCTCTTCCCTGAGCCCATTTTAAGAAATCCTACCCAGAGGGTCTATATTATCTTCCTTGCTCTCCAAAGCCACATGCTAGATTGACTTGGCAAGATCAGTAACACTCTCAGTCCCAGGATATTAGTTGCAGGTTTGTCTTCTGGAACTGTATCAAAAGTTCTTGTTGAAAATATTAACTATGAATTGTTGTTCTTTATTAGGACCAAGAAATATTTTATTTACTAGATGGAAAACTATTCTGACTCAAGAGATAAATGCTCTTATGGAGTGCTTCTTTTGTATAGGCAAGCCTGGAGGGATGGGCTGGCAGATTCTTTTTAATCCCTTTGGAAGCAGGGTTGGGGAGAGGGATTATTTTTTTCAAGAAAAAAATGCAGATTTGGCATCCTAAAGCTATTTGTCTGAACTTGTCGGGTAGCGTGCATTCTGTTGTTTTATGCTAGATGAATAGAAGGGAGTCAGGCATCTCTGTAACTTACTCAATAGCCAGTCCATCAGGAATGTGGAAGGCCCAGTTTTGAAAACTTTCTCTTCCTAAGCAGGATGTTCACCTCCCCCCCCACCCCCCAAGCTTCCCTAAGGACAGGGTATGAACTACAAAGCTAAAGGGTATTTGCAGACAGATTTTCCTTGGGGCGACTTGGTAGTGCTATGCCATCCATTGCTAACCCGCAGATATTCATTGGAAAGAAGTATGCGACAGGACATGCACTGGGAGGTGAGACGTGCTGGGGGTGGGAGACACGATCCAATTCATCCTCAAGGCAACAGCCCGGTGTTTTCCACAAAGCTCTGCGGTGTGAACAAGGGAGTGAGGGAACTGTGCCTGGCTGACCCTTATCACTTGAAGAGCGAGACATGTAAAAGGCAGATGATAAAAATTAAATAACCTTACCTAGAGAATAGGATTGAACTTAAATTTTCCATGCCTCGGGTGAATGTCCTCACCATTCGGCTGAAGGAGGGTGTATTTGGGGGAGCACCGGTTCTGACTGTAATGTTTGATTTAGGTCCTGCCAAGTGTTTGCTTTATTTGGAATGAAATGTGGGATTATTTCCAAGAAAACAAAAACAAAATTTTCAGTGATCTGCTCTTTATTTATTTAGGCCAGCTCTTGAACCAAAAATATCCATTCCAGGGCACATGACGCTGCCTAAGAGTGAAGGGCTCATTCAGATGCAAGATGGACAAAAGCAGTGGCGCAGGTCTTCAGGTTGCCCTGCCGGGGTTTCCCAAGTATCTTCAGAAGAATATAGATGCTCTTTATTCCTTGTATGAGAAATCAGTTCTTGCAAATACAGAAAAAATATCTTCTCTCTCTTTCTTTTCCTCTTCTCAGATGTTTTGGACCAAGCTGAAGTAGGGCTTGTTCCTATAGGCATAGCTATCTATTCCAGCAAATTTTGAATTGGTTCCTTCCTAAAAAATCTGAAAGACTTCAAGAAAGCAGAAAAGCGTGACCATAAGCGAAGGAAGAGCTTATATTCCTCTTGCTCGTTCTGATGATCACTTGCTGCAGACAACAATTCAAAATACACATCATTTACTTTCTATGCTTGGCTTATTGCAGACATTTTGATGTCTGAAGGTTTATACATAATATGTAAGAAATCTCAGAGGATGATGAAAAGTTTTGCTTCTTTGGAGTGGAAACAATTGAACTGCCTGTAGGATTTTTTGAATCAAGGCCACGTGAAACACTAGGCTTTTATTGCAAATTTGGCCGTGTAAATTTGTGCTGAAAACTGAGACTTTCTTCTGGGTGCATCTTTAACCTGTCTTTCTATTGTAACATTAAAATCTATCCCTCACAAGCTTCTTCCAGCATAGCAGCAGAGCAAACGTTAAGAAATTTGTACTCACAGAAAACACACAAGACACTGAAGACATTCAGTCCTTGCAGTGAACTTGTCTACCTTTAGATAAGGCATGCTCTGTGAGCACTACTGTGGATGCAGTTAAGGGCACCTGCATGTATAGGGAAGTCATATTAAAATTGTTAGTGGTCCTTGAAAACAGATGCTTATATAATATAACATTAGCAGAAAAAAATGTGACCCATCAGGAAGGGGAAACAACTGGCATTCACAAAGAAAAGTTTCCAAATGTGATTAGTACAATCATAGTCTAGAGTATGTGTGCATGTAGGTAGGTAAAGACTGAGATAGGAGGGAAGGAATCGCCAAAGTGTCAGTTCTTTAACCTGAGGAGATTTTATCTTATTCTGTAGTTGTTTCAGCTGATTCAAATATTACTGTCCTGATTTTCAAGCCCTTGCAGACAGGTGTGTGTGCATTTCTGGAAACCCTGCTAAGCATCCTCTGTGTCGTCAAGGACAAAAGATCAGTTTAAATTACCACCCTCAATTCCTATCTGCACCAAATGGATGTTAAACACCTCGGAATGTATTTTTTTCAGATTGGGATTTTTGCCTTGGTGGCTAGCCTGAGCATCTGGTCTTTCCTTACCTCCACACAGCGCAGTGCATGCACTCTTCAACCCTCTTCTCGCTGGGAGAGCAAAGCATCAAGTGTGCTTGTGTGACACCTGTCTGTACACATGCACGCGCTCTCACCCATCGGAAAAAACTGCTGCTTTGCACCTGGAATAATCACTCTGAGCTCTTTTACTAAGTGAAAGGAGTGGAGACTGCTCCAGGGCCCATTGCCCTGCCTGCCCAGGGACCTCGTGTCTGCCCAGGGCAGCGGAGAATGGCATCCGTCAGTCGGGAGGTTTAATCCTCCTCTGAGCAACGTCCACTATGGGTTTCTGGCTTGGGAAAGCCTTTTTCCTCCTTTTTACTCAGCTCATGCTGATGGTGTGGCTACTTAGACTGTACACTCTCTGGCTTCAGCTAATGAGACACATGAGCCTTAACCAGTTAATATATATTTTACACTACATTTCCCATAACATATCTTGTTTTATGATTCACTTACACTTTCCAGTAAATTTATAGGTGCAATACAAAATATATAGAATGAATTTAGAGACAAGCTTTTTTTTTTTTTCTAGAATACTGTCAGAATACTGTCACAGCCAGGATTAGGTCCTTTCTCCCACAAGGACTTAAAAACCTTCTAAAGTTCTGCATGTTTTTTCCCCACTTAGGTCACTAAGTATAGTCTTCAAGAGTTTTCTTTATTAGAAGAAGATAAATACAGGAATAATCCAATTTCCCTCGCTTCAGTAATTGACTGGATTTCTAAACTTAAGTGACTGGAAATGTCCTAGACAATGAGGAGTTGTTCAGTGAACTAGGAAAACACTTTGAACTTTGGGAATACATACATTTAGAGAAGGTTCTATCCATTTACCCTCATTCTCTCCTGTCATTGGGGTTTTGGCAGAATAGGCAGAATTTTGCACAGAATGTGCTCAGCACAGTTCCCCAGAGTTAACCTCTCCGATACCCGCAATAACGGTGGGTTGCTGCTACCTTTACCGCATGTGCACCAAGGATGCCTCCTCCTCTCCCCCTGTCCTTCTGCCACATGCTCCCTCTCCAGCCTGAATCCCTGTAGCCCCAGGCTCCTCACTGCTCTCTGCCTCATGAAACAAACTTTTTGAGAAGCTCTGTCGGTTAATTTATTTTTTTCCTATGGAGAAATCCTTGCTCCAAGAATGAATTTCAAGGGGGAAAAAAAAAAATCACACTTAACAGTGGGAACACTGGTAGCAAGTCCCTGTTTCTTAAGGCTCTAACAAAAAAATTTTGAGTTAGCACTCCCAGACTTTCTATGTATTATCTCACTGCTGGACTACTCAGTGGTAGAGGAATTTTTCAGATGAATGTTTAGGCTTCTTTTGGTGTTTTTTTCCCCTCTCTTTTACCCAGGTGCAGTCCCTCCTGATGCCCCGGTTCTGGCCAGTGGACAGCAGGCGGCAGCCAGTGCTCAGGGCCCGGTGCTACTTGGGTTCACTTGAGCGGAGGTGAGGGAGGAGATCTGGCAGCCGACCTGCATTTTTGTGCGGGTTTCCTTAAAAATCAGTGCCGTGAGGCTCTTCCTCCAGTGCCCTGTGCCGTCCCAGGTGTCCATGCAGGGGTGATCACACCAGCATGGTGCTCCACAAGCAAATGGATGAACTCTTTATTGAGCAGGGGCTCTACCATGGTCCGGTGTATCTAACAAACAGACAGAAACCCTCTCTCCTTAGAAACCTTGTGGTTCTTTATCACGATGAGGGTATAGGACAAAGTCCTGTGTTGTCTTACGTGGTGTGCACGGCCTTTGAAGCTGATATCCTTGCACCTGGTGCAACTACTAAAGAGTCTGATGTGCAGTTTTAAACTTCACAATTTTGGGGTCAAAATACTTGGACAGAACCTGTAAAAAAAAGAAAACAAAAATAAAATCGGCTTGGTTTTTGCATGAGGACTTTCTGTAGCAGCTCTTGGGAGCTTGTTGCAGGCTGAACGAGCAGTTACTGTCAGTGTCCATCAGGATTTTCAAAGAGGTGCCTCTGTTTCTTCCAGAAATCAGCAGTGAAATTCCAGACTTCAGGGAAGTGTGATCCCATTTATTCTTCTTTTCCCTCTTTCTTTGACTGCTAACGCTTCATGCTTCTGAGGGGTTGAATTATATATTTTCTAAGCAATCAGAGTACCTCTTCTTCATGCTGTACACTTGGCTTGGAACAGATTTCTACCTTTTTCTTCCACCTTCTTTTTTTTTTAAGGACACGCTCAGCATTATGTCATTTGGGCTGCATGCCAATAACAACAAACACATAGGGAGTAAACGACATTATTCTGTGTGACAGCAAGAATAGGAGTGTTGCTGTAAAGCATAGTGCTAAGGAAAACTTTAGGCTCTGTGGTGGGATAATTGAATGAACCCTGAACATAATCCTATTAAGAAATTGTTTATGAAAACCTGAACCGAAATTGCGAACAGGGTGCTCTGTATGACATATCTTGTCCCATCCAGATGAAGGACCAGCCAAATCCTACAGCTAATTTATAGAAAAGCAATTGCAAAGCCCTACAGAAGATAACTGCATATTCTATTTGCAGTTTAAATTAAAGATGGGGACCTAGTCATGCAGACAGGCATAAGCAAATTCTTGGAGTTGATATAAACTATTCTGTTGAATTATTTTATCCAGAAGATTATATAGATTATTTATTTATGGCTTTTTACACTGCTTTGGCTCTACTACAATAACAAAGACTTGACTGTTTAATTTTAATTTAAGTATCTATATTTCATTTGTTAAGCAAACATAGCATAGCTTCTGCTTTGTAGCCCTGTGTGGTTTTATATTTCTATATACACACACGGAGCTGAAGAAGCCAAACTTACCTTTGGCATCCATGAGTGAGGGAACTTCAGTATTTTATTTGCTAAATGTGGGCCTGAGATCCATTTAATTTCTTTCTCTTTTTTCCATAGACCACTTGCAAGTGGTGATTGTCCTAACTCCTTCTCCCCAGAAATACATTCTTGAACACTCAATCCAGCTGAACTTTTGGACATCGCAAGATGGGGGAGGTAAGCGGTCTGTGTGAGCATAATTTCCATGCTAACGGTTTAGGAGGTGAGAAGTGGTAGGAAAAAGACCCAAATGAGGCTTAAAGAGCATGTGTAATTGAACATCATTTTCCCTTTATTTTTTTCCCTGTGGTGTGCAGATTTCATATGTAATGCCATTTGTCCCCTGTTATGTCTTGGAGTTTCTAAAGCTTTTATTGCTACTTCCTCAGGTAGGGTCCAGGCAGAGTACAGATGTCTGTTTTTGGTTGTTCTGCCACACCTGGACAATGGGCCAGGTCTTGGCACGGTTAGTTTGTTCAGCGACAAAAGCAGAAAATTGAGTTTCAGGTTCATCCAAACACTTGTGTATTGCCGAAGTCACACAAAATCCTGTTCGCAGTTTTGATTCAGGCTTCTGTAATAATTTTCTTAATAAGATTGTCTTTGGGTTTCATTCAATTATGCAGCCAGGGAGAAGTCACGGGGACTCTGAGCATGGAGGACAAGGTCTGCTTTGGAGCCTTCACAGACATAACCTGCTGCTTCTTCATTCCTGCAGGGAAGCTGAACTTGCACTGAAATATCTGGGAATTATGCACAGAAGCAGGAGACAGAATGGCTTTTCTCAATAAATCTTTTTATCATTTCCAGTTTGCCTGCTTGAAGCGGTGAAGAGAGGGAAGGCCTGTGGTAGTACTTTCAGGGGACTTGTATAAGAGCCAGAGATGTGTTGCCTTAATGTTACAAATCCTAAAAATTTACAGGGAAAATAGGAATGCAGGCTTTGACTGACCCGTTCCCTCTGTCTTGAGGGGCGTTATTGCCCCTCACAGCAGAGGAGCCTTGTTACGCTAATCAGAACCACCGACAGGCAAGCACTTCCTCTCTCCAATCAAGACAAAAAAGCAAGAGGCGTCTTTTTTAGCATCCTGGCAGTTGTACTGCCAGCTTCCTAGGTGAAACCAAAATAAACTATTGGGGCCAATTCTTTCAGAGAATCACCACTTTGCTACAACAGCCTCAACCTCGGAATTTAAGCAATGCTTAGAATGATGCAGCAGAAGCAACACATTGGTCATCTCTCGCTTTCTGTAGCACCCTTGTTGTATATACTTGCACTACGGAGTCCAACTGAGTCTTTGCTGTTCTAAGTATCATGGAAATAGGTAGATAGATAGTTAGATAGATAGGTAAATAGACAGATAGATAGATAGATAAAAAACTCTCTGCTCCATACCGATTATATCAAAGGATGGGCTGCATTGAAATGGAATTATTTTCATTTATAGAATGCAAGAGAGAGAGAAGAAGACAGCAAGCATGGTCATGCAGAAATCTTAAATAATCCAGCTGAAACATAGATGCTACAGTAAAAATGTTCAAACTTCTACCTTTAAAAACTCTCTTTTATTTAAGTTTTGGGCAAGAACTTTCAGAGAAAGTTTTAGAAAGAAAAGCTTAGAATGGCATTTTAGAACGGCTCGTAATAAAAAAATAATTTACATGTAACTTTGCTGTTAAAGTGCTTTTATTACTGGATTTCTGTTTTTTTTATTACTGGGCAGTAACAGATTCTTGAGATTTCTGTAAAATTGGGTCAGTCTCATCAGACTTCAACAAACACTTTTGTTGTTTGGACAGAGAAATTCAGCATTAGCTAAACTCTTCAGAACATGGGTGGTTGTTTTCCAGTAGGATGTGCACTCTAATAGTGATAGTGGAAATGGTATCAAAAATGCACCCAATCTTTGCATGGTAATCAAACCTCTGAAGTGCCGACGTTTGTACCTCAGCCACAGGTGAGTGTGTTAGGTAAAATGAAAACAGCCTCAGGGTTTATAACAAGGTAAAACATCAACCAGAAAATGTTAATGATTAAAAATGAAAAAAACGTTCGCTCTTTAATTCTTCTCTGACATTAAGAACGCTAAAAATCTCCAGAGAGTCTGCTTCTGTTGAGGTTTTAGGCCCCTTAAGCAGACTGGTCTTTATTCCAGATGAGGATACAGATTCCTCAAACTGACCAAACTTTTCAGGGATTAGCTAGACTTAAAAAACTTCTGACCTGCTTGAGGATTGCTCATGAGCGAGTTCCCTCCCTTTGACGTTGGCAGGGAGTAATGCCAGAGAGGAAACGGACTGGTGGTTAGTTGTCTAAAGATGGAGAGGTCCTGGGGAGAAGGATGACCCACCTGCGTGAATCAGAAGAGCCAGAAAGAAGCCTGCGGGGCCTCTGCAGACCTGTGCCCTAGGGTGCTTTACATTTAATTGCTGTTCCTCATACCTACCTGTCTAAGAAAGTACCGGAAAGTGTCACTCACCAGTGACAAAAACCCTTGACTTTTAACATTCCAAGCCTTATGAACATTATTAGAGCACCTTAAACAACCTAAAGCATTCCTTGACTAAGGATAAAGTTTGCTCTATAATTTCGATATGAAAATAATAATTGCACTGAAGTGCAAAGTTGTTCTAAGCAAAAGTGGTGGCTATTTGAACACATAGCGTATGTGAACATTGTCCCCACTCAGCTTCTTGAGCTCCTTGCAAGTCCCAGTATCTTCAAAATTTGTGTGTACAGACACTGTCACCTATGTGAGAGCTGCACTTGTAGCCACTCTGTTGCAGCGTACCAGTCTTTGGAACAAGGGGTGCTGAAAACAATAGTCAAAGCTCGTGCCAGAAATAGTTTTGATAGAAAGTGATTTTTTGAAGTGTTAAGCTGGCTTTGAAGCCTGTGGATTGATTTTTTTTTTTTTTTAAGAGCCTTCTGCTAGAAATAGCACTTGAGGAAAAAAATACCTTCACTAAGCCACTCTCCCCTTAGAGCTGCAAGTGAGTTCAGTTCTTTGACTGAATATATGCTACTTTTAATCACACTTTTTTGGTAAACCAGCCTGGAAGTGGAGGGGGAAAGGAGGGGGGATCATTGTTTGCTTCTGAGCCCTAGTGTCTGCTAGAAATTATTAATGTTTGTTTCACAACGGGGTGTGAATTACTTGGTTGCAGTCAACCATTGTTTGGAAATATATTTTGGAATGTTTCCTTTATGAAAGGTTTTTATTTGCTTAGGATTCATGATTCTGTATTTCTTTCAGCTGTGCACATGTTCTGTTGCTACAGTATTGCTCACTTTCATAGTAATGGGTTCAACTAATAACCAGACATTTGTTTCAAACTACATCTTGACGCATGGTGAAAATCTAACTCCTGAAAGCTGCATTAAACCAGGATCTCATACGCTGTGCATTCTGCTAACAGTGGTCCTGGGATTTAACTTTTAATAGAAATCTTCCATTCTTTCCTGGAAATAATTAAATAAAAGGTGGCCCTAAATTTTTGCAAGTGTGGTGAACATATTTTCAAATGTGATGATTGGGACAGAACTGTTTAGAATCTTTTTAATATGTTGGAAGACAGCAGTTGTTTTTTCCATTTTGTCTGACCATACGTGAATAGCTACATAAAATGGATCTGAGTTCATTAGTGCTGGATGATCTGGGAGACTAAGGCTTGCTTTTGGCAGTGGAGGGGAAAGCGGGGTTTTCTTTTAATAGTGTTGATTAGAACTGGATCGCTTCCAGATGGATCAGTTTAATCCAAATATTACCACCCTCAATTTGTCAGAGGAAGGAATGTGCCTGTGGGAAGGACATAGCCGTGGTTGGACTGGTACAAGCATTAGAGTTGGAGTGCCTTTCTCACACAGTGCCAAGCTTTGAAGGACCAAGCTGAACACCAAAATTCAAACCCAGGCTTCTGGTTCAATGTTACAGTGCTGGGCACCCAGAATCTACTGCTAATGGGACTGTGTTTGTGGCTTGGTAAGCATTTTTGAAGACAAATTTTGGCTTTGAGACTTAAAGACTTTGGGCATTCTGGAAAGCTAGCATCATGGATTAAACTTTGCTAGCCATGTAAATCTTTTTTATCAAAATTTTGATGTTTCAGCTCCCTACCAATCTCTTGCTGCTGGCTTGCAGGAATTACCTTACCTTATTTCCTTCTGGATCTAATTTATTTACTTATATGCAAGCGAGCAGGTCACCTCAGCAGAAAGATCTGGGAGGTGGTGATGTGTGGCCTTTGTGTCGCAGCTGCCATCTTTGTGTTCATTACGTGGAGACATACAGATATGGATTGGAAAAGGCCTCCTGGATCACCTAGTCCAGCCCACTGCTAACCTAGACAGCCATATCGTCTACATATGAGGAATTTGTCTTTACGGACTTGAGTTCTAGTCCCACCTCTCTTTTCGAAAGGCTGCTCCATAGCTTTGCTTTGTAGATGATTAGAGGCCTTTGTGTGAACATCCTCAGTCAGAATTGCCCTTGCAATTGGTTTGCAGCCTCTGTAGCTTCTCACACTTAGCAGAAGAGGCTATTTTTCTGATCTGAAAGCTCTTTGTACCCTTTAGCTTCAGTATAAATGCTGCTGCAGACAAGTGCAGTTGCAAAATGGCATCTGGATTTTCTTCCTTCTTTCACCATTTTTCAGCCTGCTGCTTTCTATGTTCTTCCCATAAAAAATAAAAAGAAATTAGGGCTGAGGTATGTCAGGAAGCTATCCCTGTAGAAGAGTTAGGTTTTTTTCCTTGATGTTTCTTATTTGCAAATTATTTATCTAAAATTTATTTTTCATTTTACTTTTCCTTGGGTTTATCTGCTGTGTTTGGTTTGGATTTTGAAGGTAATTGTAGACCTTTGTGCCTGCAGTCTTGGTAGAGGTTATAGTAGACCACTAGAGTGCTGCGGTAGGAGACCACAGTACTCCATCCCTTGCTTATATCCTGCTTTGCAAACTGGAAGTCTTGCTCTCCTTCCTTACACCTCTCCACACTCCCAGGCAGAGCAGATGAATCAGGGAATAAGTGGGATTGTTGCATTCCTTGGAATGGTCTGTTATTTTAACTACGCTGAGTGGTTCCTTTAGCAAATACTGTCTTGGTTTTGCTGCAAGTCATTCTGTTAATCGTATCATATGAAATTCAGTGTAGAAGACAAACCTAGGCAGTCCTGAAATCCTATACCTTCCCCAGGCACTTGGCTCGCCTGTCAGGGCTCGTGTGTGTTCTGCAGTACCGTGGCTCGCTTTCCGTTTGGCTGCCTGCTCAAGTTGGTTGGCCTGAGGAGCTTGTTTCCTCTCCAAAGGAATCCACCTTTATATTATTTTGCGTCTTCTGTACGAGATTTTATTTTCTCACTTTGCTTCATATTCTGACTTCTGATGCATGTGGGGTGTCCAGAGGTCAAACAGAAGAGTGCCGTGTGTCCCTTTTCCTGCCTCCTGTGATGATAACCTTTAAGAAAGAGAATTTTAATTGGTGCTACTGTGACAGTGCGGGACCAATGGCTTCTTATTAGGGATGAGAATGGATTCAGAGTTGCACTTCCAATTTCTGTTTAAGGGAAACCCTTCAAAAACTTCTATTTTGTAGGAAAAAGCCCTTCTCAGTGATACTTTGTTTTCTGATCCTGGCACTTTTTGCACTGCATATAATTTGGGACTGTTTACATATACAGAAGATTGCCAGGTCTCAGTTAAAAATGATATTTTAGAAGCATGGAGAGAACTGGCAGGCATCAGATACTACAAATCTTACATGTACAGCATTTCTCAGTTTTCTTCAGTGGAGAACGAGCCAAACATTGCTTTGCTGCCTGGTGATACTGCAGTTTTATACCAATAACCACTGTGAAATAAATACAGTTACGCTTATGCCTGTGGGTTTTACTGAGCATATATTTGATAGGTTGTTTTCTAAAAGACCTGATTCTGTTACTTTTGAAGTCAGCTGGGATTTCACAAACACATCTTTTGTGCCCAAATATACAGCATGCTTAGCTAGTCAGTCAATGAGTCACTCTCTTCTCAACTAAGGTGCAGATTTGATTACATTTTTTTTTCCCCAGTTGGACATTATCTATTCCAGTTTTCTCTGATACTATAACATAAATTGATTTTTTTTCTTCTGAGTTCTTCTGGACGTGGTTTAAAATGAAATTGGAAGTCGACGCTATCAATGGTAAAAAAAGCAGAGCTAATCAACAGCGCATACCCAGCTACTCAGCTGCTTTCTTGCCAGATTTTGGGAAGCCTCAGGGTGAATAAGATTGGAGCTCAACTTCTTCTCTCCCCACCCCCCCTATTTATCACCATTTAGCAAAGTAATTCCTACCAGTCACCTAGAGCAGTGGGCGAAGGAACCATCAGCTAATGATGGTCCCGTGATTTTCCTGTGTCAGTACAGATGACAGTGTTCCTAAGGCCGAATTAATTGGGATCAAATTAATTGGGATAATTTCCTGCCAGTGTCCCTGGGGGAAAATGGAGCTGGATATGCTCTGAAATGATTCCTTTCCCAGCCCCCCTCCCCACAGGCAATGGTTGGGAAGAAAGGGTGCAGATTTGATGGGCATTGGAGCTATTTCCCATTAGGGGGCATAGTTAAACAGCAAGATTTTGGAATGAAGTGTGTGTTATTTGGACTGCTCAAAGTTATTAAACAGGGGAGAGGAACAGCCAGTTTTGACTCCCCCATTTTTTATATGATGGGATCAGTTTTCAGAAAGGAGAATGGATATTAGTGCCCTACACTGTAATCACTGGATATAAGCACCAGCAGGTTCCCCAAAACTGCAGTCTCTCTGGAGGCTCAGAAGTACAGGTGAGAAGGGAAGGCCCATCTCAATGACCAGCAGCACCATTTCTTAGTTTTCATAGTCTCACTTTCATAGACAAAATTTAGGTATATTCAGTTCATAAATTAGGACACCTACATTTAGATGTCTACATGTAGGTGTCCCCATGTGGGCAAAGTGTGCTCAATAGAGAGAGCTGTTCAGGACATCAGTCACAGCTTCACACTTTTAGCTGAGGTGATTTGAGCATGGTGGGACCTGAAGCACCTAGCTCACATGGAGACACCTACATATGGCTATATGCAGGTGACTTTAGCTGAATCCTGACTTCTATGTCTATTGTCTGCTTCACTGGGTTTTTATCACTTAGGGCAGCAATACTTATGTTCTCCCATCAGAAGTCAAAGAGGACCTCAACAACACAACAGGGGCTGGCACCAAATCCTTTCAGCAGCTCATTCAAAGGTAGTGGTACCACCCACCTCCCACTTGCCATCCTGGCAAAGGCAGATGGACTTTTCATGTTCTTCAAAGAACCTGGGCTAGTGGTGCAAACTGGTGGTGGGAGAAGAGCAAAGGCATCAGCTGCTGCCAAAGCCAAAGCTTAGCACAATGAAAGCAGAAGGGTAGCTGATGCTGTCTCTCCAAGGAGTCCGACATCTACCCACCTTTATGAAGATAAGCTGCTTCCCGTGTTTCTAATTATTCAGAAGGAAGTGCCTTTAATAGTATTCTTTCTCCCGCAAGACTTCATATTGAAAAAATCTTGTTATCTGTACAGCTGATGTCAATGAACATGCAAGTTTTGGCTCAGGGCTGGTGTCGGCCAAGTGAGATGAACTGAGTCAATATCCGTACCAGTGAAATGAATCCAGTAACATTTAGATGAGATGTTTTCCCCCTCACTCCCCTTTGCATTCAGGCCATGTTTCACCAGTGTACTGTACTTGGCACCTGAATAAACACTTGCAAATATTTATAATTCCCCACCTTCTCATAGGGGGCTTTTTGAGATCTTTCCCACAACGCTCCCATATAAAACAGTTGAATCCCTCTTCTTTCTTAATATAAACACGGAGGTAATGTGCCCCTTGTCACAGCAGACATCTGTTATATGTATAGTAGTTATTCTGTAGCTTACAGATTAATCATTGTGCTCCATCTCATTTTACACTGCAATCTGAAAATTACAATGATTCCTTGAAGAGACAGAAAACAGGTTTGTTCTTTGTATTATTAATAAACTCTAAATCACTCCCATATTCATAATTGGTTTTATGTAATTTGTTCCATTCTCCAGATGACAAATATTGGCTGCTAATGACACTTTACTAAGATGGGCTTTGTTAATGGCCATGAATGAGGCTTGAATTGAACATTAATTAACTATTTCTGTAAAGGGCTCATCACAGCAAAACCTTCTGCACTTGTGTAAATTTATATTTAACGTCCCATGACAAATGCACGCCTTTCAACAATTGGTTTGCAGCTCTTGACAAATGTTTCTATTTCATTCTATAAGTTATAAGTTCTGTCACTGCATCAAAAATTAGATTTGCATTGTGACAAATTACTCCTGAATTGCATTTCCAGTCTTTTGGGAATCAGCATGCTTTTTCTAAAATGAGGGTCTTCCTCCCATTTTTCCTGAATGTATATTTTATATAACAAGAGAACTAAAAATGTCCATGAGGGCACTGCAATAATTCATATGTAGGGGAGTGATGCAGTACAGGAATTTGTTCCAAACCAGTGTCTCTCTCTCTGTGCTTTTTTTTTGGATTAGGCTTAAAGTTTCCATCACTGGAAAATAATCAGTTACACTTGGGATCTGTTCTTACATTGCCACCCTCCAAAGCCCTTTTGGATGAAGGAGAGCTTGGGGGAATGCAGGGTCAGCCCTTGTGTGACCATCTTCATCAGCGATTTTATTCTTTAGGGTGGAAATTGGGTGTTCCCAATATTGTCCTAAACAGATTCATTGTAGGTCTGCAGTATCTCATAATGGTGCATACTGGAGAAGCCAATGGCATTACCGTGATGATAAACCAGCAGAATGAAGAGTTAATCTAGTCCCTTGGTCTTTGTCCTCCCTCCAGCAGTGCTGATAGCAAACATTGCAAAGGATGGTGGTCTTCTTAGGAGACTCAGGTGTAAACAGCAGCGATCCACACTGTTTATAAACATTCTCTCTCGGTGCTCTGAAAAGTGAGCTGGCTCCAGCAATTGCTTGGATCATGCTACAAAGACTGCTTCTCTGTGGCTGAGGGTATTGAACATTCTTCTACTATTTGTTAGGATTTTAGTTTCCATATACACAAGCAAGTGGTTCCTTCTGCAAATATTTGAAAGCTAAGCTGAAAGATGTGGTGAGCACTCCACCCAGTTGCTGGTATGCAGCTAAACGATATTTTAGGCTATTTTGGTGCTGAATAAATGCTAGGAGGACAATGCAACCATCTAGCAGGAGTGTGACAGGACTGAAAATAAAATCACAGCTACCCATGAAATCAAATACTATGGGTGAGTTCTTTGTTTGCTTTTCACAGCATAGCTTTTTAAAGTCTTGACTTCATAACTAAGAAGCTTAGTCTGGAAGGAAGAGTTCAAATGTGATTTCCAGGAGATACCACTAGAGTATTCCTTTAAATATATATATGTATATTTATTAATTTTTTTTCTGTAGGCTTTTGTCTGGCAATTAATTTTCCTTTGCATTTGGTTTGCATTACAGCATGTGCTCAGGCAATTGTTCTTGGAGAAGACTTGTGCAAATATATATCAATTTAGTCTATTTGTGCTAATAGAAATGATTCTTTGTGATTTTCTTGGCCCTGCTGAGGTCATACCATGTACATCTACTTTACTTTCTTCTTTCCAGTATTGTCCATGGTTTATCTTCATTAGTCTCAGATTTTATAATTCTTTGTCCTTCATATGGCTTGAATTTTGTGCAGAGCCTGGGACTACATTGGGAACTAGCCTGGAATTTAGGAGAAGCAGTGTTGCTTTTCTTCTCTATGATTTTGAGCCTTTGTGACTCTGGGCCAAGTCCTTCCGTGTCTCTGACTCTTCCTGCATTTTTGTCTTGTTGGAATCTGAGTGAGCTCTTCAGGGACTCTGGCTTTGTGCCCACATGGTGACTTCAGAAATCTATCTGTGAGTGTCTACGTGCCACCAGGGCTCCCAAAAGTTGTATGTCTTCGGAGAAAAGTTTTCATCAGAAATATGAAGATATATTTTTAGTGCTTTTTCATGACCTGCTAAGTCCATCTACAGGCTTGTTGTACAGCCACAGATGTTTTTGCAGCTAGAGAGAGGGAAAGATGCACCTTTCTTCCTGGAATGGGGTCCCACATAGGCTTCACTTCTTCAGGGGCATTTGTATGCTCCCTTCCCTTCAGGGCTGTCTCATTTTTTGTCTGTGCTGTGTGTTTGTTTGATAATCTGAATCTTGCTGTGTACATGTAGAGACTCTGACCCCTTCTTATGGATGGAGGAAACCACAGCCAGCATATTCTGCTTTGGGGGCTGCAGAGTGCCAGGTTTGGATCAGTCGGCACTGTCTTCGGTAGCTGGATCAGCTGGATCTTTAACTACAAGCTCATGCTGCCCACTTCTTGAAACAACTCAGCAATTGGTAGTTAATCCTGCAGATTACACCCCCATTATCATTGGACTGTTTAACCCAACACCCTTAACCTTATATGTTAGGCTGGCTGCAGCTAGTGACTGGTCCCTCTGCTGAGCTCAGCTCTGGGGGATGAGGTTGGTTGCTGCAGTTCATGCTCTGAAATTATGCATCTGTTCATTAGGTAAAGTTTTTGGGTGCTGTCGCTTGGGTGTCTGGCAGCTGAGAAAGCTGCCTCGAATGTGCAGTGGTTTGTAAACATAGGCTGGCAGATGCGTTCAGTTAAAATCTAATTTCAGGCTTGTGGCTTAGCCTTGAAAGGCTTTCTTCCATCCAGCAGCACCACTGAGCTCTCATCCAGACTGAAGCTGAGCCAGCTGTCTGTCTTCCAGGTACTTATCTTCTGAAGTGCTGAAACATCTTATGGGTTTCACTGCCTTCTGTGTCATGGGAACCCCAGTAAAAGCAAATGCCTGGAGGAGAGCTTGCCACTCTAGCATTTCCAGGCACGGCAATGAGACAAGTTCATGGAAGAAAACTCCACCCAGGCCTATTAAACACTAAGATGCTGATGCAACCGTTGGCTCAGGAAGTCCTAGATTGTGCAGTGCCAGGAACTGGTAGAATATACAAGGGAAATACTTCTGTCTGCTTGCCCTTGTCTCTTACTCTGTTCCAAAATATTCACTACTTTGAAATCAGCTTCTGAATTAAATGGATCTTCGGTGTGGTCCTGTAGTGCTGGACATCTCTTCTTAACTTCATAGAGTGTTTCCCATCTATTTGAAAGCATTGTGTGGTCTCCACAGAAAGTTGGCAAGGAACCCAGATCACAAGCTCGACAAAATGTATGCATTGCATGACATTTAATATGAGTGTTTTAGTAATCTCTGGTGGACCAAAGGAGTAATTCGGACTGGGTGGAGGCAGGGCTGACCAAGGAGAGTAGGAGAGAGACTTTAAACACATAAACTGACCAGTCCCATCAGTCTTCATACTCAGACCACGTGTTACTGGATGGCTATGGGCAAACTGGGGCTGGAGAAATCCTGCTGAAAATCTGACTCCAGAATATAGGAGGCAGCTGGGGAGGTAGGGGGATATCTCTCTGAATTCAAGGTCCCAGGACCTACAGCAAGGAGAGGCAAGATAGGAGTTATTTCAGAGTGGAGCTGAAACAGCCAGGCGGGAGCTTCCTTAAGTATGGCTGAAGATTTTCTTTGAGTTATGATTTACTGATTTATCTTTTCTTTCTGTGCTTGTATTTAAACCTTTCTTTAAATGTTGTGAGGTAGACAGTCCTTCTAAAAATGCCTACACATTTGTCATTAAACCTGGGCTGAAGTGAGTGAAGGTGATGTTGGTAAGCTTAGGGTATACTGTTCCTATGGAGGTGGTAGATCAGAGTAAAGGAGCTTAGAATCATAGAATCACTTTGGTTGGAAAAGACCTTTAAGATCATCAAGTCCAACCGTTAACCTAACCCTGCCATCCCACCACTCAACCATGGCCCTAAGCACCTCATCTATCCTTCTTTTAAATACCTCCAGGGATGAGGACTCCACCATCTCCCTGGGCAGCCCATTCCAGAGCCTGACAACCCTTTCAGAGAAGAAATTTTTCCTAATATCCAAACTAAAGCTGCCCTGGCGCAACTTCAAACCATTCCCCCTCGTCCTATCATCTGTTACCAGGGAGAAGAGGCCGACCCCCACCTCCCTACAGCCTCCTTTCAGGTAGTTGTAGAGGGCGATCAGGCCTCCCCTCAGCCTCCTCTTCTCCAGACTAAACAACCCCAGTTCCCTCAGCCGCTCCTCATATGTCTTGTGTTCTAGACGCCTCACCAGCTTGGTTACTCTCCTCTGGACATGTTCCAGCAATGCAACATCTTTCTTGTAGTGAGGGGCCCAAAAATGAACACAGGATTCAAGGCATGGCCTCACCAGCACCGAGTACAGGGGCATGATCACTTCCCTACTCCTGCTGGTCACACTATTCCTGATACAAGCCAGGATGCCATTGGCCTTCTTGGCCACCTGGGCATACTGCTGGCTCATATTCAGCCGGCTGTCAACCAGTACCCCCAGGTCTTTTTCCACCAGGCAGCTTTCCA
>NW_009260775.1:1510996-1540884 GCF_000687185.1 Egretta garzetta
ATTTACTGAGGGCACACTCAATCCCCTCATCCAGGTCATTGATAAAAATATTAAACAAGACTGGCCCTAGAACTGAGCCCTGGGGGACACCGCTTGTGACCGGCTGCCACCTGGATTTAGCTCCATTCACCACGACTCTCTGGGCTTGGCCATCCAGCCAGTTTTTAACCCAGCGAAGAGTACATCCATCTAGGCCATGAACTGCCAGCTTCTCCAGGAGAATGCTATGGGACACTGTATTGAAGGTTTTGCTGAAGTCCAGGTAAACAACATCCACAGCCTTTCCCTCATCTACCAGGCGGGTCACCTGGTCATAGAAGGAAATCGGGTTGTTTAGGCAAGACCTGCCTTTCATGAACCCATGCTGACTGGGCCTGATCCTCTGGTTGTCCTCCATGTGCCTGGTGAGCACACTCAAGATGAACCTCTCCATAATCTTCCCCGGTACTTAGGTCAGGCTGAGCTTACAGGTAATGTAAAGGGTTTGCTAAAGGAACTAATCGATCACAGTCTGCTTCCACTAAATCAGCAAAATATGTTCTTAGTTCTGACAGATGCTCTTCTTTCCTTCAAGAACCATCCCAAAGTAAGAGTCTTGTACTGAAGGGAAGAGGTGCCATTGGCATCTTGCATCTGACAGTACTTCTTATATATTCTGGATCATGCCATGCCCTAAGATACAGCACAAGTAACAAATATGAGAGAAATCACTTTTCTTACTGGCCCATCCCTGTGTGTAATAGGGGACAGAATGATATCCTTAACCAAAGGCAAGCTGGAAAGAGAAATATGCTAAAATAAGGTGAGCTGGTCAGGGAAGAAGGCAACAATGGCAACGGAATTATTTTAGCTCATTATAGAGGAAATGCAAAACTAACATAAGATTTCATCCCACTCTTCAACTCTGAGGCAGAATTCAGTCCTGCTTCATTTCTGTCACCTGAGGATCTGTAGGCCACACTGATCAACCAATCAATTCATCATTGTCAGAATGGATCAAATTGATAGTTTATTAATAAAAATAACAGTTTGGCATTGTAGTCCCATTCATTATTGCTTGTTTGCTGTTCTTTTCTAAATTAAAAAAAAAACCCAACACATAGATATTAAGCTTGGCAAGAGTTTTGCCTTTTGAGTGTGTAGTATATACGCCATACTTCAGTGTGTACTTAGTTATAGCACTTAGTAATATATTGTGGTAATAACGGGAACATTTTCAAAAATAGCACCTCACATACTGGGCAGTCCAGTTGAGTGCATGGACATGAACGGTTGAGTAAGTTACCACAAAATGTGAATAGCAGTCACTGGCAGACTCGGCCTCTGAAATACTGAGCATTTTCCTTAAGTAGCTGATATTACGGAATGCTTGACAGTTCCACTGTATGATAGTTTTCATGAATTTCCTGCCTTTGAAATTCCAAATGGGCCACTTCAATCTCTATAGAGACATTAATTTTATATCTGCCTTTTTTTTTTTTAGAGCTGAATTTTTTAATTAACACTCAGTAAATAATCTTTACAAAGTGTTATAAACAATAGCCATGAAATCCAGTGGGTAACTGGTTTGAACCTCAGCTGTCCATTTCCTCTTTACATCACTGGGGGCAACCCCATCCGTGCTTTGTCGCGTATGACCTCTTTTGCCCATGCCCTCTTCTCTCACACACACCTCTCTCCCCTCATTCAGACCATTGCAATTCCAGATTAACACTCAGTAAATAATCTTTACAAAGTGTTATAAACAATAGCCATGAAATCCAGTGGGTAACTGGTTTGAACCTCAGCTGTCCATTTCCTCTTTACATCACTGGGGGCAACCCCATCCGTGCTTTGTCGCGTATGACCTCTTTTGCCCATGCCCTCTTCTCTCACACACACCTCTCTCCCCTCATTCAGACCATTGCAATTCCAGTCGAATAGCAGTCTATTAGGTCCCAGTTTTTCAAAGCATACAGTAATTTCCCATCAACATCAAAGCAAATTACTCTGATTTAGTTGCTCTTTAGAAAAGGAAGCATTCTTTTAGTTTCCCACTGGAACTCGTTCATCCTTGCTGCAGATACCATTCCCTCCTTACAACTTCTCTTCTTTTTTTTTTCCCTGAGAGTTGTGAATTTCAGTCAGGCGGTGTTATTTGTCATTTTAAAGGAATCTATTATGTCAGCGCAGCTCTCGCTCTTCTGCTCTTCTAATGTAATTTGAATAACTTAATTTGGCCACACACAAAATGGCTTTACAAATTAGCTTTGAAAAATTGGAAGGGCTATGACAGAGCAAACAAATAAATTTATCATGTTTTGTGGCATTAAAGTCTTGCTTTCATATCAAAACTTATAGCTTCCGGAATATTCATCTCAGAGCTTTAAATTAATCTCTGGTTTTGTACGCTTCAGTTGAACTTCTTCAGGGCAAATTTCTCCCTTCATGCATTGCTAGACACCAATTCATAGATAGACTTTCAAATGCCAGTAACTAATACAGGAAATGAATATTTGGCATTTTTTCATAGAAAGAAAGAAGTCAGAAAAATATTAACTGAAAACCTCCAGACTTGAGTTGAAAAGTGAGCTTTCTACAAATTTCTAAAATTTATTTCTGAGATTTCTAGATGACTTTTAAATTTAGAGAAGAAGAGGGTGAAAAAAATGAAGAGGAATTGTCAAACTTCTAGAAATCACTGAAAATTTAAAAAAATAATTCCCTTTATACAATTATGCATTTTCACCTGTTTTTTTCCCTCTTACTCAAAATTAGCTTATATTTATGCTTTCGAGGCCTCCTTAACTGTGTTTCCTGCCTGGGTTTGGAAAGAAGAAATTTAATGAGGCAAAATGGCTGATGATTTGATGTTAACCAGCAGCAGCAGCATTTGTTAATCCCAATTTCATAGGCATTTATGTCCAGCTGCGAAAGCTACCCAGCTTGACTTAAAAACTCATTGAAACTATCCTCCTGCATGGTCTGATGTTAATCTGGTAGATTACCAATGCAAAATGCAAGTTCCAAGTGGAGATTTAGATGTAAATTGGTTATTTCCAAAGGTTAGGTCACTAAGGTTTTCTAAGGAGCTAAGAGCAAGGCCTGGTGTGGGAATTTGGACTTGCTTTCACTACAGGTGAGGACCCACTGGACCTTTGGTCTTGGCTTGGGCCCATATCCGGCAAAGATGGGAATGAGAGACCATGAAGTTTAACTTTAATCAAGTTCTTGAAAAACATGTGAAAAAAATTAAGTCGTGTGTTTCTGGGTTTGCACTGGGGACATTCTAACAGATTTCTGTGTAGATTTGTCTTTAGTGTTTTGACTCAATTTCATCTTCCAGATCCTTTCAATAAAATCTAAGTGCAAGAGTATTCAGTGTGGTTTTGCTTATACTTTGTTTTAATAAATAACGATGAAAGCTGGGAGGGGACAGAGGGCAGAGGAGTTGGTTTGGTTTTTTTCTTCATACCTGATATTACAGGCTGAAGATACAAGCTATGAAGAGAGAATTTAAGCTCCCAGCATTTTTCTTTTTTTGCAGTGTGTATGACCAATTAATTCTTTTTAAAGGTAAATATAGTTTTGGCAGCTTCTTCTATTCAATTCATTGGCCAAATTTTCCACTATAAGTAGGATTTCTACTGCATTTAATTAATTAGAAAGACTATTAGTAAAGCATTTCTCAGCTTCATTATTTTGAAATAAAATTGCAAAGTAACAAGTTTTGGGGTAATTAGTAAAAAAAAATGAAGTTTTTAGCGAGGAATAATATAATGCATGGCGAAAACTGAAATGACAGTTCACCTAGGTTTATTTTTTTAACTAACTCATCAGAAGATACAGAGTTCTCTTGCATCCCCATGCCTGCGCAGCAGCCAGCCGTGGGGATTTTGCTGGCTATCCCCAGGCTCACAGAGACAAGCACGTAGCAGCTCAAGATGTGTGTGAGAAAGGACACATAGGAAGAAGGTACAAAGCCCTTTGCTGATAATGACCATTTTTTTCTAATTTACAACTAAATAGTCTTGTTTGGTTGGTATTAATCTTGACCATGAATAATCTTTATTGAAGTGTAGTGTGAAAAGCAAACAACACTGCAATTCTAAGGGTTTTTTTTTTTACTGTTACTGCTAGAAGAGTTAAAGTGCTTACAGAGGGCACCAGGAACTGTTGGGATTTCTTCATATAACTATTACATGATGTGGGATATGTCTTTTAATCTCTGCTCTACAAGGAAAGACTTGAAAAGCTAGTCTAGCGGGAATTAGAAAGGTGTAGAGCAAACCTTCCCTGTCACTGCCCTTCCTTCTGCCACTGTCGATCCCTCTCAGCTGGATGAGATCACGGCTTGCATACCAGCTTGCAGTCCAAGCTCAGAGAAGATGCCTGGGTTTAGATGATCCCAGTCATGTCTTTTCTCCCATGATCTTGGGGGCAGTCTTCTTGCCTAAGCGCAGAAGTGGTATTCTTCCTGATGATATGGAGCATCCACCCGTGGGGTTTTTTTTGCCTTTATGACTACTGTGCATCCATAGTTCTATGCTGGAATTTTGTAAAATGAAAGTAATAACCATTATGAATATCTGTTTCCTCAAAGAGACTCCCTGATGCTTAGATACCTGCTGAAAAGGACTTGAAGAACTGTGAGTCACGCATGGCTCTGCTTTCATTTTGCGGTGCTGGCTGGGGTTTGACAGCTCACCTTGGTACCCAGTGCCAAGTGGCAGGGAGTTGAGACTGTGGGTGTTTATTAGGGTACACTGATGCTGGAAACCATTCCCTGAGGCACCGTACTGTGGCCGTGTGAGATGGGCTGCCTTTCCACCCACAGTAGGAACAGAGAAATTATCTGGAGGGCAAGGACTTGGACAGAGTGGTTTATATGACCGGAGCCACTGTGATAATCTGGTATGAGCTTCCAGATAATTTAATAAGAATTGGCAAGAGCAGGATGTCAGTTCCTTGGTGGTTTTTTGATGAGGGGAGAGAGTGGTGAGATGTTAATTAAGAGGGAATTAGCTCTTGTTAGCTCTGGATAGACACGTTCAATGATGTGCTTTTCTTTCTTTGTTCTAGACAAAAGCATTCTACTACTGACCTTTAATCTGATAAATATTTGAGCCCTGGAAAGCCAGAGGAGGAAAGCTGATGCCAGGGTATCCGTGGCAGTGGTGCAGGCAGTCTGTCTAGATCTGCTCCCTGCAAGACTCGGTCTTGCTGCCTGGCCCCTCGGCAGTGATGGTCACAGCTCAACACCACGGAGTGCTAAGGCACCCATATTAGTCTTCTATTTTGGCTCCCGGTAAAGCTGATAAGGTTTAAATAGGAAGTCACGGTAGAAGTGTCTGGGTTACATTAGGGTTGACTTTTTAAAATAGATGTCCACAGCTGAAACACAGCGCTAACCTCTCTCAAATCTCTCTTTGGGGCCCAATCATACCCATGACATGTATTCTTCCTTCAGTCAGGGACCAAATATATACGGGGGGGTGCCTGAGTGATGAGAGCTTGAACTGCAGAAAGTGAGGGCAGGTGAAGGTCATGGAGAGTTTGACGGAGAAGAGCAGATTCAAAACTCTTTATTCAGGGTCTCGCTGTGGGAGCAGCGCTGTGCCACCCTACTGCAGGCACTGCCAGGGAGAGCCGCTCAAAGGAGTCACTTTTCTTCAGGCATTGCTAAAAATGATAAGGAAAACCAGCAAACATCTGGAAGAGCAGCAACCTGAGAATTTTCTTCATTTTAATAAAATTATCTCTTATCTGTGTACGCATTTCTAGTGAGACTGCTGTTCCTCTGTGGAGCAGTCTGCTAAATGAAGAGTTGCATACCCGCTTGTTTACGCAGCGCTCACACACTGGAAAGCACGGTGGAAGTGCTAAAAGCTTTTCTTTTTAACTGCTAAGCCAATTTAAGCTAGTAAAACTCTTCAATATATTTTTTGTTTGGTAAGAATGTGGTCATATAAAATTATCAAAATTGCAATAATTAGCAAATTGCAGAGAAAGGTCTTTAGGAATTATAACTCTTAAGTGTAGGCAATAGAACTGTAATTTATAGGCTGACGCACCAGTCCAGCTATAAGCAACTCCAGCAGTTGCTTTGCTACTCATTAAAATAAGTGCACAGCTATCAGACTAATTATAGCATGCAGCTATGTAGCAAACTGAAGCCAGACAGTGAGACAGGATGCCTTCTGACTGAAGCAGATCCATAGCCCACCGCAGCCTGGAAATCCTTCTGCATTTTAGCCAGTTGTCTCTCTAGAGATGTTTGCAATGCTGTTTACTTTGTATGGCTTCCTTTTGCTCTCCCTCCCCTGCCTCAAGTTCCCCAAAAATATCATCATGTCTCGAACGGGGAGTTACCAAAGGTGCTTTGGATGCAGCAGCTGCTGCTTTCGTATTTTGCTTTTGGAGAATGCAAACCCATCCTGTTGACTCCCACTCTTTTATTATTAGAGCATGGATTTCAGCAGCTGCCTGACCATGTGAGGGCAAAAAAAGAAAGGATTACTTCTTTTTTCCCTCATGTCCTGTTACAAAAGGAAAGACTGGATCCTGTTTTAGAAATATTTGCTGCTATGTGAAAATTGTGATTAGGGCTGCGGTTGTGTGTTAAACTGTCTGAGGTGAACAGGTAGCTCAGGTGATTCTGATACCTTTCTGGAAATGTCAGTTTTTGTGAAAGGTAACCAGCTTCTGACCTTTCTTGGGGGTCTATGTATTTATTTGCCTGCCGACCCGCGTTCATGTTCCTGTAAACGGCTGTCAGGTGCTACTGCTCATTTTAATCATGCATGTGTACAAAATAGCCAACAGTTTTGTCTCAAGACCCTATCCTTAATAAGGCTTAACTAAACTTTTGGGAAAATTGCTGTATTTTATTGTCTTATGGCAGCCAGTGTGTGGCAGGCAGGCTTGGTGGGCCCTGCTCTGGAGAAAGAGGTGTCCTTCGCTGCAGCACCGGTGCCAGCGAGTCACTCCGCTCTTCTTCAGAGCAAGTGGTACATGTTCTCTGTTCAGGGGGATTTCTTCTGAGAAAAGAGGCAAGCTGGCTTTCGGCTTCCCTCTCTAATGAAGGGCTGCGAGCCGTTTCCAGCGTGTGCTCACATCTTGGCTCTTAGCCAAGTACCACACAACCATCCTCACTTCAAGATGCAAGCTAGGCTTGCTAAATTCTGGAGTCCTAACCTGAACTTCACTGCCTTCAGCTACTTCTTAATCATATCTTGATTTGTGTGTTTTCATAGAGAAGATATTTCAGAAGATAAAACAGATTTGGCAGCAAAAGAAAAAAAAGATGGGAGAAAAGCCCTAAGATGGTGCATCTGGAAAAAGCTTTCTAATCCATCTTGACACATCTGTTGCTTTAGAAGAAAAAAATCTCCTGGCTGCACTGGGGCCCTGCAGCTATGTGTGTTGGGGGCCTGGCTGTATAATTTGTGGAGTGCAATAATTCTATAATTATATTGCTAATTGTGTGCTACCACTTTTTTATAATAACAGAGTGAAGTGATTTATAACTTAACAGTTTTACAGGAGCTTAGACAGACTGTTACCTGAAAATGAGCACTTGCAATGTAGCTCCTAATAACCGCTATTGTTAAGGACATGCTATCAAGCTGCCTGAATGCCTTGCTAGAAGGTGTAGCCTTCCAGAAGTATTTCAGACTGAAAATCTCAGCCGTGCAGTGCCTTTCCAGTCTTGCCTGTAGGTATATAAAAATAACAGGAGGGAGGATGGGAGAAGGGTTAAGAGTAAGAGGAAACTAAGTCTAGGCAACACACACAAAGAGCTCCAAAAGAATGCAAATAGTAGGAAGAATTTGAATTTCAAAATGGAAGATGTATTTGTAGTGAAAAGTAGAGGAACTGGATTTGGGGGGAGGCCGAAGTACTCTCCCGTTCAGTAATGAGGAAGTCACTGCGTTTTACAGAAATAAAGGGGTAAAAAAAGAATAATTAAAAAAAAAAAAGTTGTTCATGCTTAATTATATGGAAATTCGATGTGTAAAAGAAGCATTGATTGGCCTTCTTTTTTTCTTCCCCCCAAAATAGAATATTCTACTATCTGAGCTGGTGTGTTAAGTGCATAACAATAACTACCTGTTGGGACTTTTGACCACATACTACTTGGCCTGGGAGTATTTTAACTAGTGAAATGCAAGTTGTAGTATGAAAAGAGCAATTCTTCTTTCATCTCTAGGTATTAAAAGATGAAACACACCCTATATTCTTCCCTTATTCCTCCAAGTGTAGTTATATTGTGGTGATTTATTCAGGAATTCAGCTTTTGGAGCTGACGATTTACTACCTTTGGCTTAGATTTTTACTGCTTGCAAAGCTGAGTGTATAGGCTTATCATTTCAGAAATAACATGACTGAGATTACAAGATCATTATGAAAGTTTCTTCTTTAAGAATCGTACAAGATTCATAAACTATTTTATTTCAAGGGATTCTTTTTCCTCGTTTCTCCCTGGAGAAATTCTCAAGCCAGTTGGTCTGATATGATATAAAATATAAACTTTGTACTCAAAGTTGCTTGACACAAAGATCAGTAGATTAAACAGCATATACTTTTGGGGGGGAAACATTTGAATTTGGAAACCATATTAAAGTGAATATATTTCAAAAATTAAATCACAGTATGCATGTGATTACACGTGTAATTTAAGTGTTCTGCAAAATATGATACCAGACACATTATCTAACTCAATCTGTATGAGTCGTTTTGGCATGTTCAGAATTTGGCTAATAGACTGAAGTCAATAGATAAGAATAACTTGTTCAGCATGTCCAGACAAAGTAGTTATAAAAGAAAGAAAGAGAAGAAAAATTAGAGCAGTGGAAATATTTTAAGTAAAGGGACAGGAACCTGGAATATGAGAAGTGAAATAGAATACGTGAATATAAGCGACAGTTCAGTATTCATTCTTTTTATTGTTCCAATTAAAACAGTTCAGGTCTGATTCTGCTTCCCTCAAAATCTGTGGCAAGGTCTCTGTTTTCATTAGTAGGCTATGAGAGTATGACTTCTAGTATACATGTCCAGCCCATCAATAGTTATTTTTTCTTTTTTCAGTGGGATGTAGCTATTGAGTTTGGGCTTTTACTTGTGAGAACTGTGCAGTCTACGATGAACATGTGCCATAACTATTACAAATGCAAAAGTACATAAAGTATGTAAAGTTTGCTGATAGGAAGGTAGCAGATGATTTTCTGCTAAGCATGGATTTTGATTTTGTCGTTTCCCTTACTGGTCAAAATAAAGGTATGGCCTTTCCGGTTAAATGCGCTGTATTCATTCACAGCATTTGCCTTTGTTTCTCGTAATGTTACCCTGCTAATCATCAAAACTTCCTTTAAAGCTTGTCTCCTGCAGCGTTCCCTTGCACAGTTTAATGTAGAGCCTCCATTCATAATCTTCACTGTTTCACATTGTTTAATCTTCTTTAATATTTAAATTTACTGTATGCTATTCTGTAGACCCTACAGCTAGAAGTTGAAGTGCGCATCCAAGCTGAAAGCCAGGGAAAAGGAAATTAAAAACCTAAGAATATAGGCTGATGCTCCTTCTCGCTTATGCATTTCTTTATCTGTGAGGTGGATATACTACCACTTGCTTTGGATCTCTGGGTGAAATTTTTTTGTGTGAAAGATTGTCTTTTGCTCTGTATTCTTGCTCATGGCTCTGCTTTCTACTTCAAATTAACAAGTTACAGGAGATAACCTCCTGTAAGGAGGTAATTTTTGGTAGTTGTCTTTTCAAGTAATTTAAGAAACAATTACAAAGTTGTCTGAGCTAGATAAGTACGGAAGATTCATCAACAAGAAACTTTTTTTTGTGAGATGATATAAAATACACTATGGGGTATAGTTGTGTAAAATATACATCTCATACCATTAGAACAATTTATCCCTGTTACTTCTTTTTGTTTTATAATGGGCTTTAATATATGGACTTCTGCGAGTCAAGAAAGGTTTTTCAAAGACAGGCACATAAAAATGTAAGCATTCTCAGTTTGTTTAAAATATGTACTGAAAATGTATTGATATATTCCAATCTTAGAATGCATAAATTTGATATGGGCATTCAAAAGGGACTTTTTGGAGAAAATAATTCTTGAGAAATTATAAAAACTTTAAAGAAATGAAATTCTATTTCTTTCGTGAGCTGAATTTTACAAAAAGACAAAAATACATTTATCAATATTGAACAGCCACAGCAAACCCACCTGCAACACTACTATGCGCGTACTCTTCCCACAGATTCACATACAATCGGGGCATGTATGGTCCTGCACAAACACCATCTTAAATGCAGCAAGGCATAAGGATCTTTTGCAAAGACACAAGCAAAGGTACTCAGTTGAGCAGCACTATGCATGTGTGTGGCATATGAGGCTGGCTTCCTATGTGCATTATTTAGACTTTGCTGAATCGACACATTTGTGACAACCCAAGGATCCTTTGGAAGAAAAGATAGGAAAAGTTCCTATCAGTATCTGAATATATGATTTCATTAGCCTTCAAAAATACTTGATGCAGGTATCAGCCTCAACAACGTCAGGGCAGAGAGCTGGAGTTTCTGAACTAATTTTTAGAGCTTTTTTCAAAGCATAACCCTTCTGCAGTGCACACACCCTTTAAAATCCTCAGTCAGCCGAACCATATTTGCCTGTCAGACATGAGGGATATGGGGCTGTTACAACTAAGTAGGATTAGCTCCTGTCTTTCTCATCAGTCGAACTTCTAATACTGGTTAAAAAGTATGTTTTGCAACTTAGTAATTTTAAACTGGAAAATATGGCCACAAAACTGGACACTGAATAAATTTAGTCCTTTGGATATGCTCTCTGCACCTTAACAAAATACATCACAGTGAGTTAATAAATACTATTTTTATACTGTGTTATTTTATGGAAAGTATCTCTCACCAGCAGGAAAGTACAAGGACTTCTAGGAATCACTAGGGTATAATGGAAGTTGCCAAAAATGTAAACTAATACAGATTTTCTTATGAACCATGAAAATATTATGTTTAAACTAAAACTGTAACCTTTAGCCTTTGTATGAGAACAGCAAAAAAGTATGAACAGGGATTTTTAAAAAATCTGTGTGTATATAGACAGCTGAGGTCTCAGGCCCTATTTTTCTATTAAATAAATAGGGCCTGAGACCTCAGATGTCTAGAAAATACCAGCCAACTAAGCTAACATCAGAAGATCAATGGACGATCTGTGAGTAAGTGGAAAACTTCTAGTCTGATTAAATCTGCAAAAAGAATCTGAACAGTGGGGTCCCCTCTTTTTGCCTCTCAAGTGCCTTAGTGCGCTTTTAATTGCAGCAAGATACCTTTTCACCTCCATAAGGGCATTTTTCTGAGATTTTTCCGTTCTTCTCTTACTTCTTCCACTCAGTAAGTCAACAGACTTCAGCCAACATACCCTCAATACTCCGATAACAAAAGTGATCTACCCAGCACGCAGCACCCAGCAACACAATATCAGGGCAAAAAAGTATTCCTCCTGAAGAGACAAAAATAGTCCGTTCCCAGGATGCTACTTGCTAGGGTGTCAGAGTGTTGAAACATGCCAGGAGAGCATTTCAACTTGCTAGACTGAAAATCAACTATGGGGGCGTGCAATCAAACCAGGAAGCCTAAGAAGAGCACAGATAACAAAAAAAGAGATAGGTCTTTTCAGTGATTCTTTTTTTTTTTTTGCTTGATAAATTCAGTTGTGGATCAATTGAAACGATTTACTGAATCCATATTAGTAACTATTTTTGGCAACAACATGAGAACGGAAATTATTTTTCTCCTTTTGAAGTTTAACCAAAAAAAAAAAACCATTTTTGAGGATCAGACACAAAATCCAGAACATGGTTGAATATCTTAAAAACGGAATGGTGTGACTTCTCTATTGCAAAACTTGTTTCCATTTCAGAATAGAACAATTTTTTTTTTCTTTTTTCTTTGGTTTCTTTTTCCTTATTTTTTTTTTTTTTTGCTAGAGGGAATACAAGGGTTAAATAACCTGAAAGAAGAAAAGGGTGAAATAAATGTTCTGCCTGACCCCAAGCATTTTTTTATGGCTTTGGTTCAATAACCCAACTAAAATATCCCTTGTTAACATGATTCTAAGTACAAGATACCTTAACAACAATTCCCAGGAGATGTTGTAACACCTTTGTCAAATTCAGTTTAATGTCACAGTGGCTGAGAACACGTTCATTCTGTGAAAAAAGAGGTATTTCAACATTTCCATCCTAATTTTGGAAGAAAACAAATGTTGAAATATTAGAATTTCCCCCAGGATGAAAATTCTAATATTTTGCTCAGCTCTAGTTTCCAATAACTCTTACACTTTAATTTTGTAATATTTAACTTAATGTTTCCCATGTGAGTATTATAGCACTAGTGGGTAAAACTTTAGTCACCTCACAGATTAGGCATGCAAAGGAAAACAGTTCGTATATGTAGAGGGACAGATTTCTCCCTTCACAAGTGCCTTCCTCTTGTTTCCCCTGCTGATGAGATGTCAGTTTATTACAGACTTGATGAATGGAGTTTCCTTTCTCAGGAAACAGTAGTCAGGCCTATGGAAGCATTCATGTAACAACATATGTACCCTCTGTGGAAGTTTCCTTATTATCCCTTCCCTTGGCTATGTCGGACTGCAGTCAGGGACAGCCTGGAGGGAAACAGTGAAGTGCGGCTGCTGGGACATTTGTGGGAAACAAAACTTAGCAGTCCTGGTCTTAAGAGTTGTGAAGCCACAATCGACCCCTGCTTGTACCTCTGTGGTGTGCTGAGTGAGATACCTTCTGTGCAACTAATCCCTGTGTGCTCAGAAAGTCCAATGTAGCCTGCTTTTCATGCCTGGGTAGGGCAACCTGACACGCACGTGCACTGAGCCTGGTTTCATAGCATGCATCACGTAAAATCTCTCTTTAGAGCGTGAGGTTGCTTCCTACCAGGTCAGGTCCCAAACAGCCCCGGTCTACAGTTGCCTCTGGTACTGGGCACTTCCAAGCCAACCAACCAAAATGAATTGCAATGTGAACTAGATTCAGTTCCCATTCAAAGTTAGTGTGAGATAACATGAGCTTCTCCATAGCATACATTCCCCTAGATCTCAAAACACTGTCCAGATGAGCTTGATCTAACTATCTCAGTTTTACAGATTGGAAAATTGAAGTGTTGACACAGCTACAGTTACCAAATCACCCATCATGTTCTATAGCAGAATTAGGCCTGGAGCCTGTGCCACCAGTCTCCAGGTCTTACACTTTGGTGTTTGACCATGGTCATCAACAGGTATTGCACTGGATGTGTGTTACCAGGTCTTTGTCTTAATTCTGTTTTCCTTTCTTAAATACAGCAAATCAGTGGCTGTCTCCTGTTGCTGCTGCTAGAACATCTCTCCACTGTGCTCGGGTGTCTTTCCTGGTAGGCTCTTCCAACAACATTTATGAAAGACGGTGTCTCTCGAACTTGATAGGGAAGGGCAGGAAGCAAGCGATGAATCCAGCTACTGCATGACAGGTTAGACTGGCTCAAGATTAGACAGCAATAAATCCTCTCTCTTTCTGCCCTTGCAACAGCTAAACCAGAGAACACCTGGATCAATCCCTTCAGTGTATTAACTCAAAATAGTATATACAATGTTTTCTGCTTGTTGTCATGGGCTTGTCTTGTTTCAGCTCAGACTTCCAGTTTCCATACTTGAAATTAGTGTTTCTTCCATGCTCCATTGAGACTTTCTAATAGAAAATACAGTGCTAAATCAAAATGCTGCTACATATCAGATGCAGTAAACCTTATTAGGGGGTTATGCTGACAAATTGGTATGCTAGTTTCTTGTCCTCCCTTTCCCAGCAGAGCCTAAGGAAATGCATTCTATTACAGACTAGCGTATTTTCATTTTGGTGAGTTTAAGAATTATCATGTCCTTCATTCAGCTGATCACTTACCTCTTCACGACCTGCTGCTCCCGTGGGTGGAGTACAGCTCTCCAGGTTACTTTGCTGTGATGTACCACTTTGACTGTCACTGGTGGTGTTTACCACTAGTGGTGGTAAACCAGTGGCGGAGATTATCACAGATGTTTGTTAACAAGCGAGAAGAAATATACTTTATTACTCTTTCTTCTTCCACCTGTCTAACAATTTATTTCCTCATACCTGGCTATCTCCATTTCTTGTCATAGTTTTATGACAAAACTAGCATGAACTAGCATGTAGCTTTTTGCTACCAGGATCTGTATTTGAAGATAGTGTAAAAAAAAAAAAAAGTTTCTGTCTTTTCTTCATTGGTTAGAAGGCCTGAATTTTATTTAAATACATGTTTTTGTCACTATTGGCTTCTTTGATAAAATACATAGCCTTTGCTGAAGTCTATGATAGCTGAGCACCTCATATGTTCATGTGTTAATGATAGCACTGAAAAGAAGGGAAAAAAGTGAAGAGGAAATGTCTTGCACTAGTGCTCTTGTTCTGTTACTGTCTATTTTCATCTGGTTTTGAGTGCTTTTTTTTTTTTTATGTGTGTGCTATTCCTAGTGTACTGTCTCAGTGACTCATAGTAAGAATCCTTTTCAGGATCATTTCCTGAAAAGTGGCCCCACATATTTATGATATGTTAAGCCTTACTGATCATCTCACTCCTCCTTATTTAAGCTGGCACCTATATGATGTCAGCTAATCTCCAGAATAAGTTGTCCAAAGGAACAATTAAAGGCGAGTACTGTAGTTTGTGGGCTCTGGTGTCTGCTATTCATCTAATTTAATTGGCTTTCTCTGTATTTTGGGACTGTTTGTGTGTTTTGAACTAATAAATTATAGATTAAAATATGTAAACATCTTGCTGAAGTGGGATTGGGATCCAGGACTCCTCCCCATCAAAGGCCAATCCCCCTGCTGCTGGGCTTCAGAATCATGGCGGGCTCTTTTGTTGGGTCTCCCCTTACCCGATAAGTGCCTTTTATCCTGGTCCATGCGAGGGATGGAAAGTGATTGGTCTGTCTGTCTCTCTCCCCAACCAAGGAATGTCTGGTTATGACTGTCTCTGGCAAAATATGAGGTGTGGCTTAAAAAAGCTCAAATGGAGAATTGCTCTAACCATGTCTTGTAAAGAGATACACACAACTACCACTGACTTTATTATAAAAATGGAAGTATTTTAATGGGTAAGTCAATGCTCCGATGCCCATAGGCATGTTCTGGGGGAGTTTAAAACTGTGGTCCCATATATGCATGAGACTTCTGAAAGTCCATCATCCATAGTGTGTTGGCTGTGTGAATATTGCTTCTGAGCATCGATTTCTTCTTCCTTCCTTAAGGCCCTAAGTATCTAACTCAGCTTTGTCAGGCGTAGCCCATGAACCAAAACTACTGATATGGTATGGCCTGAGGCGGCCCTTGTACAGATACAGGCCTCAGTTTACACATAGACCATTCTTGTACTCCTAGGAACATCCTTTACTGTCACTCTTAATGAGGGGTGTCTTATGAAGCAGTTAGATTAAGTACAACTTAAAGCACAGGTAATTTTTTTTTTTTTTTTTTAAAAAGCTTAAATGTACAAGCTTGGGTACAGTTATGATTAACTCATTGCCTGGAGAAAACTGCTGAAGGCAAGTGTTAAAATATGTACCACACTTTATGCAAACAAGTGCATACTAATATATAGTATGTGGTAGGATATGACGATGGTACTAAAATAAAAAGCCTGTAACAGCAAACCTAGAAATACCTTAAAACTTTTATAACCAAAATGGAAAACAATGTCATTGTCAGTTAAATGTTCCTTAATTTTCAATTTATTTTTCCAGTGCATTATGCTTCTTGGCAAACATAGCCAAAGAGACAGATCCAAGAAATTCAGGTTTCTAATAACACAATAAATGTTGACTTTTTCCATCCTCCCAGCATTCCATTCAGCAAACTACTTTTCAGGAAAATTCTCCTAGTGTGTACATAGCCAGGAAGGACTCTAAAGTGATGGTGGTGGTGAAGCAGAGTGAAGGTTGTTTCCATGTCTTTAATGCACGCTTCTAAGTATTTCAGGTTTATTTTATCTCATAACTTTCCAGCTGTCCTGCTACTCGCTCTTCAATTCTCACTATTTTAGCTTTTGCTTTCAAAGCTTTTTGTCTGCAAGTTCATTACCTGTGCAACATTCATGGTCAGCTTCTTGTCTTTTGTTTCTAGCACACTTTATCTCAATTCATCTATCAAATATGATTCTTGAAATACTAACTCATTCCTAAGAAGAACTTCATGTATTGAAAGTGGGTCTTCTGTTTCTGTTTTCTAAAACACAAAAGCAGTTAAGTTGATCCCTAATAGAATTCTGTGTGAAAATCAAAGCCTTCCACATATTACCCATGTTGGTTTTTTTAGAAAAAAGTAAGTGGAAGCACAGGATCCAAAAAAGACAAATATTTTTCTTCTTAATGACTTGATGTTAGGCAGTTTTGTGAGTGCCTTTGATAAAATCTGAAAAATGTATTTTGAGTCAATTAAGGTGCTAAAGTTGCACAAGTCCCTAGAAGAGCTTTAAAAAAATTTTCCCCCTCTAAAGCTTTCCTGTAAAGGCTGAATTCTTCATTTTCCTATTCCATTTCATGAGACTTGTAGCATCATCACAGTCAACTCATGAAGCTGTCAGTAGAATGATGTCAAGATGATGTCAGAGGGAATGTCTATGCAAGTTCAGCTGCTATAGGTAAAACAAACAAAAAAAAAAGCTTGTTTTAAATGCTATTTTGCTTGAAACAAACCAACCATAGCAAGTAAATTCTGAGTTAATGCCCTTAGAACCCAACTAGCTCTGCTTAGCCCATTATGAAGAACTGTTACATCCCATTAGTGAATATGACAAAGGGGGCTGAAACTCCTGAATCTTTGATTTTGTTATAGATTTGTTGAAGGCCATAATGAGACAATTTTTTTGATTGTTTTCTTATCTGTCAAATGAGGAAAGGAAGCTGCATAAATGCAAGCAGACGGTGTTTCTTCAATGCTAGGTAGTAAATACGGTATGACTAAAAATTAATACCACAGCTGTGATAACACAGAAGAGTCATCTGCACTGAACAAAATATTTGTTCCTTCCTGAGCCAAGGAAGGCTGGATGAATATATTATGTAAGTCTTGCCAAATTTATTTAATCTGTTCTCAGGAATTACAGTGATAGAGATCTCTGAACTTCCTTAGGCAATCTTTTGCAAGTGCTTCACAGTACATAGTATCTAACCTGACCCTCATTTGCTTCAGTTTAAAACCCTTTACTTCTGGCTCTGTGCATGATGAACTTGCTAAACAGATTTTTTTGAAGGTTTCAGCAGCCTTTTACAAAGAAGATACTTCTATTTTGTAGATTGATTAGAAATTTCAAACATTGCTTCTATTAATTATAGCTCTCACACATCCACCTGTTTTGTCAATTTAACAAGCTTAGGTAAAACAATCTTTGTTAAATCTTTGTATTTTGTTTCCTCTGTACGATTTCGTAATACAGACTTCAGATTTTTTTTTTCTTATTAAGCTTAGTATTGCTAGAATGAAGATAAATGTTTATGTAAAAAGATTAGTGACCTATTTTGCCTGGGAGGTGATGTGTTGTAATTGTCCAATCCAACAAAAAAGTGTCCATAATCACGGACCAAATTCCAAAATCCTTCTCTTCTTTGCACTTGAATGCTTCATTTCAGACATTCAGTGTTATGCATATCATGAAATACCCTTGTTTTGAGGAGGGGATTTCTGAGAAGGACTAACTCACTGATAGCATTCAGGCTGAGGAATTCAATATTGACCGAGTCAATAAGAGTGTGTTGAATTGCTTTACAATCATGAGCAGAAGTTTTATCTGTTCATCCTTTGTGGTAGGAATGATAATATTCAGAATAAAAATATTGCTGTAGTCAGAAATGGACTGCTTTCTTTAAAAAAAAAAAAGAAAAAAAATTGAAGAAAAGACATCCCATTTAATTCCCCATTCTAAGGACTGGAGCCTGTGGTTTTTGCTCTGACTCTTTAGATTCCCGCTGGAGCTCGATAAAGACTTTCTTTGAATTTTACTGAAAGTGGGAGCTGGCTTGTTTACAGCTTAACTCTTGAGGAGGCACACGGCGGGGGTAAGCAAACAGGGCTGTAGGGATTGACTTAGACAGAGGTTCCTCCAGACGTGCCACCGCTTCTTCCTCAGAGATAAAAACCAAGAGATTACAGATCAACAGTAAACTTCCTTAAGGTGAGGCCCACGGTCTAATGACTCTTTTTGTTTTACAAGGCCCAGGGTGTGTTTGGGAAGGGAAGCTATTAAGACAGCTGAGGCTTGGTGATATATTGTATTTGGTGCTGGTATGGGACAAAGGGATCCTTTGATTCCTGCTCACTTCTATCCCCTCAGTCGCTTTGGAGGGGCTGCGCTACAAACTCATTAAAGGACCAGATGTACTTAAACCCCTTTGCAAACGGTTTTGTTGTTATTGTTGCTGATGCGTCTTAAAAGCTGGGCCCGTTCCGGGGCCCCCAACAGCAGTTTGGCTCAGCTGGGGAGACTCACGGGAGAAGTCATGGGGGTTTAAAAACCCACTCAGGGTGGTCAGGGGCTCGGTGAGCTGCTGGGAAAAGGAGTAGTTGGAAATGAAACTGTAGGGCTCCCTAAATGATGTGATTGCCTAAGGCAGTGGGTTACAGAGACAAAGGGGAACAAGGAAATGGTGGCTGCTGACCACCTGTGGTGTTCTTGCTGAAGAACAGCTGTTGGAGGAGGATCTGCTCACCGAATGTCTGGTGATGCTGGTGCTGATGCAGAGGGGAGGCCCAAGGGGACTGGGTGCTGCTGGAGGGGTGGTCACTGGTGCACATTTTTGGTAGGGCAGCAGGATCTGCAGGTCCAACCTGTGGGACCCTTCTGGCTCTGGTTCCCTTCTCCCCATGGTACAAGAAGGACTTTTCAGACAGCCTCTTCCCCAGTTGTGCCAGTGCCGCTGGAAAAGCAGGGGTGTAGGAAGGGGTGGCATGCGGGGTCACCAAGGGCAGGTTACTGGAGGAAGGAAATGCAAGGAAATGCTTTCTTTGGTAAGGATGGGCAGGGTGGTGAGGAGGAAGACAAGGAGGGAATCAGGATGTATAATGTGTGTGGGAGGGTTAAGACAGTCTAACTATGGCACAAAAGTATTTTTGGCAATAGCTGGAGGTGAGGGCTGTCCTTCTGCTGTAGAAAAGAGGAATATTTCATTGGATGCTTGCCATTCTGTGATTCTGTGATTCTGTGATGGTTGGGCTGGTGGACTGGAGAGAGAGATGGAGGTCTCTATCCCCACTGTTCACCACTGCTGGTAAACTTCCTTTCTCCTTCCTGAATACCCACTGAGATTACCCTGGCTCCTGTCTCATACAGCCCTACTGATATTTCCCAAAGACATTCAGTGATGCAGATGCTTGTGAGGAGCTTCCAGCAGCTTCAGACCAGTTGTTCCTCCGTCTTTCAGGTTCACACATGAAGCTTTGCTGGACAAGCGGAAAATGCTCCTGCTTCATGTGAAGGAGCTATGTATTTTGGCTTGGTCCCCATACTGTGGGACTCCTCTTGCAGGAGATTGCTGTCTTCATACAGGCCTTGGGAGGCAGAGCTGGGCAGGAGTGGCGTCAGGCTGGAATTGTCCTTCAGGAGCCTGGGAGGTGGGGGTGCTGGGCATGCTCCCTGGTGTGGATGGGGGTGCAGAAGCCCCTTCCCACCTCACCTTCAATTCCCTTGACCACACCTCCTAGGGCAAGAGCTCACTAACACATCCTAACTAACTGCCGGGCTCTGCTGAAAGGTGCGGAAACATGCAGCTGTCAGTCTTGTGCCCTCTTCAATGCCTCCAATGAGTAAAAAGTTGCTGCGATGGATGCAGCCCATTTGTTATCAGTATTGAATTGTTTGGTGCTGGTGTTGTAGAGAGAAGGATCTAGAGGGAAGGGTACCTGTGTATTTTGTTCGGATCCTGTGACCTGTATTGCAATCTGCATCATACTCTTGCAGCTTTTCTCATGCCTGAGTGAATTGGGAGGGTTTGTTGTTTCAAGATAATACATGGGTGATCCTTGGGCTGAGCACTTGGGGCAGGTGTGTTCAGCATGAGTTAATGCAGTGAGGTGCAGCACCGGCATGAAACATCATGGCTTGGGCACTACAGGCAGCAGAGCTACACTAACAACTCTCTGGGGTGTATCTACCAAATAAAACCAAGCCTGGTAGTGCATGCTAATGCATCCAGACACAGGCTGTCTAGTCCAGAGCCTGCTCAAGTGCGTCTGGATAACACTGCATCATGCCATGAAGGGAGAAAGGTGACTTGAAGAAAGAAGAGGGTTAATAAGTGGTAGAACAAAATCATAAGGAAAATTTTGGATAAGAATAGTGAAATGGAGAGATAATTGGTAAACAAAGAAGAGAAAAGACACAAAAAAGTTATGAAAATAAAGTACTGAGAGCACAGATTTACATGGAGACTGAAATGCAGAAAAGGAAGGGTCATTCTTTAGATGTCCTGCAGCTTAGACTACTTGAAGCAAAATAGGACAGGCAAGTGATTTCTAGGGTAGCATGCACATTATGCAGTATCCTGTATTACTGGGATGGTGTTTGTAGCCCAGTTGTTTATGTCTCCTGGGCTCTCTTTGGACTACCAACCCATTTTTTGCGGTTACTTCTGCCTATGCTGGCCATGAACAGGTCGCAGCCTTCATCTTCATGCTCCAAGCAGACTGAAGTGGGGTAAAAGCTATTCCCTCCTTGTAATTTTGACTTTATTCACAAAATGAACAAGAAATGAAACAAGAAATCCAGACCAGACTTCTCTGCATTTCACAATACTCTCTTCCAAATATAGCTGAACAGTCAGTTTAGACTAACGCTCACTTTCCTATTACTTTTTTCAGAGCAATTTGTAACATAGCAAAAAAAAAAAGCAACATTTTAATCAGGATTATCATGGGCTCTCATGTTAGGTTTTTGGACAAATGCTTTAAGCTACTGCAATAACATTTAGACAGATACTGCCGATGCTAATAAAAAAAAAATTCTTAAGAAAAGTGATGGTTACCATAAGCACACAGTATGCTTGCCCATCTCTAAGAAGAATTATCAATTAGACCACAGGGCTAAAAGGTAAATAATGATTCAGGACCACTGAGAAAGAAGTCGAATACATTAACAACCATGCTCCAGTCTTCTCCAAGTACAAAATGATACACTGTGAATGTGTGTTTGCCTAATCTTCTGTAGTAATAATTTTCAGCCCAGGCATTCTTTCTTTTAAGCACATGATGTATCAGGCTTTTCTTTCCAACAGCAAAGTCCCTAGCAGAGGGACAGCATTGCTGTCACAGTATTAATACAAATGTCCAAGACTGAGGAATGTGAGAAAGGCTTGATGAGCGTTGTCAATCGCATTCCTGTCTTTAGTTCTTTGTATAATGGATATTCTTTCTTTTTAAAAACAGTTAATTATTTGGGTTAGAAATGTGTATATGACTGTAGAGAGTTCTGGTAATTATTACCTGAGGTGAAGGCACAAATAAGGTATATTCAGTTTCTGTAAGCAGAATTATATGTACCTTCCAAAATATCCTTCATCTTATGGCTCTTCATCCACGAGTTACTTAAGGATATCTATGATGAGTCACCTAAACCAGCCTTCTTACTATGAAAGAACACAGGAGCAATTTCCCCACACACACTTTGTTGTTAGGAGCAGAATGAAGTAGCTCACTTAATTCAGTCTTAGATTTTTTACTAAAGTTTTACCCTTTTACCTTGCCTAATGATAATTTTTCTGTTATTTTAATCTGGAAGATGAGAAATTGTTGTTTCTCAGGATTTACTTGATTATTCTTTTCCTGGATTTTTTTTGCAGCTTGGGGTTTTGTGCAGAGCCTGAGGAAAAGGACTGAGTGGGTAAGGAAAACATAGCCCAACATTTTGTGTTCCTCATGAGCAAATTAATCACAGTTACAATTAAATATGCAACGACATTTGCAAAGATGTACGGTACAGATGAATTGAACCTAACTCATTCTCGGCAGACTTGCTCTACATGAAATGTAAATACTAAAAGATAGTAAGACTTCTTTTCCCTTCCTTTCCTTCTTCCTTTTTCCTTCAGACTCCTTGCTAAAGTATTCCCCAACATACTATGGGCCTGATCCTCACATGCTTATGTGCAATCGATTATTATACTCTAGTAGTATAAAAGGAACTTAAAATGCAAATGTAAATAACTTATGCCAATATTAAGCGATGTTGTGATGCCAAAGCAGTGTAAAGAGGCCTCAGTGTAAATGAAAATCAGACTCTCTATGTTTATGTGAATTACACATCTGCAAAATATCTATAATATAGTACATAGCAGTTGTTTAATTTTTACCTAATTAGAGAGGCTTGAAAACATCTGGTAGTTGACACCAACCCATTTTTTTCCATTGTATCCTTTCTTGGTAAGTTGGGAATAGAATACAATATATCCCATGAGATGCTCTTTAGTTTATGACAGGTGTGCATTTCCTAGCTGGTCATTGCATGACACTATTTGTTTCCCACAGATACAGCTGGAAATACATTTATTTGGCAGTGAGGAATTGCAAGGGAAAGAAAAACTGGTTTAGGAGGAAACTTACATCAGAGATGTAGATATAATGTTTGCATAGAAATCTCAATGTGGCATTTCATAACTTTCACAGGCATTTCCTTCGTCAACCAAAATATCATAAATTTAATAAAGAGGGTTGGTGCACAATTTGCAACCTTAGTATAAAAAGTGAAATGAAATGTGTGTTGTCAAACTATAATCACCCCCCTAGCATATGTAACTATTTTTATTTAAGCTGTAAGTGAATTACTCCTGTTGTGCTTTCTGCCGCTCGGAGTAAGGGGAACAGTGAAGTTGGCCGACTGCTGGCCAAGGGGTGGCTTGGGCTATGTGTGGGGTCCATGGGCATGGAGACTGGAGAAGTGAGCTTTCGCCTCCTTCCTCTTCCTAGGAGATGTGGGAGCCACTGGGACTGCATGAGAGAGGCTGGGGGAAGAGCTCAATATAACTCAGCATGGAGTCTCGCATCTTCTGATTAAAGGAAGACCAGCTCTAGCAATGTTGCTTGCAGAGAGCGCTTTGCTTTAGCAATAGCATTGGTCTGGCACTTAGTCTAGACTAGTAAACTCAACAGGGCCAGGCCATTACCTGGCCCTGAGGCCAATATTTGTGGAGCAGCTCATAGCTATGCTATTAAACTCTTACACTCCAAAGAAGGCATGCAGACCACCTATTAGCAATGGACCCAAGTTAACTTCTAAATTGTGCCTGGAAATATGAGAGTGTTCCCTGTAGCCTGAGTCAAATCCATACCAGAAGCGAATGATACCCACAGCCAAATTACAGCGTCTGGGAGCATCCCCTTGTGTTGTTTAGTGGTATAGGGATAATCCAAATGTTACTGTTTCATTTATTGTTCTTCACATGGAGTTTCCCTAAAAAAGCATATGAGAGGAAAAATAGAAACTTGTGAAAATTTCTAGTTTACCTAAACTTAGTGGCATAAAAAAAGTGATTTATCTATCCCAGGACTTTTTTTCTTGGAATACTTCTGATTTTTTTTTAAACAGGAAACTTTCTTTTATAAAAGCTTCCAAAAATCTTTGGAAGAATGGAAAATGTCATGTAGCCCCTTGCCATATAAAAAGATGTAGGATGTGCATGTGTTTTAATCCCATATGAGTGCTTCATAAAACATACGCACTCAAATTGCAGGTGGTGTGATCCTACTTCTGTCTAGCTCAGGGTCCCTCCTTGCCCTCAACCAAGGGGAACTACTGTGCTTAGGATTTTTCCCCTCAGATGCATGAAGGAAGATGACTGATTTTCTGCATTGGATTTGGCACAATAAAAAAAAAAAATAAAATCCGTCAAAGCTGTGTAATTGGGAAAGGATTTTTTTCCCCGTATGGAATATGGAAGAACCTTCACTCCTGGTGGAAACAGGCCCAATTCAAACGCTGCTGGTTAGAAAGAAGTGAGGTTGGTGTAGGGTTCTTACAATTATTTTTCTCTGAACAGTTCATGTTTTCTCTCACTTCAGATATTTGGTTTTTTTAAATTTAAGCTTCTGGCATTCCTCTGAAGTTATTTCTTGCCCTGACCAAACCCCTCCCCGTCCCCCAAAAAAGCCAGTGCTTAATCTGATGACATTGTCAAAATGGATTTATAGATTTGTTTACTAACCAGGATTTAGAATGGGATGAAACAAGCTTGCCTCTGGGGATGGATATGACTGATGCTGATTTCTGAGAGCTGATTTTTGTCGCAATGTTTTAAAATGGGTTGCTAATAGAAAAAGACCTATAACTAATGGAAACTGAGGGCAAAAAGCTGTGTTCTTTTATAAGTTCTGAATATGGCAGCCTGGCATTTCTAAAGCTGGGAAGTGAAATGTAACCGCTCTGTGAAAAGCATTTCCTCTTTTCTTCTTGGCATGTTTTCACTTATATCCAGGGTGGTCCTGAGGATTTGTGGGCTCAGGAAGAACAGGGAAGACTTCTCATCAAATATTCCTTTTGCACCCATTTCTCTCTTCTTTCTTTGTTTCTTCTTTTATATTTTTGTACATTTTTCCACTCTCTCCTATTGTGACCAGGACTGAAGAGTGGCATCTCAAATATTTGGTCAAGAATATGTCCTGTATCCATAAGAGGCACCATGCACAACCCTCAGCCCCACCAGAAAACGCGCTGTCATGGGCTGGTGTGTGGGACTGGCTGGTAGTGGCTGGGGACTCACAGCCTTGCTGGGGCGCTCTGCCCCTGCTGTTCCCCGTGTGCCCCCCAGCCTGTCCCAGGGGGATGGGGCATTTTGCTTTGTGTTGCCCCCCTCTTTGGGGGACAGGGAGCCCATGGCAGGGATGAGGCTTTCTTTCCCTCCACCCCATTCTTTGCAACTCCACTGAGAGTTGGTTGTTTCGGTTATTTTGTTTGGTTGGTTCATTGCTGCTCAGAATTGCACTTACAGCTTTAGTGCAGTTGAGTTTTCAAGTCCCTGACTGAATCTTGTCCCAACTGCTTTTCTCAATCACTGTAATCTAATATTCCCTGGCTTTTACATTGAAAATTTCAGGCCTTGTTTCTTCCAAAATACACATATTAATGCTATTAAAACCCCCCAGACCTTAAACCCTACTCAGTGACTTTAGAAAATGAAGGGTTTTATCCATTGTGGGAGGAAAAGAAAATCTTGCCACTTCCATTTAATAGTATCACGGCCAAAGCCAATGATGTGAGAGAGCACATTGGCATTGAAATAGCCCTTGCTGAGGAGAAGCACATTCCAGAGGAAATTGATTTTCATGTCACCAACTTACACATATTTTGAAAATTAGGTTCTGAGCCACAGGGTTCGCAGCTGATTTATTTGTCTTTAATTTTTTTTGCTTAAGTTCTTCAAATGGATTTTTAGTGAACGAACAAGTTGCCTCTGACATGGACTGAGGAAAGGTTCATGCAAAGAATGTATAGTGCAGCACGGGTGTGTAAGTGGAGGTCCAGACAGCCTTGTGGAAAGTGTAGGAACTGTTGATGGCAGCGTATGACTAAAGTCCAGCAAAACCCACTGGGATTTGTAAAGCCTAAAGCTGCAAAGTGATAATGTGGTCTGCTCTCTGTATTTCACAAGCTGCTACACTTCATCCTGTTATCCACTTTGAACTCAGGGCTTCCTGTTTAAGTTAAACATGCCTTCCAAAAAGGCATCCGGTTTTGATCTGAAATTAAGCAAGGTTTGCTTTGATAGCTTTTTTTTGATGATTGACAAAGTCCAAACAAACAATTACTTTTAATTTAACTTTATCTGGTATCACCCAGCTTCTGACCACTGAGGACTGTGCTCTTTGATTAATGAGCTTGCTATTTTTTCCCCGTGATTTATCCATGCTACATCCATGTCACCTGTCAGTCTTCTCCTTGGTAAGCTCAGTCTTTATGTCTGCCTCTTGGAGATATTTTCTATACCTCAAGCCATTTTTATTAAACTTTCACAATTCTTTCAATAGCCTTTTAGAGATGCAAAATGTGAATTTTAGCCAGCATCTTAATATATTACTGTGTATCTCCTGGCAGTTACGTCAATTAAGAAAATCAGTTCTTTGGCATAACATATAAAAGTTGAATGCAATAAATGAGTCATCTCCATATACATTAATCTAAGAGTATGAATCCAGTCAGTTTCAAGTGAAACTGCCAGCTGGTGACAGCTTGCCTCCTGTCACATCACTATGTATATGGCTGGTACTGGTTTTGCAGGGTTCTGTAACCATTTTAGCCTATGCCAGAAATATTTTTTCCATGAAACTGCTACATGCTTTAAATTAAAAATTTCTGTTTACCACATACTGTGAAATGTTCTCTTCATGTTCTCTTCAGCAGTCATAAGGTGTTTCAAATTCTGATGGTTCTTTTTTTGAAAAAAAGAGAAGATTCTTTTAGTCTAAATTGGTTTTTATTTGTGTTTTCTTTGATAATGCGCTTTAGGGAAGGAGTGAGAGAAGAGTAGAAAAGCTTAGCAGAAGGTACAGATAAGTCCTTAACTGGTACAGTTGTTTCCTCTCAGGCTGGAAACCAGTGATAATAAAGGTGTCGTTTCCATGCTGATGACCTTTTCTCAGCTCAGGTGACTTCAGCCTTGTGGAATCTCCTGCACCTCTTGGCAGCCCAAGGGAGATAATGCTCCTCACCAAAGAACTCCTTTGCCTTGCCTTGCTTTCCTTAGCTGACGCAGCTTCTCTTATTGGTACTCTTTCACCTCCAAAAGTGTGCATCCGTGGGATATAAACTTGGCAGTGGTTTTGATGGTTGCTGTTTTTACTGCACACGGTCAGTGCTTTTCCCTGTCATTACCAGTCTCCTAATTGTGTCTGGAATTCTGCAAATGTGAAGAATTCAGGCTAGCCCTGGCCTGGATTTTTCAGGGCAGTTGCACTTTGACCCTTTTTAGGAGATGATTGAAGGGGACTGCTGGAGTTATTAGTTTTCTTTATCCCTCTGTGCCCACCTCCTCCAAATAAGCCCCCCTAAGCTGTTCAGTGCAAGATGTCTGCTTGTACAGAGGAATTAGTGCTAGGAGAGCACGCCGGTGACTCATTCGGTCAGTATTCATCCCAGTTATTAAAGAAAATAGACTTTTTGTGAAAGAAATATTGTATAGATAGGGATAACTTGCTAAGTGTTGTATTTCTTCTATTAGGATGAGCAGGAGAGAGATTTTATTAGTGGTTCAAGTCTGTCTCCGTCCTCCCACTTTATTTTTGTCAGCATGTTGTTTGGTCTTTATTTTTGTCAGCATGTTGCATTCTGCACATGCCAAATCACCCTTTCTTTGTCACTTACAGGTAAAGTTCAATCTTCTGGTGATTTGTGTATTTGGAGCTCTTGAGGGAATTTTTGTGAAACTAGTTCGCCTGGGTTTTAGCTCTTTTCTGTGATTGAAGGCATGGACCAGGCAGATGTTCATGGTACACGTCCCATGATGTACCCAGTGACACTACTTGGGGAGCCACAGGGGCAGTGTGTGTCCTGTTCAGAAAAACATGTGCCTGGAAAGTAGCAGAAGGTGCTCAGGATATTTGTGTCCTAATATCTTGGGTCCATTACTTCCTAAATTATACGATGGCTCAGATTGTCAGTTTAGCAATGTTGAAAAAATGAAGTTATTATTTTTATCACATTTAGGAAGAGGCTTCTAGAAATGTGCTTGACGTGGCTGAGCAGATCTCAATGTATGACATCATTATTTTTGTGTTTTCATTAATACTTGATTTTAATCTCACTGAACTGAGTTGCCAAGGACAGATGTGTGCAGTGACCCTGATTCTGCAGTCTGGAGAAACTCAGGAAGTGCTTGGTGCTCCCAATTGCCATGTACTTCTGAATGAGCTGGGTAATTTGGATTCCCTGCCTTTTACCTCATGGCTCCCAGTGTAAGAGCTAAAAGAAAGAAACCTCTTTGTTTACTAAAGACATATGTAGTAGTTTTCTTCTGTGAAATGCATATTGGAACTAAAATGGTTAAATCAGTACGACCTTGTGCTGTCCTCATTTGGTATAGCAGTGATCTGAGTGGATTATCTGTAAGTAATCCCTGCCTCAAACTGTGATAATATAGCCACTAATAAACAGCATCATAAAACTGACATTGCTTACCCAATGTTTTTCTTTAGACTTAAATGATGGTTTGTATATGCCTCAAAGAGAGAATTCTTCCCATTAGAAAGGCTAGGAGAAGCCACCTGGAAAGTAAACTCATCTACAAGTGCATGTTTTGAGCCTAGGGTAGTTAAATCATTTAAAAAGACAGAGAGAGAAATAGGGTAGAAAAAATAAATGTGTGCAACTCCTCTGTCTTGTACATTTTGCAAGCAATTGCCAAAGGGATGGCTTTGACCTTAAAGTAAGGTTCACTCACAGCACCATGGATTTATCTTGCCTGATAGTTAATACTGTTAATATTTATGAAGCGTGGGTTGCTTATCCAGAACATTTGCTTCCTTTCTAAATAAATCATAGTGTTAAAGAGCCAGTCTTTTAACATGTAATGGGGTTTTGTTCTGGATACAATATGAATGCTTTTTTTTCCCCATAGCTGAAGAGGAAATATGTATTTTCCGTTTGACTCTAATCTGTTTGCATTACGGTAGTGTTTGAAATTTCTGACTGGAACCTCCCACTAGCATGGACTTTGTTATACTAAACATTATTTGAGTATTTAATATGGTATTACTTAAATTCTGGTAGCAGGCAGTCACAGATGACTGTACATAGGTACATAAAGAAAGAAGGGTGAATTAATTTGCCCAAAGCCGTAAAGTAACAAAAGATAGGTAGTACTCAGACATTTAGATTTATTATCTGGTCCCTTGCACCTAGACCCAGTTGCTTGATTGACTGATGTTATAAATACACATTTCTGTAAGAGGGTATTCGATGGGCTTCCTCCCTGATAACCAGACTACAACAACTGAAATGGGCTTTTTTTAGTAACGTGCAAACAAGTGCGTAAAGTATTAAAAATGCAAGCCATGGAATAGCTCTTTGGAGTTTCATGCAGTTCACTTATATACCAGAAAACACAATTTTAATAAGGGCCTTACTGCTGTATAGCCTCAGGAGTGAAAACCCAAGCTCTCCATAGATAGCTGTAACAGTGTTCCCTTTTAAGATATTGACTAATTTATTTATAGCTATTTTGCTTTTTGTAATGGGGATAATGTCAATGACAAATGAATGTTGTAAGAAAAGACTACTGGTTTTAGAACTTTGTTAAGACAGACTATTCTACTCGGTGTTTAACGTTATAAATAGCAAGTTGATTTCATATGGGGAGAATTTACTTTGCATAAACATTTTTAATGTGGGAATGATAACTTGAGAATAAATGGGTTTGGGTTTGCATCCGGCTTAGAATGAAAATACAGAGAGGGAAAACGTGATGGAAAGGAGTAATGATAGCACAGGAGAAAGATGAAGGGATGACAACAGCAACCCGAGACAGAATGAGAGACACCCTGTTGGGCAGAAAAGGGCAAACCTAAATCAGCTGGCCAAATGTATTTATCTATCTGTTTATTTATTTATTTAGCTGAGAGCTGTATAGTCTTTTCACAGACACAGTATATGTCAGGAAAGAAGTATGTCATAGGCTATATGAAATGAATTTGCAGGCCATATCTGGCCAATATAGCATTGTTTCCCCATTCTTGACCTAGATTAAAACCTGCCTACTAAAAGTGTCTACATTTCTTATGAGAGAGAAAGCGAGGTTGTCTCGTACACTCTGCAGCACCTGAGTAGCGTGCGCTCTT
>NW_009260775.1:1541075-1545139 GCF_000687185.1 Egretta garzetta
TCTTTCCCTGTGCTTGGCCTTCTTGCTGTGGGAGATAACGCAGGTTTCTCCCTCCCTGGAAAACCAGTGTTTGTATTGGATGGGACTCAGGACAGGAAACATGTGCGTAGGCATTAATTATAGGAATCAGGTTCATAAACTCTTCCTGTGAGAAAATTAAACACAGGGTTCAATTTTTGCAAAGCTGCTATTTCCTCCACACCTATTTTCTTAGTAAAAGAGATTCGTACCAATTTTCTGTGGATTAATGGGTGTCAGTGCCCATTTAATAGCAATACTATAAGTCAGAGTCTTTCAAGCCTTTGTAAAAGCTCCTTGTTTGTTTCCACACCTTCAGTGGTTGCTCCTAAAATTCTCTGAAGTGGAACAGAAAGAGCAATATCATCCTGGTGTTTCACCGCAATATTTGCTGATGCTTGTTGAATTAGGAAAGCCTGAACACAGTGACTGTTTTAGGACAACGGACAAGATGGAGTTACAGGGAGTCCCCTCTCCAATGGTGCCCACAGGGAACGGCATGGGGAGGACAGCAGTGGGAGCCAGGGCTTGCACGCCTGCAGGGAACCATGGGGTGAGCCTTGTGGGCCAGCTGTGGCTGCAGAGTAAAGAAGAGCTAAAGCTGTGTTTGGCCACACGATGAGTTGTTGGCGCACCACTGGCTAGGTCAAGCTTGTGAACAGACAAGTTATATGCAACTTTGTTGGGTTAAGAAAGCTAAAGGAAGGCAAACACAGGGGACTTTGGATGAGGCTGGATAAGACCCTAAAAGGAGAGCTGCTGGCAACCTCTGGTTTACTTTGGACATCCTCACTAACAGGAAAAAGCAAGGAGCTTTCATTTCTTAATTCTTCTAGTGTGTAGCAAGAGGTGGTTGTCAGGGAGGTGCATTTCAGCCAACCCTATTAACTGAGGTGCTGCAGTCTATTCTACAAAGCACGTTGCTGTAGAAGAGTGAACTGAGGAAACTTTGTCATTGTGCTACCAAAGCTAAGTGTGTCAGCTCTTGCTTTTATATTGTAATCAATATGCCACTGTAAATAAGGAAAGAAAAAAACTAGATTAAAAAACCCCACCAAACTGACTTTTTCTTCCTTCCCTATACTGTCTGAATCAATTCCTGTCACACAGATGTGTAATTCATCTTCCTTTTAATCAAGTGCAAATTATAAAATGAAAGTCGATGTATTAAGCTCTTTTCTCAAACTGCTGAGGTGATTAGGTTCCGATTTGATGTTTTAATTTTCTATCTCAGGAGTTTTACTGTTTTACCTTAAGAGGAATGCCTTAAGAGAGTTAGCTCTAGAACTCCCTAGACTCTCACATCACCATTCACAAGTCTGAATAACCCCAGACACTATGCTGGCTTCTAGCTTGTGCTTTTGACAGCTGTTTTTACGTCGTTGTATTTCTGCCTTTGAACACTAGCTCAGTTGAGATACAGACTGAAAAAGCTGAAGCTGCCAATCATATTTTGCCTCATGTAAGTGCAGACAATCCATCCATAGTTTGTGGCTTTATGCATAGTGCTACCCCTGCAGATGGAGCCTGAACTTGGCATGCAGTGCTCGCCATCAGCCTTTTCCAGTGACCCATTTCTTTCGGTGTGTTGTCAGGGTGGCATCATGGCTGCCAGCGCTGTCACCTCCAGAATTGCCCCATGCGAGGCATGGCATCCTGTGGCTCCCATGACAGGCCTTCTAACCCTCTCAGCCAAGGCACTGTCACCATCTCACACCAGTTTGGTAAAGATTAAGGCTCAGATCCTTTATTTGGGCTGAGCAATGGGTGTAAACACCTTCCACCACTCCCAAGATGAACCTTACTTTGATGCCTCATCATCAGGGAGTGAAATCTTACCAGGAAGGCAGCAGTGGTTCCCTTTTCACTGCTCACTCAAACCCATAACCGCTGATTTGCTGTCCCTTCTGTGGGGCCATCTGCAAAAAAGGATGCTGGATTTCACAGAGCCCCTGGAGCAACACCAACCCAATAATTTTTGAAATTACTGGTAAAGTACTTGACATACAATGATTTTTCAAACACTTCAGGCAAAGGAAACATCATGAAACATGGAATGGCACAAAAAATTAAGCACAAGTGATATGCTTTTAAGTAAGGATCAAAGACCCTGAGAACAGTCTGTAAATGATTTAAAATGAAGAGTCAGGCTATTGCAACTGCAAGAGCTAAATTGAATCCTAGGTAAGAAACCAAGTGGGGCTGGAATCAGGATTAGTAACAGAAGTCTGTATTTGGGTTAGCCAGAAAGACGGCGTAACCGATGCTGCAATGTGATGACTGCACTGCAACAGTTTGGAGGTTTTGCTTTGATCTAGCTCTAGTCTGGGCCTTTGGACTGAACATCCATTAGCCTATTGAAGGCACTGCAAGGAGTTCAGCATCTGTGATTCCATCACCCAAACAAAATGCAGGAAGTGGAGACACTGGGAGACTCGCTGCATTAGGGTGTTGGTTAGGAGCAGAACGCATGCTGGGACCATAGTGAGAGGTAAAAAGTAGTACCTGTCAAGCAAAGTAAGTCCTTGTATACAGTTCATGGGCAGGACTCTGAGTTAGATCCACAGAGCATTGCAGTGGGGTGGAGGAGACAAGGCACGAGGAGTGACAGTCCCAGGCTCCACACAAAAACAGTGCAGGTACTTGCATATGCTGAGACAATGCAAGCCAAGGCGATGCCCAGCTCTTGGGACAAGAAGCTAAGACTCCAACAAATTCTATCATTTTGCAAGGCGGTAGGCAATCCTTCTCTTGGAAGACAGTATTACCTGCTTATTAATAATCTGAGCTCTGGACAACATTGTGCAAGATGCTAGACGCTTTCAGTTCAAGTGCAGAAGCCAACACTATGGCAGGAACAGTGATATTAACACTAAACAGTTCCAGTCCTGTCCATCTTGCTTCTTTCTCTTGTCCCCACCTAAAGTGAAGACAGAGAAGAATAAGTGTATAAAGCCAAGGGCTTTCACCATTTCACAAAGAAAAGAGAAACTAAGGAGAGCGTGTTTTGGTAGCATGGAGTCCCAAAGCTCTGAGGGAAGTATTTGAGGAAGATTGTTGTGGAAAGGTGAACTCTTTCTTTACTGTGCAATAAATAGTGTAAAGGCCAGCTACTACATAATTGGGCCACTTTTAAGAATTAAATTTATCCTGATCCTCAAAAAAAAAGGCTAAAAAGAATGGCTATTCTTTCTTATTATTATAGGAAAAGATCGTAATGTGCAACTTTTCCTGTAGCCCTATCTAACAAGTCAGCAGAAAGCAAAGTCAAAATTAGTTAAATACTTACGGAAATTACTCTGAAATTGCACAGTTATGTTACCAAGTGGTACCTAGGAAACATGGGCTGTTGGTGGCTAGCTTTTATTTTTTAAACAAAAAGCCAAAATCAAGAATAGCTGCACTGCCTAAAAACTGGTGTTAAAAGCAAAAGGGTCAATTATTTAGAACTAAATGAACTATTGACATTGCCCCATGCCCATACACACACGCATACACAGAATAAATATGCCTAGAGCTTCATATGGTGTGGTATCCTCCAAGCTGCTGCTCCTGTGTGAAGATGTTGTAGATAGATACCTGCGATTGATAGAAAATAGTGTAAAAGGCAGGGGTGCTGAAAGAGGCGGTGGGGGTGAGCTGAGATTACGATGTTAAGGACTTCCCACACCCCTATGTTTACCCGTTTTGCTAGCAAGGTCTGAGAGAGAAAACTGCTCAGTCAAAGTGGTTTCACAGAGCCAGAGCACACTGTGTATGAGAAGTAATGGGCTCTTGCAGTTCCAGTGTCTGGAGGGAAAGCCACGAGTCCTCACAACTCACAGCAGAGTAGCAGGTCTCCTCAGGACTGTCGGGTGCCATGGGAGGAGACCAGCCTCTATTCCAGGAGCAAAAAGACTGAATTCACTATGGTGAACCAAGTATACCATTTCCAATTTTGGAAAAAGCTTGGTTGATGCTGGAGTGGGGGAGGATGCACCATAACCCATTGCACTGTGCAGACACATCCTGTAGGTACTGACCCTTTCAAGATAACCTCTGAAACG